>NC_056444.1:51262750-51582035 GCF_018296145.1 Oncorhynchus tshawytscha
GTCAGGTTCTTGTCCAGTTCTGACTTTTAGGTCGCCACAGACTACTGTAGTACATGTCCCTGGGCCTGGAAATGTTTGATCTCCCCATCTAGGATGGAGAAGCTGTCATCGTTAAAGTATGGGGATTCTATTGGGAGGATATAGGTACGTGGCACACATAAGGAAATCTTTCTCTGTTGAGACATTTTACATCTGGTTGGAAATTAATACGGACATCCTTATTCATTTGTTGTTTTGACTAATTTAAGAGTGGGTTAGGTCTGCTCTATACCAAAAAAACTCTTCCCTGTTTCACACCTGGTAGTTTGGTGGATGGGATTACCAGCTCTCTGTAACCTAGAGGGCAGGCAACCTAGTGGGTTCGTCTCCTCTATAGCATGTTTCTTGTAGGATGACAATGTCTGTATTTCCAATTTCTTTGATGAATTCTGGGTTCCTACTCTTTAGGCCAAAGGCAGAGGACCTCAGACCTTGTATATTCCAGGATGAGAGTACAGTCTCTCTCGCTCTCTCACCGCCTAGCTTCACCAGTTCTCTCTATTTATTTCAGATGTATTTTACCTTCCCTCTCTCTGATATCCCATTAGTGTCTTAGAGAGAGAGCGAGAGAGAGACATGAATTATTCACGGCCCTGTGGTTAATCACCCAATCCTGTCAATCAAAGACCATCAAGGCGTCCTCCCGACCAGCCCCCACTCGGAGTTCAGAGCCCCGCCCTCCTGATGAATGCACCCCCCCCCCCCACCCCTCTCTCAATTCAATTTAAGGGCTTTATTGGCATGTTACCATTGCCAAAGCATGTGAAGTAGATAATAAACAAAATTGAAATAAACAACAAAAATAAACAGTAAACATAACACTCACAGAAGTTCCAGAAGAATAAAGACATTTCAAATGTCATATTATATGTGTGTATATATATATATATATATATATATATATATACACAGTGTTGTAAGGAGCTGCAAATGGTTAAAGTACGAAAGGAAAAATAAATAAACATAAATATGGGTTGTATTTATAATGGTGTTTGTTCTTCACTGGTTGCCCTTTTCTTGTGGCAACAGGTCACAAATCTTCCTGCTGTGATTGACACACTGTGTTATTTAAACAATGTAAATATTGAGCCTTAATTGAACTATTTAACATTTCACCCAGTAGATATGGGAGTTTATCAAAATTGGGTTTGTTTTTGAATTCTTTGTGGATCTGTGTAGTCTGATGGAAATGTCTCTCTAATATGGTCATACATTGGGAGGAGGTTAGGAAGTGCAGCTCACTTTCCACCTCATTTTGTGGGCAGTGAGCACATAGCCTGTCTTCCCTTGAGAGCCAGGTCTGCCTACGGCGGCCTTTCTCAATAGCAAGGCTATGCTCACTGAGTCTGTACATAGTCAAAGCTTTCCTTAAGTTTGGGTCAGTCACAGTGGTCAGGTATTCTGCCACTGTGTACTCTCTGTTTAGGGCCAAATAACATTATAGTTTGCTCTGTTTTTTTGTTAATTCTTTCCAATGTGTCAAGCAATTATCTTTTTGTTTTGATAATTAGCGGGTATTGGCCTAATTCTGCTCTGCATGCATTATTTGAATTTTACGTTGTACACTGAGGATATTTTTGCAGAATTCTGCATGCTGTGTCCCATTCTGTGAATTCTTGGTTGGTGAGTGGACCCCAGACCTCACAACCATAAAGGACAATGGGTTCTCTCTCCCTCTTTCTCTTTCTCTGCTCTCTGCTCTCTCTTTCTTCTCTCTACTATAATCTCTCTCACCCCTCCCTCTCTTTCCCCATGTTCCTCTGAGAACTGTCTATACCTCAGGTCCATGCAGGGGACATGTGCATGCGGTGCTGAAATGCCAAGCCATGCAATTCTGCCACAAAAAGCTGCCATCCCCTCTCAGACGTAGCCTTTCTGTTGACTCCCTGTCACCCTCCCCAACAAGGATGTTAGAAACACTACCCCCATGTCAGCAAGAAAATGCCACTGATATTGACTCAAATTGTAATACCCTGCCAAGAGAGATATTGGCAGAAATTCACAAAGGAAATTAGACATTGGCCGAAATGTGGAAAGGTCAAGAAAAGGTGAAAAGACGGATGTTTTAGGGAAGAGAGTGTGTGTGTGTGTGTGTGTGTGTGTGTGTGTGTGTGTGTGTGTGTGTGTGTGTGTGTGTGTGTGTGTGTGTGTGTGTGTGTGTGTGTGTGTGTGTGTGTGTGTGTGTGTGTGTGTGTGTGTGTGTGTGCTTACCTGCGTGTATGTGGTAGAGCAGATGTCCCGTCTGTCGTTGTCTAGTGAGAGAGAGGGAAAACATAGCGTTCTTTGATAACCCGTCTAGAAAACACACGGTTCTCGCGTTTCAGCGGGAGGCCATCTCGAAACAGAGTGAGAGGAAGGGGGAGACACGTCGCTCCGCTGTATAACCTTATTCACACAGGTCAATTAGAATGTGATACAATCCTAAGGATATCTGCAAATATATACAGTACCAGTCAAAAGTTTGGACACACCTACTCATTCAAGGGTTTTTTTTTATTTGTACTATTTTCTACATTGTAGAATAATAGTGAAGACATCAAAACTATGAAATAACACATATGGAATCATGTAGTAACCAAAAAGGTGTTAAACAAATCAAAATATATTTGAGATTTGAGATTCTTCAAAGTAGCCACCCTTTGCCTTGATGACAGCTTTGCACACTCTTGGCATTCTAACAACCAGCTTCATGAGGTAGTCACCTGGAATGCATTTCAATTAACAGGTGTGCCTTGTTAGAAGTTCATTTGTGGAATTTATTTCCTTCTTAATGAATTTGAGCCAATCAGTTGTGTTGTGACAAGGTAGGGGTGGTATACCGAAGATAGCCTTATTTGGTAAAAGACCAAGTCCATATTATGGCAAGAACAGCTCAAATAAGAAAAGAGAAATGACAGTCCTTCATTACTTTAAGACATGAAGGTCCGTCAATATCTAACATTTCAAGAACTTTGAAAGTTTCTTCAAGTGCAGTTGCAAAAACCATCAAGCGCTATGATAAAACTGGATCTCATGAGGACCGCCACAGGAAAGGAAGACCCAGAGTTACCTCTGATGCAGAGGATAAGATCAGTAGAGTTACCAGCCTCAGAAATTGCAGCCCAAATAAATGCTTCACAGAGTTCAAGTAACAGACATATCTCAACATCAACTGTTCAGAGGAGACTGTGTAAATCAGGCCTTCATGGTTGAATTACTGCAAAGAAACCACTACTAAATAATAAGAGACTTGCTTGGGCCAAGAAACACGAGCAATGGACATTAGACAGGTTGAAATCTGTCCTTTGGTCTGGTGGGTCCAAATCTGAGATTTTTTGTTCCAACCGCCGTGTCTTTGTGACACACAGAGTAGGTGAATGGATGATCTCCACATGTGGTTCCCACCGTGTAGCATGGAGGAGGAGGTGTGATGGTGCTTTGTTGGTGACACTGTCTGTGATTTATTTAGAGTTCAAGGCACACTTAACCAGCATGGCTACCACAGCATTCTGCAGCGATTACACCATGCCATCTGGTTTGCTCTTAGTGGGACTATCATTTGTTTTTCAACGGGACAATGACCCAACACACCTCCAGGCTGTGTAAGGGCTATTTGACCAAAATGGAGAGTGATGTCATGCTGCATCAGATGACCTGGCCTCCACAATCACCCGACCTCAAATCAATTGAGATGGTGTGGGATGAGTTGGACTGCAGAGTGAAGGAAAAGCAGCCAATAAGTGCTCAGCATATGTGGGAAATCCTTCAAGACTGTTGGAAAAGCATTCCATACTACATGTGTTATTTAATCGTTTTGATGTCTTCACTATTATTCTACAATGTAGAAAATAGTAAAAAGAAAGAAAAACCCTTGAATGAGTAGGTGGGTCCAAACTTTTGACTGATACTGTAGAGCACATTTACACACTTGCAGTCAAAATCATTTGTACACACAAATGCACATACACACACTAATCAATATGCTTAATTAGAGATGAAAGTTCCTCTCCCTTGGCACTACTCCTTTGAGAAGATACCAAAGAAAGAACAAGAGCCCTTAAGCTTAGAAAAGCATATCTTGCTTCACCTGTCCATCCTTTACTGACGTCACAGAGCTTCTAAAACCCAAACACTTCCACACCAGCCTCTGTGACTCCTATTCATGTCACGAATGGTCAGTGTTTTCTCTTCCAGCCAGAACCATAAAAACCTCGTGTTTCATTCAAACAGGGGAACCTCACAGTTCCATCTTACAGCGCCAATGACAAACGCAACATAGCCTAACAGATCTCTGCTGTGCCTTAATCTCACATGGTAACCATAGTTACATTCACCAAACAGCTCTCAGAGGTGATACGGATACAATTGATACATTCCCAGCGAGCAAACTCTAGGCTGTGCGGGCTGGGTTCATCAAAATCAGACATTTTCTTCAAATGAAGTAGGATAGGTTTGAGGACTTTAAGGTCTGATATATCATTAGCGTCTTAGAGCGAAAGCGAACAAGAGAGCGAGGAGAGAGAGAGAGAGAGAGAGAGAGAGAGATGAATATATTCATGGCCCTGTGGTAATCACCCAATCCTGTCAGTTAAATACCATCAAGGATGTTGATCCATAAGCTGATCTAAGGTCAGTTCTCAGCATCGCTATCTAAATGTTGTGTAACCCTCCTGACCAGCCTCCCCTCAGCGTTCAGAGCCCCGCCCTCATGAGGAATGCACCAAACCCACCCACCTACCTAGCCTCTCACACTCCCTCAGCTATTTCAGCCTCACTCATGAGATTGGCTCTTGGGTTGCCAAGGCAATTGAAAGATGGAAGGAGATTTATGATATGGAATGCATTGACTAGAGGCCTCATAATGTAAACCTCAAATCTTTGCTCATCCATGGCACTACTTAAAGGTGGAACAAAAAACATTGAAATGATGACAGTAAAGGCTAAATGGTATAAATAACAGTGAGCTTTCATGTGATCAAAATAATAGGTTAAGTGAGCATCACTTTAAAGGGATACTTCAGGTTGTGGGCAAAGAGGCCCTTTATCTACTTCCCAAGAGTCAGATGAACTCTAGAAACCAACAGACTTCTAGTCTTAGCGCTAACGCTAGTTAGCATTGGCTCGCAAAACTACCTTGAATTTCCTTCATACTGGACACAGAGACATAACAATGGTATCCATGAATTCATCTGACTCTTGGGAAGTAGATAAAGGGCATCATTGCCAAAATCCCGAACTATCCCTTTAATATGGCAGATGAGTGTTAAAGTGTTTTCTGTGTATATGTTATTGTGTGTGTGTGTGTGTGTGTATATGTGTGTGTATATATATATGTGTGTGTGTGTGTGTGTGTGTGTGTGTGTGTGTGTGTGTGTGTGTGTGTGTGTGTGTGTGTGTGTGTGTGTGTGTGTATCTGTGTGTGTATCTGTGTGTGTCTATGTGTCTGTGTGTGGTGCGTGCATGTGTGCATGTGTGTGTGTGTGTGCGTCTGGCGTGTGTATGCCTGCCTGCCTGTGTGCCTGTGAGCATGTGTGCCAATGGTGTGGGAACTGCAAAAACAAAGATGAGTGATCCTACCTCAGATCTAAACAGAAGTGTTTTCTCCCTGCTCAAAGCTCCTCTGCTGAATTAAAGACAAGCAGAGAGTTAGTTGGGTCTCTGGTGGTTGTACTGAAGTTATCCTAACGTTAAGGCCAGGCATATCATCTGTAGATCCTCCTGTCGAAGATTTAAATCTAATACAACACAAAGGGCATCCGCTGAAAGATCAAAGTATCCAGACTGTTTAGAATGACAGTGGTGTATGCATGTGCGTGTTCGTCAGGCAGTCTGTCTTTAAGTCATCATTCACCCAAATCAATACAACATCATGTCCCGGTAAATCTATACATTTGACATGTTCGTCATTTAGCAGACGCTCTTTATACAGGAGGGATTAGGGTGAAGTGCCTTGCTCATGGGAACATCGACAGATTTTTTCAGCAAGTCGGCTCAGGGATTCAAACCAGCAACCCTTCGGTTACTGGCCCAACGTTGTTAACCGCTAGACTACCTGCTGCCCAAAATATACTCTTTCATGCACACTTGGTTGGTGGCACATTAATTGTGGAGGATGGGCTGGGTGGTAATTCCTGGAGTGGAATTACTGGAATGGCATCAAATACATCAAACATATGGTTTCCAGGCATTTGATGCCATTCCATTTGCTCCGTTCCAGCCTTTGTTATGAGCCTTGCTGCCCTCAGCAGCCTCCACTGCTGTCAAAATTCCAGAAAATGATGTTATGGCTTTAGAAGCTTCTGATAGGCTAATTGACATCATTTCAGTCAATTGGAGGTGTACCTGTGGATGTATTTCAAGGCCTACCTTCAAATTCACTGCTTCTTTGCTTGACATAATGGGAAAATCAAAAGAAATCAGCCAAGACCTCAGAAAAAAATTGTAGACCTCCACAAGTCTGGTTCATCCTTGGGAGCAATTTCCAAATGCCTGAAGGTACCACGTTAATCTGTACAAACAATAGTATTCAAGTATAAACACCATGGGACCACGCAGCCGTCATACCACTCAGGAAGGAGACGCGTTCTGTCTCCTAGAGATGAACGTACTTTGGTGCAAAAAGTGCAAATCAATCCCAGAACAACAGCAAATGACCTTGTGAAGATGCTGGAGGAAACAGGTACAAAAGTATCTATATCCACAGCCGAAGAACACCATCCCAACCGCGAAGCACGGGGGTGGCAGCATCATGTTGTGGGGGTGCTTTGCTGCAGGAGGGACTGGTGCACTTCACAAAATAGATGGCATCATGAGGAAAGAAAATGATGTGGATATATTGAAGCAACATCTCAAGACATCAGTCAGGAAGTTAAAACTTGGTCGCAAATTGTGTCTTTCAAATGGACAATGACCCCAAGCATACTTCCAAAATTGTGACAAAATGGCTTATAGACAACAAAGTCAGGGTATTGGAGTGGCCATCACAAAGCCCTGACCTCAATCCCATAGACAATTTGTGTGTCAGAACTGAAAAAGCGTGTGCGAGCAAGGAGGCCTACAAACCTGACTCAGTTACACCAGCTCTGTCAGGAGGAATGGGACAAAATTCCCCCAACTTATTGTGGAAGCTTGTGCAAGGCTACCCGAAACGTTTGACCCAAGTTAAACAATTTAAAGGCAATCAAATACTAATTGAGTGTCTTTAAACTTCTGACCCACTGGGAATTTGATGAAAGAAATAAAAGCTGAAATAAATCATTCTCTGTACTATTATTCTGACATTTCACATTCTTAAAATAAGGTGGTGATCCTAACTGACCTAAGACAGGGAATGTTTTTGGCGAATGTGTATGTAAACTTCCAACTTCAACTGTATGCTGCCTCTTTTAAGTGCTCCCACACATCCAAGCCAAGCTGGAGTGATTATCAAGGACATCATTATCATAAAAGCATGAGGTAGTGGGTGGATTTAGTGCCTGATGATAATTGCTGTTATGTTTATAAGAGATGGGAGTCATACGGTTAAAGGTGGCGGTCCAAAGGGTTCAACGTCTGAGATCTAATGGGGAACTAGTGAGTTTTAATGTACAACCGAAATGAAGAATTTTGCTTGTGGGCAAGACAGAGGAATTAACAAGTTAGACCTCTCAAACCACTCTCGATCCACCACAGACAAACACAGATGGAAGAGGAATCCGAGAGAATACTGAACCACTCTGTGTTGAACTCTCTCTCATAACAAAGTCTACAGATGTAGGATCTTAATTTGAGCCAGTTTGTTACAGCAGAAAAAGAATCCTGCAAGCGACAGGAAACTTGAATTATTATGTGGATTATAATTAATGGACATTTCTGTCGTGGTTGATACATTTTTCTGTACGGGAAAATGTTGCCTTAAATTTCAAAGTGGAACTTACAAACTTCAAAAGTATTATTTACATCTCAAATACACTACAGGTTTTAAACGTCCTGCAGTTCAGGAAAGTTCTCCTGCAACATGCTGATCAAATTAAGATCCCACATTTGTATATCCAATTTTAGTTCCAACCCTCTCTAACATGAGACTCTTCTAACCAGTAGCTTTTGTTCTTTTTCACTTTGAATTCTCAAGGAGTTGCATCAGCTCCCTACAGAGAGCATGTCAGAACAGAGCATGTGTGTGCACTGGGACATGCTCCCTTTAAAGGATGCTCTCTTGACAGCATACATATACACACACACACACACACACACACACACATACACACACACACACACCTTTTTGAGGTATAGGTCTTATTTTAGTCAAAGGGAGAGATGGAATATGTCACCCTACCCAAGGGCCCTGCCTGCAAGTCCTAAAAGCCAGCTGTGTTGTTCTTCTGTGCTGCTCAGGACGCCCCGTCCTGCCCCGCCCCTCCTCACCCCATCCGACCCCACCTTTCCTCACCCCCACACCTACCCTTCTCATCCTCCACCAAACCTCCACCAAAGATGACAGCAAACAGCACAGGACACCCCATCCCTGTTCCCCTACCCTTTGTCCCACTGGATGACTGCAAGGCTCACAACTCAAAGTGTACCAGGCAGACAGGTCTGTGGCACGCACACCACCAACCCCTGATGACCCTGTCCTTGGACAGGGGCTGTCGTCACCGTCCCTCCACTGCTCTCCACCACTCCTGTCCCTCTCCTGCCATGGCCCAGGTCAGGACCTTGTCTACTTAGGCGGCGATGTCACAGAATGTGTCACATCCACTCAGCCTGTCTGAGTCGTGGTCTGGTTAGTGTGGACGGGTGGGGTCAGGAGTGGATGTGTTGCTGGTCTTCCTCAGCCCTGTCAAGTCCTTTATGAGAAAGATAAGGAAGGTTTGACATGAATGGGGCTGCCATTGTCATTGACCACACTGACAAATGGTAACATAGCACGCAGTGGTAGCTTAAACAGCAAGACCTTATCAAAGGATGCCTTGTCAAATCGATTGCCGTAGTTATTATCCTGCGATAGATAATTGAAACCAATAATGCATTGAATTCCCAGAGGACAGCAGCAATACAACTACAACATAATAATTTGTTGGACCACTAACCAACAGGACCAATAATGACAGATGGGATATACAGTTGAAGTGGGAAGTTTACATATACTTAGGTTGGATTCATTAAAACTCGTTTTTCAACCTCTCCACAAATCTCTTGTTAACAAACTATAGTTTTGGCAAGTCGGTTAGAACATCTACTTTGTGCATGACACAAGTCATTTTTCCAACAATTGTTTACAGACAGATTATTTCACTTATAATTCACTGTATCACAATTCCAGTGGGTCAGAAATTAACATACACTAAATTGAGTGTGCCTTTAAACAGCTTGGAAAATTCCAGAAAATGATGTCCTAGCTTTAGAAGCTTCTGATAGGCTAATTGACATAATTTGAGTCAATTGGAGGTGTACCTGTGGATGTATTTCAAGGCCTGCCTTCAAACTCAGTGCCTCTTTGCTTGACATCATGGGAAAATCTAAAGAAATCAGCCAAGACCTCAGAAAACAAATTGTAGACCTCCACAAGTCTGGTTCATCCTTGGGAGCAATTTCAAAACGCCTGAAGGTACCATGTTCATCTGTACAAACAATATTATGCAACTATAAACACCATGGGACCATGCAGCCATCATACCGCTCAGGAAGGAGACGCGTTCTGTCTCCTAGAGCTGAACGCACTTTGGTGTGAAAAGTGCAAATCAATCCCAGAACAACAGCAAAGGACCTTGTGAAGATGCTGGAGGAAACAGATACAAAAGTATCTATATCCACAGTAAAACGAGTCCTATATCGACATAACTTGAAAGGCTGCTCAGCAAGAAAGAAGCCACTGCTCAAAACCGCCATAAAATAGCCAGACTACGATTTGCAACTGCACATGTCCTCTGGTCTGATGAAACAAAAATATAAGTATTTTGCCATAATGACCATCGTTATGTTTGGAAGAAAAGGGGGAGGCTTGCAAGCCGAAGAACACCATCCCAACCATGAAGCACTGGGGTGGCAGCATCATGTTGTGGGGGTGCTTTGCTAAAGGAGGGACTGGTGCGCTTCACAAAATAGATGGCATCATGAGGAAAGAAAAAATCATCAGGAAGTTAAAGCTTGGTCGTAAATGGGTCTTCCAAATGAACAATGACCCCAAACATACTGTTGTGGCAAAATGGCTTAAGGACAACAAAGTCAAGGTATTGGAGTGGCCATTACAAAGCCCTGACCTCAATCCTATAGAAAATCTGTGGGCCGAACTGAAAAAGTGTGTGCGAGCAAGGAGGCCTACAAACCCGACTCAGTTATACCAGCTCTGTCAGGAGGAATGGGCCAAAATTCACCCAACTTATTGTGGGAAGCTTGTGCAAGGCTACCCTAAATGTTTGACCCAAGTTAAACAATTTAAAGACAATGCTACCAAATACTAAATGAGTGTATGTAAACTTCTGACCCATTGGGAATGTGATGAAAGAAATAAAAGCTGAAATAAATCATTCTCACTACTATTATTCTGACATTTCACATTCTTAAAATAAGGTGGTGATCCTAACTGACCTAAAACAGGGAATTGTTACTGGGATTAAATGTCAGGAATTGTGAAAACTGAGTTTAAATGTATTTGGTAAAGGTGTATGTGACCTTCTGACTTCAACTGTAGGTAGGCTTATTCCGGTCCTATTGCAATTGTTCTCTATAAATTGACAGAGCTGCAGTTTCTTTCTCTGTGGAACGCCACTGCTCCATTTTCCGCTGGCTAAATCTCTAGTGGGAATTGCTGTTCTGACATTGCAGATAGTGCGGCATTGCATTTTTGGTCCACACTACTTTGCTTTGGTGTCACAAAACAGAGGATTGTAATTTGAGTAAGCACTTCTGCCTCTACCCAGACCCTAATTATGTGCTTCCACACACAGTGAGAGAAATTACATAAATGTGGGAATGAGGAAGAAGGTCAAGATTATTCTGGGAAAAACTAGTTGGGGACCTCTCCTGGTTGTTCTCTGTTTGGGTGCTCCGAAAGCCATAAATGTAGCCTATTTTTTGAATGTTGAGAAATGTCAAGGGTCCACATTGACTCAGTAATAAAAAAGAACTAGAGCATAGTTAAGCATGGTAGCCTAGTGGTTAGAGTGTTGGGCCAGTAACTGAACGGTAGCTAGATCGAATCCCCGAGCTGACAAGGTAAAAAAACATGTCTTTCTGCCCCTTTACAAGGCAGTTAACCCACTGTTCCTAGGCTGCCATTGTAATTAAGAATTTGTTCTTAACTGACTTGCCTACTTAAATAAAAAAAACATATTTTTCCATTTGATGGAGAGATACTTTGGTTACAGCTGATCGTTAGTTGGCAGTAGATTTTACGGTCTGGTCTGTATGTTCCTGTTCTCTAACGTCAAATGAATGTTGCGCAGACAAAGGTATCATCAGCAGCTCTGACCAACAGCCAATTAACCTTGAGCGGTGGTGATGTCTGCTTGATAGCTGGACAATTACCTTCCCCCATATATCTGTTCAGCCCCTCATCCATAAATCCAGCAGGAGCTGTAAAGATACGAGGCGCTCGATACGGGCAGTAACTCTCGGATAAAGCACAGATAACTTTGTCCAGACATTGGCCAGACAGTCAGTAGCTGTAGAACACGGCTGGTGAAGCCCTAACAGACCTGGGTTGAAGTACTATTTGAAACCGTTAAATCATTTGAAATATTTTATCTGTGCGTGATTGAGCTTGTCTGGCGCAAGACAACAAATAGAATAGACACAAAACAACAAGCCCCACACACATCTGGTTCTCTAGGCAGGCTAAAGCAAAAGCTAAAAGTATTTCAAAGATTTCAAATAGTATTTGAACCCAGGTCTGGTATGCACTCCAGTAAGGTGTTTAGTGGAAATCTTTCTCTCGGGTCGGCAGGCTCGTAACATGATTGTTTAACACAAGTGGAACACAGACACTGCTGTCCCCTGAGGTGAGGCTACGAGATATCAGGAATCTAAATGACACAATATTTGGTCATTAAGTGGCGGTGCGACAGTCACATTGAACTTTTATAGTGGTATTCAGTGTTTCCCACTGATATGACATTACAGGGTAGTTCTTCTGCATCAGGTGCCTCTGTGCCCTGTCAAGGAAACATGCTAGCTAGGAAAAACACTGTTGAGGAATATTGATAGATAGGGGTTTGTTTCGGTTGATCTCAATCGTTGACTCCACATTATATTTTACAGAGCGACTTACAGGAGCAATTAGGGTTTAAGTACCTTGCTCAAGGGCACACCGGCAGATATTTCACCTAGTAGGTTCAGAGATTCAAACCAGCAACGTTTCAATTACTGGCCCAAGGCTCTTAACCATTAGGCTACCTGCCGCCCTGTGAAGAATCTACCAATCTCTTGTTGCTCTTCGCTTCCCGGTCAGAGTACTAGCAGGTCTAGCATCCACACTGACAAAACAACTCCAAGAGGCTGAGGCTTCACCTTGGGTCTTCAGGCCAAGGTCTCACCTCCGGCTTTGCCCGATGTCATTATCATGTCAATTATCACAATCATTGTCATGTCGTGTATGATTATCACGCCAATCAAATACAGTAAATACAGCCATGTCTATCAGCACCAAAGGGATCCAGGTGTAAACAACGTGATGCAAATATCGGGGAGCTGCGCGTGTGCATGCGTGAGTTTGTACTCTGAGTGTTGAGGGTAATTAAATGGGGCATCTAACGAGGAGGCATGGGACCAGGTGGGTGTTTCCACTTCCATTGTGGTGCAAGTCATTCAGATGTAGCAGATTAGCACCACGAGGCTGGCTCTGCTCTCAGTGCATTTAATATGAATGTTCTCCTTGTGGGATGATTTGTTTGGAGATGTTGTAAAGTAACACCTCAAGTTATGGCAGGCAGACAGACAGGCAGGCAGGCAGGCAGGCAGGCAGACAGACAGACAGACAAAACTATGGCCATTAAAACATTCCATGAATGAACACAAAGTCTCAATTTTTAGAGCACAAACTCTGGTCCATCGAACTGGTCTTGAACTACAGGATATTGAGCGTTGGACATACTGCTTTCCTGTGTTTGCTGTAGGGAACTGGTAAATGTGAACATGCACACAGAACTAGAATGAGATTCTGTTTGTATGGATGTGCAGCTGTAGTTTGATGTACCTAACTGTGCATTACACTGGTGTCATCTCCGCAAACCATCTCAGTAAAGATGTAACTTGATAAAGTTGAGCACAGAGGATCAATCCCAAGAGCAACAGACACTGTATTGAATGGGAGAATCTCACTGGTCCACTGGAAGAAGACTGACTGTTGTATGTGCCTTAATTCTGACTGTAAAACCATTGGGCTGAGCGTGAATGAATAAATTAGCTTGAAAGACCACGGCCCATTAAAGGGGTAAGGGGATACCTAGTCAGCTGCACAAATGAATGTATTCAACTGAAATGGTGTCTTCCACATTCAACCCAACCCCTCTGAAACAGAGAGTTGCGGGGAGCTGCCTTAACCGACCTCGTCAGTGCCCGGGGAGTAGTTGTTGTTGCTGGGGGTTAACTGCCTTGCTCAACGGCAGAACGGCAGATTTTCCCACCAGTGATCTTTCGGTTACTGGTCCAACTCTCTTAACCACTAGCCTACCTACCTGCCGCACACGCACACACACACACACACACACACACACACACACACACACACACACACACACACACACACACACACACACACACACACACACACACACACACACACACACACACACACACACACACACACACACACACACACATACATAACCTGACACCTAACCTAATTAACCACACACTCACGCATACTACACTGACATTCCAACACACACACACACACACACACACACACACACACACACACACACACACACACACACACACACACACACACACACACACACACACACACACACACACACACACACACACTCACACATGACCTAACACCTAACCTAATTAACCACACACTCACGCATACTACACTGACATTTCCAACACACACACACACACACACACACACACGCACACACACACGCACACACACACACACACACATACATAACCTAACACCTAACCTAATTAACCACACATTCAAGCATACTACACTGACATTCCAACACACACACACACACACACACACACACACACACACACACACACACACACACACACACACACACACACACACACACACACACACACACACACACACACACACACACACACACACACACTCTTCACATAGGCTGCTGCTACTCTCTGTTTATTGTCTATGCATAGTCACGTTACCCCTACCGACATGTATATTACCTCAATTACCTCGGCTAACCCGTACCCCTGAACATCAACTTGGTACCGGTAACCCTTGTATATACCCTCGTTATTGTTTATTGTACTATTTTTCCTTTAGTTTATTTAGCAAATTGTTCTTACTTACTTTTTAAAAACTCTGCATTGTTGGTTAGTGGCTCGTTAAATAAGCATTTCACAGTAAGGTAATACCTGTTGTATTCGGAGGATGTGACAAATACATCTTGATTTGATCTGACACACAAACACACACACACAGAGTGAGCCATGTAAAGGTTATATTAAGATAACTCAACAATCAGCCTTTCTCTGGACAGCTAAAGAAACCACAGCACATCTGTGATGGAAAGCAGGCTCTCTGTAATGTGTTGCACTGAGGAGCACACTATATGTTACATAGAGGTGTTACAGTGCCTACAGCATAGACTCAACATGATGGTGAATGTTGCCCAGAGACACAATTGACTTGTTCACTTTTAATCTAGATTTAAGTTCCAGTCAGGACATATTTCTATCTTAAACTGACAGATTTTGACGGAGATGTTTTTACCATGATACTTCGATTGACACACGGGTACGCCAATACACTCTTAAGGATTAAACTGCCTTTGAACGTCAACATGGCATTTCCCTCAGGATAAAAAATAAAAAAAACAACGGGCACATTAAGTGGTCAGTCCTTGTGACATAGATCTTCTGGGCAGCCTTGGTAAGACTGGGGTCCCTCCCTGGGAGATGGATGGCTCTGACACTGGTCTGGCCTTATAAGGCAGTGGAGGGGGTGATTCTACTCTTGTTGCTGCTTCGTTAGTCAGAAACACAGGGCAGAACTGGAGCTGCCAGTGACTCACCTACACAGTCCCCCTGACTAACAAGTCCCCGCATCAGAGAGAAGAAGAAGTGGGTAGTACAGTAAATAAGCGGGAAAGAGCGCTGAACCAGGATCTGCGTAAACACCCTCCCATGTGTTTGCGCGGGAAATGACATTCCTGGAGACGGCCAGACATGTGCAATTGAAGATAGTGAAGTAGTTCTGGGAGGCAGTGTGCTCCGTGCTTGCTTGAGTTTCAGTAATAAGCCACTCAGGTTGATACAAATACTTAATTCAAACAAAGGGGCCTTATTCTATATACAATGGGCTTCACCTTGATGGTCATCATTACCTCAGGTAAGGTTGTGATGGCAGAGGCCCAGCAGAGGCCTATCTACACCTCCCTCCATGGAGCCCCATAGTCCAGACCCGGGCATGTGAGTCACATTGTCTGCTGTCTAATGACTTTCATCTTCACAATTGCTTCTCATTGGTGGCTTGACGGGGACCTGGTGGTGCCTCCTAAACCACGCAGGTGGGAGAAACGCCATCGCCGCCATTTCCCTGAGAATCCTGAAGGAGGACGTTCGTGTTTTGCGCAGAGGTGGAAGGTGGGGAGCGGAGTGCAGAGGACGAGTGATTAAAGAGAGGGAGGGAACATTGTGGATAGCACACTGTACAAACTGCTAGCCCACACAGCAGGTGCTGTGCTCATAAAGCATCTCAGAGCAGGAGTGCTGATCCAGTACAGAAACCAAATCATTTGATGTTCATACCACGCACCACAGTGGGCTTGTGAAAACCCCATCATAAGCCCTGATAAGCCTCACAAATCACAGTGCAGTTGAGAAGGATTCAACCATTTCAAAGATAAGGATATCTGGACACTTATAGATACAGAAAATACCTTTTTCTTCAAACAGCTAGGCTGCCCCATGAGTGCTGACAGAGCAATCCGTGCAAGCTGCTTTTCCTTTGTCCCGTACAGGCCTGCAATCAGAAGGCCACATACTCAAATCAAATTGTATTGGTCACATGCACAATCAAAGGCCTACGTACTCAGCCTATGTACAGTACATGGCCGAGACTCCCAAATAGCAGCACCACAAGTATGCACTGATAACCGAGGCTATTCATGCGTGACACAAGGGGGCTGGTGTTTCGGCGATTGGGCAGCAAAGTCAAAAGAGTAACCCACTTCTAAAACGAGTACCTCCCTCCGGTGTCCCCCCACAAAAACAATATCTGGCATGTTCGGGTATACAAGAAAACACATGATCATCAACATCAAACCAGGCTCCTCTGACAAGAGGATGTTTGTGAATATGCACTGATGGTGATGCTGCCTGGTTCAACTCACTAGTTGTAAAGACAACAAGGATGTACATAAAAAACCACATTTAGATACATTTGCATCTTTGCTCAAATGCATGCAATGCCTGACAATATTTTAGAAATGCGTGGCTGTGACATCTAGTTTACAGGGTGGCTAAAGTGGTTTCTAATTCAGTTTCTTAAAGTACTTTTTACTTATTGATCAATGGAGGTCCATTTTTTTTGTGCCAACTTTATAATCGTAATTGTGATGGTAAGTAAAAACGTTACTTTGATTTCACCTCATTTTTACATTCTGTCACAAAGACCATCTGTTCAACTTAATAAAAACAATGTTTTCCAATCTCCGGATGGCTGTATCACATCCGGCCGTGATTGGGAGTCCCACAGGGCGGCGCGCAATTGGCCCAGCGTCGTCCGGGTTTGGCTGCGTTAGGCCGTCATTGTAAATAAGAATTTGTTCTTAACTGACTTGCCTAGTTTAATAAATGAAAACGTTAAAAAAAATTAAAGATTATGGTAAGTGCCTCTCTTCAGCTTCATTAAATAATTAAATTAATCGAGTGCCTGGGATCGGGCACTAGGTGATTTGTATTATGATTTGATTTGAGTTTTTATCAATTTGAACAGAAACTATAGATTGTGCAACGCTCCACAATATGTTAAAGTCTAGGTCTAGGTCTTGTGCTTCCAATGAGTGGTTCCACAGTGGATAGCTCGACATTGGATGGTTAGTGGTGTTATGGTGTGTGGGAAGTGGGAATTTACCACATCTGCGAAAAATCCACTTGAACAGCCCTCCCACCTTTAACACTTGTAAAATCAGCCATAAATCCCCTTGTGACATAAGCCTGTTGTATGTAACATATAAATGTCAGTTATTAAAACATTTATAGCCTGTCTATTTATGGGTAACAAGGTTGACGTGTTGTGCTTGACCCTCTCAGTTTTTTCATTACAAAACACCAGAAAATTGTCAAAAAAGTTAGAACCAGCTCACCTGCTTTTACACTATGATTTGACTATTAGATGTTCAATGTTTCTTTTGAAATAAATACTTAAAAAGTAATAGTTTCAGCCTATTAATACGAGAGTTCAGTTCACATAACAGGGATGACCAAAAAGTACTCATACTTGAGTAAAAGTAAAGATACCTTAATAGAAAATGACTCAAGTAAGAGCACCCAGTAAAATACTACTTGAGTAAAAGTCTAAAAGTATTTGGTTTTAAATACACTGCTCAAAAAAATAAAGGGAACACTTAAACAACACAATGTAACTCCAAGTCAATCACACTTCTGTGAAATCAAACTGTCCACTTAGGAAGCAACACTGACAATACATTTCACATGCTGTTGTACAAATGGAATAGACAACAGGTGGAAATTATAGGCAATTAGCAAGACACCCCCAATAAAGGAGTGGTTCTGCAGGTGGTGACCACAGACCATTTCTCAGTTCCTATGCTTCCTGGCTGATGTTTTGGTCACTTTTGAATGCTGGCGATGCTTTCACTCTAGTGGTAGCATGAGACGGAGTCTACAACCCACACAAGTGGCTCAGGTAGTGCAGCTCATCCAGGATGGAACATCAATGTGAGCTGTGGCAAGAAGGTTTACTGTGTCTGTCAGCGTAGTGTCCAGAGCATGGAGGCGCTACCAGGAGACAGGCCAGTACATCAGGAGACGTGGAGGAGGCCGTAGGAGGGCAACAACCCAGCAGCAGGACCGCTACCTCCGCCTTTGTGCAAGGAGGAGCACTGCCAGTGCCCTGCAAAATGACCTCCAGCAGGCCACAAATGTGTATGTGTCTGCTCAAACGGTCAGAAACAGACTCCATGAGGGTGGTATGAGGGCCAGACGTCCACAGGTGGGGGTTGTGTTTACAGCCCAACACCGTGCAGGACGTTTGGCATTTGCCAGAGAACACCAAGATTGGCAAATTCTCCACTGGCGCCCTGTGCTCTTCACAGATGAAAGCAGGTTCACACTGAGCACGTGACAGACGTGACAGAGTCTGGAGATGCCTTGGAGAACGTTCTGTTGCCTGCAACATCCTCCAGCATGACCGGTTTGGCGGAGGGTCAGTCATGGTGTGGGGTGGCATTTCTTTGGGGGGCCGCACAGCCCTCCATCTGCTCGCCAGAGGTAGCCTGACTGCCATTAGGTACCGAGATGAGATCCTCAGACCCCTTGTGAGACCATATGCTGATGCGGTTGGCTCTGGGTTCCTCCTAATGCAAGACAATGCTAGACCTCATGTGGCTGGAGTTTGTCAGCAGTTCCTGCAAGAGGAAGGCATTGATGCTATGGACTGGCTCACCTGTTCCCCAGACCTGAATCCAATTGAGCACATCTGGGACATCATGTCTCGCTCCATCCACCAACGCCACATTGCACCACAGACTGTCCAGGAGTTGGCAGATGCTTTAGTCCAGGTCTGGGAGGAGATCCCTCAGGAGACCATCCGCCACCTCATCAGGAGCATGCCCAGGCATTGTAGGGAGGTCATACAGGCACGTGGAGGCCACACACACTACTGAGCCTAATTTTGACTTGTTTTAAGGACATTACATCAAAGTTGGATCAGCCTGTAGTGGGGTTTTCCACTTTAATTTTGAGTGTGACTCCAAATCCAGACCTCCATGGGTTGATAAATTTGATTTCCATTGATAATTTTTGTGTGATTTTGTTCTCAGCACATTCAACTATGTAAAGACAAAAGTATTTAATAAGAATATTTCGTTCATTCAGATCTAGGATGTGATATTTTAGTGTTCCCTTTATTTTTGTTGCGCAGTAGTATCAAAAGTAGTATCAAAAGTAAATGGAATTGCTCAAATATACTTCAAAAGTAAAAGTATAACTCATTTCAAATTCCTTCTATTAAGCAAACCAGACGGCACCATTTTCTTGTTTTTTTATTTATGGATAGCCAGGGGCACAGTCCAACACTCAGACATAATTTACAAAGCATTTGTGTTTAGTCAGTCCGCCAGATCAGAGGCAGTAGGGGTGACCAGGGATGTTCTCTTAAGTGTGTGAATTGGACCATTTTCCTGTCAAAATGTAATGAGTACTTTTGGGTGGAGTAAAAGTACATAATTTTCTTTAGGAATGTAGTAAAAGTATGAAGTAAAAGTACAAATTGGCAAGAATATAAATAGTAAAGTACAGATACCCCAAAAAACTAAAGTAGTACTTTCAATTATTTTTACCATAAAATGAGGGGCAGACGTAAATGAATCACTAATCACGTGAAATAATAATCTTGAGATATAACTTTGTCAAAGCAACAAAATAACTAGGGCTTTACAATGAAAATGTTTTTTGGGGGGTTAGTGGATTAAAATCTTAGACATCACAGATGGTGCACGGAGGGACATGTCAAGATGCTGAATTTTAGCACTTTAGCATGTCTTTACTCATATTAATCTGATGTATTGAATTATCCATGTGGTCTATATTAAAGGGCATTTCAGGCACTGATTTCGTGGAACAACCCAGCACACGTTAAGTTCTGCCCGTTGGACATTGGTTGCAATGCTTTTGTCAAGTTTGTTTATTTGTCATATGCACATAAGACACAGCCACACCACATGACACGTTTGTCATTTTTGTATCCTTTAAATGTTCCTGCCTTTGGTATGCACAATGTACAATCAAATTGCATTTTGTAGCAGTGGCAGCCTATTAGAACACTTGGAGGCGTGGCTTGTTAGGGGCTTACAGTTTTTTTTGATTGCTTAAGCACGATTTTCAAAACAGGGCCGTGTTTTCAAAACACTACACACAATTAGCACAACCACACACCCAATTAGCAAAACACTACAGATCCTTTGCAAAATTAAACACTCTTGTAAAAACTATACACTTCTTTTTAAAAACCACACTTTGTTACCATATGAAACACACACGTTTCACATTACTATGCTCTGTTTGCACGAGTTACACTCTGCTGTGATAAACCTAAAACACTTTCAGCACTTCTACTTCCCTATGATTAGAGTAGGCTACTATCAAAGTACAAATATGTCATTTCACCAAACACTACACAAGACCAATGTTGCAGACTGAAGAAACTCATTTATTTCTCAACACGCCCAAAATGTTGACATGGAGATTCATAATACTGTAACCAAACGTCACTTTACGTATTGTAAGATAAAAAAAAAATTACAAAAATAACTAGACATTGTCTCTTCGCCTAGCTGGATCTGGCCAGAGAATTTCATCAACATCGCAGGTAATGTTGTCATTAGCAAGACACCTTGGAAAGAAACGTCTTGAATGACGAATCCATCCTTGCATTGCTGCTACCTCCACCTGGTCACAGGCCTCCTCCATGGCTTGGATGAGGGGTACCTCAGCCTGGAGACGGAGATCATATACCTTCCACCGCCATGTCGAGAAACTCTTCTATAGGGTTGAGGAATGGAGAGTATGGTGGAAGATATAGGACGGTGAAATGTGGATGTTGCTGAAACCAGATCTGAACCAGAGCAGAGCGGTGGAAAGACACATTGTCCCAGACAACAATGTATTGTATATGATCGATTTGATTTGCTGCTGTTATGTTGTGCAATTGGTCCAAGAATGTAAGTGTGAGTGCTGTGTTGTAAGGGCCCATATGGGCATGGCGGTGGAGGACCCCATTCTGTGTAATGGCTGCACAGAGTGTTATATTACCCCCACGTTGCCCTGGGACATTGACTATAGCCCTGTGGCCAATGATGTTTCTTCCCCTCCTTCGTGTTCTCATCAGGTTGAACCCAGCCTCATCTACGTAAATGAACCGATGCTGGATCTCCTCTCCATCCATTCGTAAAACTCTGAAAAACAGTGTCAGGCAAAATTGTGTAGTTCAGTGTAGATCTAGTATACATATTACAGTACAGTAAAAGATTGAGACAGTATGCAAGATCACACTGCTAAAGTGAATTACATACCTCTGCATAATCATGCCGCAGTCGTTTCACCCTTTCGGAATTGCGCTCGAAAGGTACTCGATAAATTTGCTTCATTTGAATGTTGTTTTTTTAGGATGCGTGCCAGTGTTGATGTTGAGACCTGATGGATGTCGTTGAAAAGGGCGTGGTTATTGACCATGTTAGCTTGGAGCTGCTTGAGTGTTATAGCATTGTTGGCCAAAACCATGTTTACTATCTCCCTCTCTTGCTGTTCTGTGAACATAGGAGGCCTTCCCCCTTGTCGTCCCTGACCCTCAATCCTATGTAGAAAAAAAACAGTATACAATAGTACAGTAATTTCACAGGAAAAGGTAACAGAAGTGCTGAAAGTGCATAGAATACAGTACTGTAAGCAGTTACTGAAACCGTGCAGATGTTTTTGATATGATGATATTTTTACAATACCTATTTTCCAGTCTAAATGTTCTCATCACACTTGCCACTGTATATCGGCTTAGATTTGGCTGTACTCGCAGTCCAGCCTCCCTCAGCGTCAGGCCGTGGTTGACAACGTGGTCAACCAGTGTTGCGCGGATCTCATTTGTCAGATTCGGTCCTCTTTGAGCACCTTCTTGTCCTCCTCGTTCTCCTCGTCCTCCTCTTTCTCTGACTCTTTCCATTGTGCTTGAAGGCCGATGAACTCACCTGCTGCTTTTTATAGTGCTAATACACCTGATTGGTGTGTCTACAATTAAGCAAACGAGTGTTTGCACACCTGATGACTGTGTTGAACCAATAGGTTGGAGGGTGTGGTAATCTGACAGTCAGTGCTTTGGTATTGCAAGGATGTGACTTCATGATAGATTTTTGTGAGTAATGTATGTTAAGTGTGTTTAGTGTTTTGCAAATCACTGTGTGTAGAGTTTTGCAACAAGTGTGAGGTTGACAATGTGCTTATAGTTGTGCAAATATGGGCTGATGTTTTGCTTCTTGAGTGTAAGGTTTTGCTAATAGTGTACTACTTTTAATTTTAGTGTGTAAGCAATCCAAAAAAACTGTAATACTTTTTGGCCTCCCATGTGACGACAATTCATGCCAGGTAATCTGTATTGTTCTGTGGTAGTTCTCTAATCATAATGGGACTGATGTAAACGCATGTAATGACAAAAATCTTACTGAAGTCTAATTGTTAAGGTAGAAACCGTTTTGTTACAATATGACTTGGTACATTCTAATTTCTAAATATATTTCTTACAAATACTTCTAAAAATGAATGTTGGAATATATTTGACAAAACATTGATAAACATGTGAATGTATATTCTAAAATACATGCATTTAACATTTGACATTCATATATACATTTTAAATACATGTAGGAATGTATTTAACATTTGACATTCATATATACATTTTAAATACATGTAGGAATGTATTTAACATTTGACATTCATATATACATTTTAAATACATGTAGGAATGTATTTAACATTTGTAAAAATAAACAATTTATACATTGATTTGGACAACTGTAAATATTTCTCATGAATCCTAAAAATATATATTTTAAACGTTTTAGTTTTTCATATCAACAGCGAACATTAACAAAATGTACAACAGACTCCATTACATTTTATTAATGTGAGATACATGCACACACACACACACACACACACCGCTGTGGGCCTGAGATATTCCCAATAGGATTGATAAATGTCATTAGTAACAGAGTAACAAAATAAAACCCCGCAGCAAACTCCGTAAATTGAGGAGACTGAGGAACGGCATTGTGTAAATTGGAGCTTGTTCGGCGCATTGCCATCTCTCTCCTTCTGTCTGTACAGATTTCACTGTCAGCACTGATGTCACAGTTTCAGCCCTCCTCATCTCCTGAACACCATGTCTGTCTGGAGATGATGTGCTCGTGTGGCCTCTCTCTCTGAGCTGTGTTGGTCTCTCTATACCGCTGGGCTCAGCAGGGGGCGGGGGAACTCGCCCGGCAACTCACTGCATGCGCCAGTCCACGTTGCCATGGCAACCTCGCCGCCTGGCATTCAAGGAGTTGGCAGTGAAAAGGAGGGAAAGATGGAGAGAGAGAGAGAGAAAAAAACAATATCAGTGACATGTAGGCAGTGCTTACTCTAATAGTCAACAACAAAACATAATATGTTATAAGAGCCAAATACAAAATACATTATATATTTAATTGCTATATTGTAATTACTTCGCCACCATGGCCTATTTATTGCCTTATCTTACCTCATTTGCACTCACTGTATATAGACTTGTTTTCTTTTTTTCTACTGTATTATTGACTATGTTTTGTTTATTCCATGTGTAACTCTGTGTTGTTGTATGTGTCAAATTACTATGCTTTATCTTGGCCAGGTCGCAGTTGCAAATTGATTCTGGTGTTTATTGTACTAAAACTGCACCAAAACCTAAAGAAAAGCATAAGGGTAGTCATGCCTTCCTTCCCGTCCATCCACTCATTCCAATCGTTGACACGCATGGCCGTTCCTGACTCCAATCACTGTTGACGGACAGGGTCAGCATAGGCCTCGCTGTTTCGCCGAGATTCATTCGTTCCATTGAGCAATTTTCATATTTTGCACATGCGTATTGCCTAAACATGTTGTGTGGGTAAGCCATGCACATTTGGGCGTGTTCATAATTTGCCGCTTGCATCTGAGCTATCTGTTGTATGGTAAACTTGGGCTTCATCAAGGTTTATTTGTGAGTAAATCTGGCTTTGATAACAGCCGGTTTCTACCCAGTCACCGACCACACTGCACGTCACTGTATAACATCAACAAAGCACTTACATTGTGCTGCAAAGCCCTAAACTGCATCAGTTATTCAAAAAGACAGGTTTCATTTCAGTTTCTTCCCAGAGGTTTTTAGGATACATGGTTTAATGCAGGGTTATCAAACTCATTTTGCCCCGGGGGGCACATTCGGTCTTCAACGAGGTCTGGTGGGCGGCACTGAAAATTGGTGATATTTCCTCGCCAACAAAATTACCAAAATAATCCTCCTCAACCCTTTGTTTGTTTTTTTATTTGCCAATCTCCCTGACTGTCTAGCTTTAATTTCAGTGATTATTAGCAGCTGGCCAGTCAAGAAACTCTATGGAGGACCATTATCATTACTACACAGTTGTGATTTGGTTTTAGTCATTTAAAAGTACATTGAATTCGTTCCCCAGCGGCCTATATGTTTGACACCCCTGGTTTAATGTAAGCTCACTATAACGAAATAGAATCCATCAGCTGAGCCAACAGACATTTGAAAGAATAAATATTATTCTGCAAATTGTCTTTTGACAGTAATTGTGTTATGGACATATTCTCTTGCCGTCGTCGCCAAGTGCCAACTAACCTACTAAACTGAAATAAAATATAAACGCAACATGTAAAGTGTTGGTTTCATGAGCTGAAATAAAAGATCCCAGAAATGTTCTATATGCATAAAAAGCTTATTTTTCAAAAATTCTTTGCACAAATTTGTTTACATTCCTGTTAGTGAGCATTTCTCCTTTGCCAAGACAATACATCCACCTGACAGGTGTGGAATATCAAGAATCTGATCAAACAGCATGATTATTACACAGGTCCACCTTGTGCTGGGGACAATGAAAGGCAACTCTAAAATGTGCAGTTTTGTCACATGACACAGATGTCTCAAGTTGAGGGAGTGTGCAATTGGTATGCTGACTGCAAGAATGTCCCCCAGTGCTGTTGCCAGAGAATTTCATGTGAATTTCTCCAACTTCGTTTATTGGCAGTATGTCCAACCGGCCTCACAACTGCAGACCACATGTAATGGCCTCATGTGGGCAAGCGGTTTGCTGACGTCAACGTTGTGAACAGAGTGCCACATGGTGACGGTGCGGTTATGGTATGGGCAAGCATAATCTATGGACAGCAAACACAATTGCATTTTATCGATGGTAATTTGAATGCACGGACATACCGTGACAGATCCATTGTCATGCCATTCATCTGCCACCATTACCTCAAGCTTCAGCATGATAATGCGCATGTCACGCCCTGACCTGAGTATTCTTTGTTTTCTTTATATATTTTGGTTTGGTCAGGGTGTGACGAGGGTGGTATGTGTGTTTTTGTCTCATCTAGGGTGTTTGTACTGTCTAGGGGTTTTGTAGATTTATGGGGTTGTTTCCATCTAGGTGTGTATGTAGGTCTATGGTTGCCTAGATTGGTTCTCAACTAGAGGCAGGTGTTTATCGTTCTCTCTGATTGGGAACCATATTTAGGCAGCCATCTTCTTTGGGTGTTTCATGGGTTATTGTCCATGTCTAGTTGCATGTTAGCACTATGTTTCATTAGCAGTCGCGATTGTTGTTTTGTTAAGTTTACTTAGTGTTTTTCATCATCCATTAAAATTATGCATTCACACGACGCTGCGCATTGGTCCGCTTCTTACGACGATCATGACAGCGCAGCCCCATGTCGTAAGGATCTGTACACAATTCCTGGAAGCTGAAAATGTCCCACTTCTTCCATGGCCTGCATACTCACCAGACATGTCACCCATTGTGTATGTTTGGGATGCTCTGGATCAACGTGTATGACAGCGTGTTCCAGTTCCTGACAATATCCAGCAACTTTGCACAGCCATTGGAGAGGAGTGGGACAACATTCCACAGGCCACAATCAACAGTCTGATCAACTCTATACGAAAGAGATGTGTCGCTCTGCATGAGGCAAATGGTGGTCACACCAGATACTGACTGGTTTTCTGATCCACGTCCCTCCCTTTTTTGTTTTTGAAGGAATCTGTGACCAACAGATGCATATCTGTATTCCCAGTCATGTGAAATCCATAGATTAGGGACTAATTAATTAATTTCAATTAACTGATTTCCTTATATCAAACTGTAACTCATTCAAATCTTTGAAATTGTTGCATTTACATTTTGGTTCAGTATACATCTGTTCATTACAGTATTTGTTGATTTGAGTAACCCAACGCATTACAGAACAAGTTGTAGGTAGAACATTGTAGGTAGAACATTGGCTTTGTATCCATGATCAATTTCACAGCATTAAAAGATCCGCATTACCAAATGAATACAGCTGCAGGAAAACGGTGCAACATCTCGAAAGCCTTGAAAGCATTTTGACATCTAGTTGTCAATCTACTCCTCTGTGCAGGATAAACAATGTTACCCTCTCCAAGCGCCACTCCCGCTCTCTCCTCTATCTCTACCAAAGTAAAGTACTTGGGAATTGTTTTCACGGTCTGTCATTTAGCCCAAAACAGGTCTTTCTACAGCACGCCACTTACCACCATCTTTTTCAGCCTTCTTTCAAACAAAGGCAATGTCAGAAGACTTTCAACAACAAAAAAGCTACAGTGCCCCCTCTCTCGTCATTGAAGTGCAGCATCCCAACAGCGCACGCGCGTCAGAGTTACTGCAGGGTCAAAGTCCTTCATCTCCTGATGGGGTACAGATGTGTTCCTTTCTCTCTCCTCCCCAAGCTTTGAACCACCACAGGTTCGGATCAGAAGCACATCCAGATGTGCCATCAGATGACAAAAGACAGCAGAATTACAAGCCCTCTAAATTGCCCTGGATTATATGGTCTGTACAGATCGAGATAATTGGATGGATAGAGAGAGAAAATTGTTGCAAGTCAAGGATGTTATTTTCTTGGCGTTTTTACAATGCCTTTATTTGGATGATGCCTGCGAAGAGTAAAATACACACGTATATACACATGCATGCGTGGGCACACACAAACACTTACACTCGGCGTATGAACACACACACACACACACACACACCAGCTACATTGCTTCCTAAAAAAACTCAACCATAACTGTAATATCAATGCCACTTGAGCCCTGTATTGCCTAATTAGATCCAGTGGTCAGGCTCAGAAAATGTCCTCACATTTCAACCAGGGTGGGAGAAATAGATACGGCATGAAGAGACCTACACACGTGAGACCACCCCCCCCCCAAGGATTTGTCCCTAACTATCACACAGAGGAGAAATGAGATGAGACTAATGCAAATCCAACATCCAGAGACGTGCACTACATTCACACACACGTTAGCACACACACACACACACGTTAGCACGTACACACACGTTAGCACGTACACACACAAACACACATGCCGTCAAGTCAACCACACATCCATTTGTGGATCGACTCTAGTGGAGGAGGAATAAGGCAGCAGTGATATGAGAGGCAATCAGAGAGTAAAAACACGATGCTCGTCTCTCATCTCTCTCTGAACCACTGCATGATCATATGAGGGCAATATGTAATTGCCCATATGGCTCTTCCATGTGTGTCATGATAACTGGGTTGCTTTACCCCTCGGAGATGGTCTCTGGTGAGCACGATTATGGAAAATTGGGTTAGCGGGGGTATATCAAGAAGAGAGGGCTAGATCAGGTGGTGATAACAAAACTACTGAACTGCCTCGGTGTCGGTGGTGATAACCATGGATCAATCATAGAGCAACCAGGGAGCAACCAGTGTAGAACCACTGGTAAAAAAAGGTGGATAGTGAGGAAAAAGAAAAGCTACACACAGACAGATACAGAACGATAGTGTCAGATTTGAGACTGACAGTTTGGGATTATTATTTTCTAGGGACAAAGGGACAAACGGAAAGTTGAAGCATCTCAACACAAACAACCTGGAACAAAGAAGAGAGGGGTACAGGAAGACACAAGTCAGAGGACAGTGAACAAATAATTCAATGGAGGAAGAGGAGACCGACAGGAAGAGTAGGAGCTTGAGCAGAGTACGCTACACTCCTAAGGTCGACTCGTCTACAACTGTACTGATTGAGGACAGAGACGGAATGCTAACTAAGGTCTGCTAACCTCCAACAGTGCAGAAGAGCTATTCAACAGCTTTGCATTTACAGTATCTTCTCCAACTACTCACCAGAACCACAGAGCCACACATTGGTTGATGTACCGTATGTTGTCGTACGAAGATGCCACTAATGGCCAAAAAAGGTTATGGCCTTAGGCAGAGGGGGCTATGCAGAGTCAAAGCAATGGATGAGGTGGAGAGGAGAGGTGGTGGGCTGGGCTGGGCAGAACATTGAGGAAAGGGCCTCTTTGGTGACTCTGGTTGTGTAGATCAGAGGACTAGGACAGGCTATTTAAGTCAGAATCACTGAGTGTATGTTGCAGAGCTGGAATGACTTACTAAGTGACTGACTGACCGACCGACAGACCATCTGCAACGCTGTATGGGAGCAGTATGCAGCAGGGCCGGGCAGTGACGGCTGGAAGCTGCAGCATTAAAAACAGAGTATCTTAAATAATCCCACAGCACCCCTCCATGGCCTGCATACTCACCAGACGTCACCCATTGAGCATGTTTGGGATGCTCTGGATCGACGTGTACGACAGTGTGTTTCAGTTCCCGCCAATATCCAGCAACTTCACACAGCCATGGAAGAGGAGTGGGACAACATTCCACAGATAACAATCAACAGCCTGATCAACTCTCTGCAACAGAGGTGATTTCCTTATATGAACTGTAACTCAGTAACATTTTTGAAATGGTTGCATGTTGCGTTTCTATTTTTGTGTAACACCGGCACTTGACTTGTTTCACCCTTACTAGCGCTGACTTTGCTGATAGCTACTTTATTCGGGGAAAATGTACTTAGTATGCCTGTGATGTGGTTGTCTCAACCTAGCTATCTTACTCTAAGTCATTCTGGATAAGAGCAAATGACAAATGTAAAAAAAACACACAAAAAACAGTTAGGGCTGTTGAGGCTGGCTGTACCAAACGAGGGGAGGAGCCGTTAGCTAGAGAATCACTGATAACTCTGAGGGCTGCAGGCAGCTGGTGCTACTGCTACTTCTAATTACACAGGATAACTAGTGTGTGTGTGTGTGTGTGTGTGTGTGTGTGTGTGTCAGTGAGTGAGAGAGTGTTTGTACATACACACCTACATGCGTGTCAAAAGGAAACTAAGCAAGATGTCACTCTATAGCGAACAAGTAAGATTTAGCAAGAACGTTACTGTGAAAGAATGGATTGTTTACACTATATACACTTATCAGGGGTATGAGTTCCAAAAGGTACCCTATTCCCTATTGTGTGTAACGCCTTAGTTTTGACAAGAGCCCGGTTAAAAATGGCCAGCATCAGTCAGCTGATTCTAGACATCCCTTCTTGTTAGTTCTAGTCGGGCAGCTTAGTGTCCCATTCAGAGGACCCCCACCTTTTGTTAGTGTCTTATTGGTCATCTCGTTCAGCCTATCAGTGGCCTTCATTCCCAGGACATCAGTTTCAGTTAGTCTATGACCCCAGCACGCTGTGTGGTCAGAAACATGCTTTCCCAATCCTGATGAACTTTTCCTCCTGTGGACTGAATCCCTCATGCTCATTGTATTTATTTCATGTATTATGTTAACATTTCAACATTACTGTAATGTTTATTTGAGCACAATCGCCTGAGTTTCATGTGTACAAGTCCAATAGGTTGTTTTGTCTATTGCCATGTGACAACGCCTTATGGTTTTTTTTTTATATATATTTTTTACCTTTATTTTACACGGCAAGTCGGTTAAGAACAAATTCTTATTTTCAATGACGGCCTAGGAACAGTGGGTTAACTGCCCTATTCAGGGGCAGTTAACTCACTGGGGCAGGGGCAGAACGACAGATTTGGGGGCAGAACGACAGATTTGTCAGCTCGGGTATTTGAACTTGCAACCTTTTGGTTACTAGTCCAACGCTCTAACCACTAGGCTACCCTGTCTGCTGTGGTGTATAGTCCTTGCTGTTATTTTATTTAATGAGGCAAGTCAGTTAGGAACAAATTCTTATTAACAATGACGGCCTACCTCGGCCAAACTCGGAAGACGCTGGGCCAATTACGCGCCGCCCTATGGGACTCCCAATCACGGCCGGCTGTGATACAGCCTGGATACGAACCAGGGACTGTGACGCCTCTCGCACTGCGATGCAGTGCCTTAGACCGCTGTGCCACTCAGGAGCCAGGTATATACTTACCTGTGCTAGCTCATATCATTCATATTATAGTTCTTTCTCTGCTTTCCTTTCAGAACCACAATTAATGTCAGTTTTCACTGGATTCTCAGTTATCTGAACCATGAGCGGTCAGATGTGTGTGTGTGAACATCTTCTTCCATTAAACTCCCCTTATCCTGGATATCCGCCTCATCCATGTTCTGACAGTACCTTCTGTAGTGGTTGCTACCGGCCATAAGCAAGCACCTAAGATTTCTTATTACATTTATGGTCCATCGATTCTCTACAACCCTGCCCCTATTTTTCATGGTCCTTCAAGCCAGATCTAGTAACTGCTACAGCCCAAGGATGCCAGTTAACAGAGAAGATTCTCAAGATGATGTGGTCCGTCCGCGCTGACCAGCTCACCTGCCAAAATATTTCGATAATTACGCCGATGGCTCCGAGTCAAGGCATAGACTACCACACACATCCGCATACCACTCCTACAAGGGAGAGCAGTTAAGCACTTGAGAAAGGATATACTGCAGTCAAAGTGGCCTTCTTCCCCTTCAACAATTCACCGGTCCAAGTCATCACCCAGGCTGATCAGCAGAATAGAGGACAGTACCTCAGCCTTTTCATTGGTTGCTGATTCACCGGGTTCCCACCTCAGGCTAACCTCGGCCTGGGATCCTCAGGATCAGCATCGAACCTCGACCTGAGATCCTCAGGATCAGCATCGAACCTCGACCTGAGAACCTCAGGATCAGCATCTAACCTTGACCTGAGAACCTCAGAATCAGTATCGACTTGAGCGTGGACCTTCAGTGACAACCGGAGAGGTCTCACTGCGTTTACACAGCCAGTGTGACAAGATTGAGGAGTTCATTGAAGCAGTCTGGAAGATGAAAGGTTCCTACAGTCCACCCGACCACCGTCGCTAGTACTTACCTGATGGACACTCCCAGTTGTCACTTGACCTTCTCAGCCAGTCCTCTCCTCTTACAACTGAAATACGTCTTAGATATGGAGAAAGGGACCTCTGCAACCAAGCTGCTCAAGAAGTTGATGACATCATCTCAGACATCGTCATGCAACAGATACTACACCAGAAGTGCCAGAATGATGTTCTGCGGCACCAGCGCGACCAGCTCATTTATGCCAGACGTCAGAAAATGCTTGAGACGCAGCACCGTTCTTCATCAGCTTCACCATTAGCCCCAGTCTCGGATCCGACCCCTGCTTTGGAGTCCCTCACAGCTGTGCTACAGCTTTCTCCAAGGCCAGAGGAACTACCAGAGCTCACCCTGGCAGAGCACCCTACCACTGTGCTCCAGTCGACCCCAGCAGAGCAAATACAGCCTTTTTTTGACAATGGAGCTCAAGTTAGTAACGGGGCCTACTACAGCGGCTCCTGCCATAGCGGCTCCTGCCATAGCGGCTCCTGCCATAGCGGCTCCTGCCATAGCGGCTCCTGCCATGGAGCTACAGCTCGCCACTCCCACAGCTGTGCTTCAACCAGCTCCTGTCGCAAAGTCTCAACTGGTTCCTACAGTTGTGCCATCGATGTCTCCAGTGACAGAGGTTCTGCCGACCCCTGTTCTGGACCCAAGATTAATCCTTACCTCCCTGCCTGTTCACGAGCAGGAAGACCTACAGCCTTCTCCAGGGACGGAGGAGATACCAGAGCTCACCCTGAGGGAGAACCCTACTCCAGCTGACACCTCTGAATGTCAGTTGGTCCATAATGCAGGAGCCCTGTCTGTAGCTGCTGAAAGTGCCAAGTCCAGTCCTGCTACTCAGACCGCTTCGGCCCCTGTCTGGTGGGATCTGCCTCATCCAACCTTCGACATCCAGCCTACTATCGTCCAAAGACATCTCCCTGATCCTCCATGGGAGCCCCCTCCAGTCTCTCCTTCAGTGGCTTGATCTGTGTCTGCGGTCCAGGCCTTGTCAGTCCCTGCCTGGTAGAACCTGCCATTCTCAGCCCTGGGATTCTTGCTAGCCCACCCAAACTGTTTCCCGCTATCTCCAGCCTTGGGAGACCCTACTGACGTCCCCGTGGGGAACCATCCTGACCAAGGTGTTCAGTGTCCTGTCGTAGAAGACACCTCACCTTCTACCCTACTAGGTCCTCAGTCTATAGCCTCGGTAGGCCCAGAGTATCTTAGCCCTCAGTTCCCTGATCGCCTATTTGCTTCAGTTTTCTGCTAAGCTTTCCTGTCCCAGTAGGCCCAGAGCTTTCTGTCCTTATAGATCTAACATCCCATAGCTCACAGTCTATTACCCAGTCAACAGCTCTAGGCACTCAGTCAGTTTCTCTTGTACCCAGGGTCCAGCTCTCTCCCACCGTTGGGTCTTTTACCCCCACCTTTTCAGTTGTGCAGCTGTCTCCTCTCCTGATATCTTCACCTGTTGCTGCTGTGGGGATCCAGTTGATCTCAGTTCCGGTCCCAAAGCCATCTCCTTTCACTGCCGTGGTGGTCCGGTCGTCTATTGGCCTGAGATCTCAGTCCCTGCAGTCTCCAGTCATCAGCTGACACCAAGCCAGGGGTCAATATGACTTCTGCTCCTCCCCTGGGGGTCTTACAAGCCCTCACTATTGAGGTACTCCTGTTGCCTGTTCCTGGGCAAAGGGGGGCAGCCGTCACCGGATCCACCACCGCATCTTGTTGGCTCCCCTCTTCCAGAACTGCTTCACAGCCTGCACTGGCCCCCACAGTATCACTCGCCCTGTTCTGGTGACCTCCAGCACCTTTGTGACGGGGCGGCCAGGTGCACCAAAAGACAGGCCTTCTGTTGGACCAGTCGCCCGTCTGGTCTACATTTCTGCCTATCTGGATGAACACAAGTATTCACGTCATTCCTCTCAGCCCTCGCTACCCTTTGTTGTTGATTACAAATCTGTCAACATATTTGGGGGTGGCTGTTAAAACAGCCAGCTTCAGTCAGCTGATTCTAGCCATCTCTTCTGGTTAGTTCTAGTCAGGCAGCTTAGTGTCCCATTCAGAGGACCCCCCACTTTCGTTAGTGTCACGCCAAATACTTATCACCACATCTCATTCAGCCTATCAGTGGCCTTCATTCCCAGGACTTCAGTTTCAGTTAGTCTATGACCCCAGCACACTGTGTGGTCAGAAACATGCTTTCCCCATCCTGATGAGCATTTCCACAGTTTTCCCTCCTGCTGATCTGTTCCTCCTTTGACTAAATCCCTGTATGTCTGATGTTTAATTGTGCTTGCATCTAAACGTAAGTGCCTTGAGATCGGCGCATATTATGTGGAGCTACGTTTTGTGGTCTATTGTGTATAATTACCTTGTGTAGCGCTTGTTAGTTAGCTCGCGCTAGCGTTAGCACTACCGTCAGCATTTTGCATTGGAATGCATGAGCTTTTTAGCGATTAGCCGTTTACTAGCATATAGCCTAAGTTCTTTCGCCACTTTCCTTTCAGAACCAGAGTTAATGTCAGTTCTCACTGGACATGATTCTCAGTTATCTGAACTATGAGTGATCAGATGGGTGTGATGTGTGAACATCTTCCATTAAACTCCCCTTAAGCTGGACATCCGCCTCATCCTTGTTCTGACAGTACATTCTGTAGTGGTTGCTACCGGCCTTAAGCAAGCACCTAAGATTTCTTATTACATTCATGGTCCTTCGATTCTTGACAACCCTACACCTATTTTTCAAGCCCTATGGGTCTTTGTCAAAAGTAGTTCACTAAATAGGGAATATAGGGTGCCATTTGGGTTTCAGATGAGAGAACTTCAGATTATTAGAAGGAATGTAAGATCCTGGGGTAGACGGAAGGTGACACTGAAGTGGCCCAGTAATTACTTTTTAAATTGCATTTGTTCCCTGAAGAACGCCCATAAAGTTAAACTTTAACCCCACACAGACACATTTGCCCTTCATGCACCAGTGGAAGGGTAGCAGTGCCTGCTTTTTCCTGATTCAACTCCAGTCTGGATACAATCTGGGTTTTACTTGTGAGTAAACACTAGCAGATATGCTCACAAGAAAATATTCATGAACTAGCATAATTTCCAACGCATGCACACACCAATTAGGTGGTTGGTTTATGTTGCTGTGTCATCAACTTAGCGAGAGAGATCTACCACTTCTTAGCTCTTGGAGCCATGTATTACTGAACTACATTTTCCCGTCAGATGTCATTTTATGATACTTACTTATTATCTATGTGCTGTGCCTGATGCAGCACAATTTCATACAAAACACTTGATCTGTTGTAGACAACAACAAAAAAACAAACAGTGCACAGTGACTCTTGGCTGACTTCTCAGACTTGTTCATCTAAGCCGGTCTGGGTGCAGGTCAGCTCTAAATGGGTGTCTGAGCTGTACTGAATTGGCAGGTCACTCCAGTCAGATCAGTCCACTGGACAGGCTGACCACAGACACTGTGACAAGAGGCTCATTCCAAAGTTCTGATGTGTTCTGGTCATTACTGAAGTCGGTTAGAAAGACAGACGGATGGACGGGGGCAGAGAGAGAGAGAGAGAAAAGAAAGAGAACAGATCATTTGAGAGGAAGAAAGAGTGAGTAGAAATAATTTGAGAGAGAGAGCTGACAGAGGAGAGAAGAACAGGGCTTCATTGTGATGACAGTCATAGGGGTTATTGTGTGGAGACGAGGCTTCACATTCCTCCTTAATCTGATCTGTAATAACATGGATTTACTCAGGCTGGGCCCACACAGATCTCTAATTTACTCAGTATGGACACACCCTTACATGCTTGATCGGAATGTAAGACCACAGCTAGAGAGAGAGAGACAGACCGACACCAGCTAGGTAGATGGAGTGAGTGGTAAATCCTGTCATTTGACTAAATGAGTTAAGAGGAAAAAAGTAGGTGAGGTAGAAACAGACAGATAAATCATTGGTCAGATGGATAGATCAGTAAGGAACGATGAAAATACATTAGTCTCATGGCATAGTAAAGATTGAGCTCAACAGTGAGCTTTGAACAAACAGAAAGACTTTTCCCTGGAGGCAATCTGGTCAGTTGATCGTTGTGCAGATCTCGAGCAGAGATCACCACCTGCTGTCTTGTCTCTGAGCTGCTCAATAGCTTCTGCTCCTCACCCACCCACCCACCCGACCAACCAACCACCACACTCAAATCCCCTTGGACCAGAGCACACAGCCCAGGGAGGTGTGATGAAGGGGTGGGGGATGAGGAAGAGAAGAGGGACTTAGGGAGAGGTTACTGGCTAGTTCTCCATTTCCCTTGCTCCGTCTTCCCTCCTTCCTCAAGCCCCAGGGGCTGTATGGTACATCCAGCCTGAATGAACCGTGTCCCATAGAAAGGGACTTTGAGGGGAAAAGCCAATAAGGTGCTGGAGTAGATTTGCCAGGCCATGATCAAGGCTAATCAAGCCTCTCTTTCTCCATCTGTTACTTATTTCACACCCTTTGTTTCTTTCTCTAGTCTCTTCAGACAGACGGGTTGCTTGCGGCAATGTACCAATGCTCCAGCTTACACGTCTGTAGAGGTTCTGGCGTAAGTTCACACATCGAGGACGAGTCGGAAATGGGAAGCACATCGGCGGTAACGTCACTGCCGTATCCGCTTGTTGACCTTGCTATACATGAGCACAATTCCTGCCCACATTTGAAGCACTGCCTACCCAAACTCGTGATTTGTTGTTGTCTAAAAGAGAACCCTCCCAGGATTTTACATTTTTTTTATGTCTGAAAGAAGCAGAAATCCTCCCCAGATCTTGAGCCGTTGCCTTACGTTGCTCCAAGGCATGGGACATCTGAGACTACTTTCTCCCTCTCTATATTTGCGCCTCCCTTCCCCAGTCTTTCTTTACCAACATCCTCAAATTCTCCTGTCTTACACCACAGATCTAAATTTCTCTCATTACTTTCTCAGTCATGTTCTTTAGCTCCCTTCCACCTCTGATATCTCAAGATCCTTCTTTCCCACCTGTCCTGTGCAGTCTCCTCCTTCTGTCACGGTTGGCCCACTGCGTGCACAAACAACAGCGGCCTCTCCACAGCACATATGCTCACAGGGGTCAAGCGGCTGAGACAGCTGGGCCAACACGCCCAGGCAGCTCACCCGGGGGACCCCCAGGGCTGTCCCCTCATTCTGTCTCCCATCAACAGGCCATGGTGGGGGTGATGGAACTGACTCTACTCCAGTCCTACAATTACACATGTATGGGTGTATGGGTGCAGTACACAAACCACCACGTACAGTAACGCTAAGGCTGGGAATTGCCAGGGACCTCACGATACGATCACAATACTTAGGTGCCGATACAATATATTGAGATTCTATTTAACACACACAGAACGATTCAATACTGCAATTTGATGTTCCAAACTTATTACTCACTATAGAGACGAGATATAAAAATTGTTTTCATCAGTCTGGGAAATATGTGCTGAAAACATGTTGCCTCGCTATTTTAAAAGATGGAGAACAAGCTATAGAATGAAAAATACTAGCATTTTAGTGCAGATACAGCCGAGTAGCGCCAGCTGACGCTACTATACAGTAGGAAATAAACTTTTTTTTTTAACACATCGATAATTCATCCAAAAATAATATTGTGATATGTAACTAATCGACCCCCCCCCCCAATACACACACACAAATGCACAGTGTGAGAAGGAGTGTCCTATGATTTACATGTCTCAGCGGCGCTGCACTTACTAGTCAGACTGCAGCACAAACAAGACCAGCTCCATCCCTTTACAGAAACTGCAAGTAGGCAATATAACTGGATAGCCAGGGTCTACTATTATTGACCTGAATATATCTATCACCATGCCCAGAAGAGGGTTGAGAGGATGAAAGGATCAATCTGAGGTTGCTCAGATTTCATGTGTGGAGGGAATGCTCAGAGAACAAAGCATAGAGGCAGATACTGTAGGACCCATGCTGTTCATGTGCACTAGTTATGGATTTTGATGCACAGGAAATACAATAACCTGACATAAATGGGGTGTCCCTGACACTTTTCTTTCACACGCAGGCGCACACAAACCACACACACAACCCCCAAAACAAGGACAAACCCCTTAGCTTCACCTGTCCGTGTGATTAACGACCACGGCGTCATTAGTGCTGTTCGCAACACTGAGATGGTGGGGAATCGAGATAAACATGAACACACATGCTACTGGCTGGCCCAAAAACAAGCACAACGTCATCAATTATTCAGTCCCAGCCATCCCCATTGGCAGCAGATGGCTCATCTTACTGAGCAATGTGGCATATCGTACAAGTGCATACTTCATTTCTATACTAGATAAGCATGATTCCTAGTACAAAGATGAAATGGAGAGAGACATCAGTTGAAGAATCAATACCAACATATTCACAAGAGTATACCCTCTCCAGTCGACACACAATGACAAAGGCTTACCAGGTCTTATCGATGCTTCAACACTGCCAGCTTGAGGGTGGTGCCGGTTCCACTCAGATAGTAGGTTCCATTCTAGGGGAAATCTGAAAAGGAATCAAATGGAACACAATGGAGGTGGAATGGATGATTAATATGTGCATTCGTCCTAGAAGATATGGTCTGGTGGCTTCCAGTAAACGAGGCAGTTGATGAAACACAAGAGCATCAACGAATACACCGAGCATTTGGGCAGCTACTACAATTCAACAAGCCAGACAAATACGCTTTTTATTTGACCTTTATTTAACCAAATGAGTCAACTGAAAAAACAATTCTCATTTACAATGACGACCTGGCCAAGACGCATGTACACACGCACACACACAATCTGCAGAATTATTTCATTTACAGCAGCAGCATACTGGTATTCTATAATACATTCACACTTTTAAATAATACACATTATTTTCTGACCAAGATTAAACTATATGAAAAATGGATGCCATACTAAAAAAAAAGAAGGAACGATTAAGGACTTTATAATTCATCTTATGATAATGTATCCTTGGAAGAAAAATAATGCCAATTATAGCAGAAAATGCTAAATTGTCGACAAGAAAGATAAGTCGTCCACGGATTTGTTTCGACAGGCAGCAGTGCATAAAGTAGTATTTCTCTGATACTCATGTCTCCTAGAGTATTCTGCTTCTAACTAAACAATTCCATCACATCCATGCTATGCATCATGTCCTGTTCAGTCAGATACTGAACGTGGACACAACTGGACACAGTATAGGTCTATCATTGTGTGCATATAATATCCATTGAACTGTCTGCTGACTGACAGATCAAACTGGCTATAGAAGAACACTACAGGGAAAAGATGTAGTAGAGTTGAGGAACCTGAGGATTTCAGAAAACATGTTATAGCACCATCTACTGGAGAATGTAAGAAAGGTCAAGACAAACTGCACAAAGAGGTGCGAGATGAGAGATGCAAGTGAATGAATAAAATGATTTTCAGCACTCCAACATGCCCAGGACAGGGTTGTATTCATTAGGGTATGCAAAAGAAAACATTTAAAACATTTTACAAGAGGACAAAATTGAGCATTTCTTATTGGACAAATAACGTTGTTCTTGACTAATAAAATAAAGGTTAAATTAAAAAGTCCTCTCCGTTTGTTTGTTTTCTACAGTTTAGTGCCTAGTAAATGCAACCCAGGTTCCATCCAAAATAACGACCACTAAAACTAGATGAAGTAGTCAAGTCAAATTAAAATGAGTTATTGCATCTCGCTTTGATACAAAGGGGCAACAAAAAGATAAAATTGCAAAGCGTATAAACATTTTTGCCCAGGCCCTAATACCAGAAGTTATTTCAAAATAAATTTAAAAAAATTTAACCGACACGATTATAACATCCAGCTTCAATGTTATGTTGGCACATGAACACAATGACAGTTCTGCTATTACATTTAAAAAAAATAATAATCTAAACGGGTCCTGCATTTTATGTTTGGTCCCACTTTGAAATAAACAACAAGTCTTCATTAGAACTACAATCATGTATAAGCGAGGTCCTATGACATAAAGGGCAATAACAGGCCCTTGCATCTATGCCAAATATGTACCCCCCCATGACATTTGTTCATGAATGACAGCAACGTTCTACCACAGCACCGGGGGCTGACGTCCAGTAGGTAGGCACCATAAAAGTAGTTTTTTTTCAAAATGTGACCTTTTCTTTCTAGTACAATCATCCCACACTCACAGACTAAAAGAGATGTACACACTAACAAACTCCCTCTGTCCCTAGATTACAGAGGGAGTAGAAAATACACCAACAACTTAAAACATTTCAAGCATGCAGACACAAACACACATAGCGATCCTATGTCAACCTGCAAAGAAAATAAAACAAAATGACAAAAGTCTACATAGTTCAAATGAAAAAAAGCAAACTTTGAATCTAATAGTACATCAACTGTACTTTATAACTGGGGAGAACTGAAACTCCTGACAAACTAGAGGGATGTGATTCCTCAAACCCAGTTTTGGCTTGAGCCCCACAGTGACGGCTCTACATTTCAATGCATGCATCTCCTTCTGCAACTCTTCCTCCCCTTCCTTCCAGCTTTGCCCTGGCAGGGCTCTCTGGCTCCCTCTGCAGGTGGAAGCTCACACTGCCCCACAGCAGCGGTTCAGAAAGAGCTGCTCGATGACCGAGGAGTCGGCTAGGGTGGACAAGTCCCCCAGGTCCCGCTCGTTACGAGCAATCTTACGTAGCACACGCCGCATGATCTTACCTGTATACACAGAGAGAAAGAAAGGCAATTTGTTCAATAACGCAATTTACAAGCTCTCATTCAGAACGGCTTTCAAATCATAGGGTAAAATGTTGCATCATATGTGCTATTCTCTCACCTGATCTGGTCTTTGGAAGGCTTGGGGCATTCTGTATGAAGTCGGGGGTGGCAATGGCACCAATCTTCTCTCTCACTGTCACAACAGATAATAATACACCGCATTAGTCATCTGAACATCCTCAATCCCAGTTATAATTCATCTGCTTCAACACAGGAACCTATCGTCTCTGAGATGCATGTAAACAAGGATGGTGCCTTCGAGGACATTCCCTTTCGTCATGTTCAGTGGCAGTACTTGGCCTAACGCGCATGCAAACACCTTGTTTTTTGAGCTCGGCCTCCAGGGTGTGGTTGAAGCCGACTCCATCGGTGAGCGTGACAAAGCAGTAGAGACTCTCCCCCTTGACAGGGTGCAGCCGGCTCACCACTGCTGCCTCGGCCACTGCCGCGTGCTCTCCCAGGGCTGACTCCACCTCTGCCGTACTCAGCAGATGGCCTGGTGTGTGTTCAGCAGGGAGAAAACCTTTAGAAACGGGGAGGTACTAGCTAAACTTGTACAACACAGATATACATTTTCTGTTGCAAAATATTGTGCTACGGTGTGCCCTACTTAACATGACCCAGATATGCATACACTCCATGAATCAGACTATGAGGAAATCCTTGATTTAGTTAAAAACATTTATCATTGAACCAGACATTGTAGATTCTTCTGATGACAGTTGTGGGAGGAAACGGTGCCGTTATCACAGGAAAGGTTGACTCGAGTTTCTAAATCAGTGGAATGCCCAGTGGAAGCAGAGAGGGGTGCCAAATGCGGAGAGTGTCCAAACCAGAACGCAGAAGGCTGTTATATAAAACACCTGTCTCCACATTACATCTTCAAATTAAGGGCATCCATGACAGAGGGGGAGAACGGGCAACTCTTAAAAATACTAGTTCAAATCACGACGTCAGAGATCTATCTTCTGGTCGGAAAGTCGGAGCTCTAGTTCCCGAGTTGGAATTCCAAGTTGGATGACCGTTCAAATAGATTTTCCCCAGTTGGAGCACGATTTTTTACCCTGAGTTCGCAGTTGTTTTGAACTCTGCATTAGAGTTGGAATCATGGCATATTGTTTAGCTAGCTAGCTACAAGTCTAAAAACAAGTAACCATTTCACTGTACAGTTTACATCTTCTGTATCCTGTGCATAATGTATTATGTTCTACAACACAAAGGGGAATTCCACCATTAGCAGTAGGGCAGAACAAGAGACCACATAGTAGACATACCAACATACCAACACTACGCATTTCACAGAGCTCCAGCTGATAGTACTGACCTGAGACATTCAACATGTCATCCATCCTCCCTGTGATCCAGTAGTAACCATCCTTGTCCCTATGGCAACCTGGGGGGGGAAACGTTAATACATAAGTGCCATTTACAGGGGGTCTTGATTTAAACAGGTATACATAAAACAAATTGGAAGTCTATAATATGATGCCACTTAAAGAATACATATTTGTGCGGTATTCTATAAACATCTGTCATGATGGTGCTCAAGACCATGTTAGCCTCATCTTACCATCACCAGTGACGTAGTATCCAGGGAATTTCTTGAAATAGGTGGTCTCAAACCTCTGGTGGTTGCCATACACCGTCCTCATGACTCCTGGCCAGGGCTGTTTGAACACCTGAGGAGGAGGACAAGATACAAGGATGTCCAAAGTCAAAAAAGCATTGAAAGTCCAATTCATCAAATGCCGACAACATATTGCATATATGAGAAATAATTACTTTTGCAGCTAAATTAAAGTACTGGGTAATTTCTACAGTTTTCTTACTAGGTAACCCTCGCATGGTCCCTCCAGCTCCTCCCCAGACTCATTCAAAATGGCTGGGACAACTCCAAAGAAAGGGAAGGTCTGGTGGTGGAGGAGAAAGACCAGAGAGCAAATTAGACCGACTCTGCCCTCATAATGACAGGAGGCAGGCATCATCTTAGTGGGCAGGAATGGAGAACTTGGTAGAATCAACGTAACACTTACAGCAGAGCCAGGCTTCATGGGCGTGGCAGCAGGAAGAGGAGTCAACACATGGCCACCCTGAGAGAAAAACAAATGGAAAGAGAGATTCAGACACACACCAAAAGGGCAAAATTAAACTACCTTTCAGTATTGACTGTTTACGCAAACAGAGGAGAGATGTCGATTCTGCAAGGAAGCCACCGTGGCCCGTTATTGTTTTCTATTTTTACCAACAGAAACACAGCTGTGTGTGCTGAATTCAGAGAAAGACCAATTCATTAAAAACAAACAAATGGGTACTGACGGTCTCAGTCTGCCAGAAGGTGTCGACCACAGGGCACCTCTTTTCCCCGACCACGCTGTAGTACCACTGCCACGCCTCTGGATTGATGGGCTCCCCCACCGTCCCCAGCACCTTCAGAGACTCCCGATTGTACCTGACACAAACACGGGGAGGGACGTGTTAACCTGGAAGACACACTCCCATAGACTCACACAAAAGGACAAAATCAAACATGCAGGCATTTGTGTATATAGCAGTATATTGAGAAGGCAAAAACAGACTATCTACACAATAGACGTACTTAAAGGATCATTTAAGCAGATGGAGCACTCAATAGCCCCATCTGTAGACACTGACACTTTTCTGTATGAAGTCCTGTCATATTCAGGCCTAGGTTGTGTTCAATAGGGCAGAAATGGTTGAAACTGGGTCAAACCATGAAGTACTCTCCAATTAGAACAGTTTTGTTTTCTGTTGCAAAACATTTTGCGACAGTGTGCCCTAATGAACACAATCCTGGTTAGAAACAGGGTGTATGAGCCAAGTGTGTGGAGACTCACTTCTGGACGGGCTCGCTGCCATACTTCATGAGGAGGCGGATGGCTGTGGGCGCCGTGTAGAACTTGGTAACTTGGTACTTGTCCACTATCTCCCACATGCGGCTCACATCCGGGTAGGTGGGCAGACCCTCGAACTGGACACCGATCAGATTCACATCACAACAGAGTCAGACGCAGTCACAAAATGACCACCACACAGAGCCCGAGGCAGATTATGTCAAAACAACTATGATCATAAACTAACTAAGTTATCATTGGCTGTCTGATAACAAAGATAATGCTGTCTCAACTACGTGAGGAAGTAGAGGTGGAAAATAACATCTCCTTTGATCGCTCTCCTCCGGTTTTACAACTTTTTTATGAGAAGACATTTTAATGAGTCGCTGGACGAGATGAGTCACAATAAAAACATGACTTGATTACAACAAATATCTCTGTACAGTTTGTCAACATGGAGTGTGGAGGTTTTTGACACCATTTAAAATCAAACGATATTATAAACCTGTTGCACAAAGTGGAAGCCCAGAAAAGCAACAAGTTCCTCATAATTAATCACAAAAAGCCTCCCTATATAGTGCACCAGAGCCCAAACGGAACTAATGACAGTAGTAAGCCTGTGGGGTCCTCCACTCACCAGGACGCTGGTGGCACCGTTGGCCAGGGGTCCATAGGTGATGTAGGAGTGGCCCGTGATCCAGCCGATGTCGGCCGTACACCAGTACACGTCGTCAGGCTGGTAGTCAAACACCAGCTTGAAGGTGGTGGCCACGTAGAGCATATATCCACTGACGGTGTGTAGAACACCCTGACGAGAAGAAGCACACATGATCATGACAGCAGCACTGACGTGCATGTGAAGAAAGAAAGAAAAAACCTAGAAGAGAGAGAGAGGGGGAGGCAAACAAATTGATAACGTGACCGAGAAAGATGAAGACGTGCACTTTAGGTTTCCCCGAGTGGACACAGAGAGACAGAAACGGAGTGTCATTTTTGCGTGCGATATTGTGCACCTTGGGTTTCCCCGTGGAGCCGCTGGTATAGAGGATGAAAAGGGGGTCCTCAGAGTCACACCACTCCGGCTCGCACTCGTCAGACACGCCGCTCAGCAAGCTGTGCCAGCACTGATCCACCTCTGGGTTCCACGGCACCTGGCGGAACCACACACACACAGGTAAAACCCAGACAGAATAATTGACCGGGAGACAGGGCTAGCTGAATGTTTTCAGCCCGTGCGAGAGACCGCATCAACAATAATGATTAATTCAGCTGATTCTATTCAGTCAAGAGCAACATCCAAGCCTAACAGACAACACTCATATTAAGCAGTAGGAAGAAGTATTAAATGCCTTTAAATCGCTTGAATCAGAAGTCAGCTCATATCAAACCTGCCGCTTAGACAAGAAAGAATAGAACAAACGAGAGAATAAGAAAGCGAGGCGCCAGGGATTCAAGTCTAAGTGAAGCAGCAGTGTATACACTTGAGCAGTCTGTGAAACAACGGTGAGAGAAGTGAGCAAATAATGCAACATCCAGAATTCATAATCAAATTCATAATCAATCTCCCAGGCTGCTGTTCTTGGGGGTTAAACGTCACTGGTGGGGTTAATGAAATGTACTGTACAGATGTTCTTCAACTATGGGTAGGGTCCTGTGTTTTCAGCCAACTTTTATCGTCATAGTATTTCTGAAAAATGCCATACATGTGCATCACATTGATAGTGTTGCACATATACTGATATACACTGAGTGTACAGAATACTGGGAACGCCTTCCTAATATTGAGTTGCATCCCTTTTTGCCCTCAGAACAGCCTCAATTCGTCAGGGAATGGACTCTACAAGGTGTGGAAAGCGTTCCACAGGGATGCTGGCCCACGTTGACTCCAATGCTACCCACAGTTGTGTCAAATTGGCTGGAGATCCTTTGTGTGGTGGCCAATTCTAGATAGACACGGGAAACTGTTGAGTGTGAAAAACCCAGCAACGTTGCAGTTCTTGACATGTTAAAACCAGTGCGCCTGGCACCTACTACCATACCCCATTTAAAAGGCACTTAAATATTTTGTCTGACCCATTCACCCTTTGAATGGCACACATACACAATCCATGTCTCAATTGTATCAAGGCTTAAACATCTTATTTAACCTGTCTCCTCCCCTTCATCTACACTGATTGAAGTGGATTTAACAACTGACATCAATAATTTATTTATTATTTATTTACCTTTATTTAACCAGGTAGGCAAGTTGAGAACAAGTTCTCATTTACAATTGCGACCTGGCCAAGATAAAGCAAAGCAGTTCGACAGATACAACGACACAGAGTTACACATGGAGTAAAACAAACATACAGTCAATAATACAGTATAAACAAGTCTATATACAATGTGAGCAAATGAGGTGAGAAGGGAGGTAAAGGCAAAAAAGGCCATGGTGGCAAAGTAAATACAATATAGCAAGTAAAACACTGGAATGGTAGTTTTGCAATGGAAGAATGTGCAAAGTAGAAATAAAAATAATGGGGTGCAAAGGAGCAAAATAAATAAATAAAAATTAAATACAGTTGGGAAAGAGGTAGTTGTTTGGGCTAAAATTATAGGTGGGCTATGTACAGGTGCAGTAATCTGTGAGCTGCTCTGACAGTTGGTGCTTAAAGCTAGTGAGGGAGATAAGTGTTTCCAGTTTCAGAGATTTTTGTAGTTCGTTCCAGTCATTGGCAGCAGAGAACTGGAAGGAGAGGCGGCCAAAGAAAGAATTGGTTTTGGGGGTGACTAGAGAGATATACCTGCTGGAGCGTGTGCTACAGGTGGGAGATGCTATGGTGACCAGCGAGCTGAGATAAGGGGGACTTTACCTAGCAGGGTCTTGTAGATGACATGGAGCCAGTGGGTTTGGCGACGAGTATGAAGCGAGGGCCAGCCAACGAGAGCGTACAGGTCGCAATGGTGGGTAGTATATGGGGCTTTGGTGATAAAACGGATTGCACTGTGATAGACTGCATCCAATTGGTTGAGTAGGGTATTGGAGGCTATTTTGTAAATGACATCGCCAAAGTCGAGGACTGGTAGGATGGTCAGTTTTACAAGGGTATGTTTGGCAGCATGAGTGAAGGATGCTTTGTTGCGAAATAGGAAGCCAATTCTAGATTTAACTTTGGATTGGAGATGTTTGATATGGGTCTGTAAGGAGAGTTTACAGTCTAACCAGACACCTAAGTATTTGTAGTTGTCCACGTATTCTAAGTCAGAGCCGTCCAGAGTAGTGATGTTGGACAGGCTGGTAGGTGCAGGTAGCGATCGGTTGAAGAGCATGCATTTAGTTTTACTTGTATTTAAGAGCAATTGGAGGCCACGGAAGGAGAGTTGTATGGCATTGAAGCTTGCCTGGAGGGTTGTTAACACAGTGTCCAAAGAAGGGCCGGAAGTATACAGAATGGTGTCGTCTGCGTAGAGGTGGATCAGGGACTCACCAGCAGCAAGAGCGACCTCATTGATGTATACAGAGAAGAGAGTCGGTCCAAGAATTGAACCCTGTGGCACCCCCATAGAGACTGCCAGAGGTCCGGACAGCAGACCCTCCGATTTGACACACTGAACTCTATCAGAGAAGTAGTTGGTGAACCAGGCGAGGCAATTATTTGAGAAACCAAGGCTGTCGAGTCTGCCGATGAGGATGTGGTGATTGACAGAGTCGAAAGCCTTGGCCAGATCAATGAATACGGCTGCACAGTAATGTTTCTTATCGATGGCGGTTAAGATATCGTTTAGGACTTTGAGCGTGGCTGAGGTGCACCCATGACCAGCTCTGAAACCAGATTGCATAGCAGAGAAGGTATGGTGAGATTCGAAATGGTCGGTAATCTGTTTGTTGACTTGGCTTTCGAAGACCTTAGAAAGGCACGGTAGGATAGATATAGGTCTGTAGCAGTTTGGGTCAAGAGTGTCCCCCTTTGAAGAGGGGGATGACTGCAGCTGCTTTCCAATCTTTGGGAATCTCAGACGACACGAAAGAGAGGTTGAACAGGCTAGTAATAGGGGTGGCAACAATTTCGGCAGATAATTTTAGAAAGAAAGGGTCCAGATTGTCTAGCCCGGCTGATTTGTAGGGGTCCAGATTTTGCAGCTCTTTCAGAACATCAGCTGAATGGATTTGGGAGAAGGAGAAATGGGGAAGGCTTGGGCGAGTTGCTGTTGGGGGTGCAGTGCTGTTGTCCTGGGTAGGAGTAGCCAGGTGGAAAGCATGGCCAGCCGTAGAAGAATGCTTATTGAAATTCTCAATTATGGTGGATTTATCATTGGTGACAGTGTTTCCTATCTTCAGTGCAGTGGGCAGCTGGGAGGAGGTGTCCTTATTCTCCATGGACTTTACAGTGTCCCAGAACTTTTTTTGAGTTAGTGTTGCAGGAAGCAAATTTCTGCTTGAAAAAGCTAGCCTTGGCTTTTCTAACTGCCTGTGTATAATGGTTTCTAGCTTCCCTGAACAGCTGCATATCACGGGGGCTGTTCGATGCTAATGCAGAACGCCATAGGATGTTTTTGTGTTGGTTAAGGGCAGTCAGGTCTGGGGAGAACCAAGGGCTATATCTGTTCCTGTTCCAATAAGGGACCATAGCATTCACCTGGTCAGTCTGTCGAGGAAAGAGCAAGTGTTCCTAATGTTTTGTACACTCACTCAGTGTATATTGACAGTGCTGCACAATCACAGTAAGAGAAATATTGCCATTATCCATAGCAGGAAACGAAAGGCCCCACTGACGGCATAAGAGATCAATATCGATACACTACATCTACATGGTTAGTCAGGGGTCAATTACCATTTGAAACCTTCTAGTTATTGTTTATCCTTCAGTGTTGCTTTCAGGTCCAATTTAAACCCAATGATCTGATCCTCTTAACTTAAGTATAGCTAAAAGTAAAGGCTAAATCCAGGCAGAGAAGGTAAGGGACCCCGGACCAGCTGTGAGCAGAGTGCTGTTAGTAAGACCATAGACAGACACTGACAGAGAGAGAACCTCTAGAGACAGCAGTTATGGTGTTAATATAGGTGGAACACAGGATCGACCCCCAGGGTTAGGCTACCGCTGAGAAGAGGATCAGGCAAAGGTGTTTATTAAAAAAATAAACAAGGAAACAAGAAATTCAAGCTCAGGGAAATCTGAAATACCTGAGGGACGGGACGGATTTTCTTGACGCCGTCTCTCTGTTTCTCCTGCTAGAAGGGGTTAATAGAAACGGTTATTTCAACAGATGTATATAAAAAAAGGGGGGGGTGGCTTCATGTCATTTGAACTGTGACATCTGAGACAAAGCCATACAGGGGCATACATCTATACTTCTCATCTTATACAAACACCAAAGCAAAAGTCTTGACTGTTTCAGGAAATACAACTGGAAAAACAAAAGACAGGAGGGAGTTAACATTAAAGGGATGACGACTTAAGCCATTATTTACTAAACAGTAGCCCCCGTAGCATGTGGTAAAGTTGATCGACCTGCCCTATGAACAAATGGGTCGTATTCATTAGGCACCAACTGGAAGAAAAGGGAGGGACTACCTGATCTTCTTAATAAGTGACACCCATTTTTATTTTCCATTGCAAAACCTTTTACTATGGTGTGCCCTGATGAATAGGACAGTGGGGCTTCTGCTGCTGGTCTCACCTGCAGGTCAGGACAGGGCCGCTTGGCAGGGGGGGACTGGGAGACCAGAGGAATGGCTTCCACCTCCTTGGACAGATGTTTCAGCATGATACACCTCTGAACTGGGAAACTCCTGACAGAAGGTGAAGAGAGGGGGGGAGTGGTATAGAGTAAGAAGACGAGGAAGAGAGAAAGAAGAGAGTCGTGATTCACGTCTTCACGGCCCACTCTAGGAAAATACACAAAGGAGACATCTAATGGAGGCAAGCATGGGCATGTGTTGTTGGAAATACCAAGACAAACCATCTCTTCAGGAACGGCAAACCGAGTAGAAGTGTGTAAATGCGACAAGCTAGTCCAGTGGAGGCTGCTGAGGGGAGGACGGCTCATAAAACGACTGGAACAGATTGCATGGAATCAAACACATGGAAACCATGCGTTTGGTGTATTTGATACCATTCAACCGATTCCGCTCCAGCCATTACCACCCCATTACCTCCCCAATGAAGGTGTCACCAACCTCCTGTGAGCTAGTCAGATAAAGCAGTGCGTCATGAAAAGCTTGGTCCTTACCGGTCCCTGCATTTCTGCAGCGCGTCGTCAGCGATCACCTTCAGGTTGATCAGCTTATCTCCTCTGTAGAAACCATCTGAGAGAGGGGGGGGCATGTCAGTGTTGGGGGAGTTCAGAATGGATGAGGTGAAAGGGTGCACACCGAACAGAGAGAAAGGCAGGGCAGTTATTGGCATAGACAGGACGTTACTGGTACTGTAAGATGTGACTGTCAGTGAACTGGCATGAACCTGTCACAGCCCGGGAACAATCTTCATCTTGATATTTTGAAACCCACTGACTATGAAAAGGAATGATTCCGTCTTAGATTATATGTATAGCTAAGTGGCAAAACACTTTAGTATTGAGGGTTTTCACATGTCAAACAATCCCAAAATGCACATCTAGGGTTCTAGTATAATTTAATAGTTTAAAAACAACAACTTTTAGTCCCCTTAGCAACAGTCTTTATCAGAGGGGAGAAATTGCCAATGACCGCACCACTGGCGCACACAAAGGAACCCCATCTAAAGAGGTTATGGTTATGGCGTTTATACGATTAGCGTCACTCCAGATCAATATCTGTAGTGTGATGCGATAAGCCTATACACTGGGCTCTCTCTCTCTATGAGCAAAATAAAGCAGGGCTAATTAAAACCGTGGATTAGGAGGTCATGGGATAATCTATGGCACTATAATCCATCTAATAAGAGTTTCATTATTACTGCAGTTTAGTTTGCAGTCTCACCGGCCGTGATCAGCAACGAGCACTGGGAGTTCAGGATCCTATCGCACAGCGACTCTGCCGAAAAGCCTGCAAACTGGAAAGCACACAAATAAAAACACAAGTACAGTAATCAAATACACTGTGCAGTGTGTGCGTAAGTGTTTGCCTTGTAGGGTGTGGGTAGATAGTTTTGTTCCTTCGAAATCTGTACGAGGAAGAGCTGATAAAATGGCTATTCCATCCATTTAGCACTTAAGTGGCTTAGGACGGCATCTAATTTTAAATTTGTATTTATTTCACCTTTATTTAACCAGGTAGGCAAGTTGAGAACAAGTTCTCATTTACAACTGCGACCTGGCCAAGATAAAGCAAAGCAGTTCAACACATACAACAACACAGAGTTACACATGGAAAAAAACAAACATACAGTCAATAATACAGTAGAAAAATAAGTATATATACAATGTCAGCAAATGAGGTGAGATAAGGGAGGTAAAGGCAAAAAAAGGCCATGGTGGCGAAGTAAATACAATATAGCAAGTAAAACACTGGAATGGTAGATTTGCAGTGGAAGAATGTGCAAAGTAGAGATAGAAATAATGGGGTGCAAAGGAGCAAAATAAATAAATACAGTAAGGGAAGAGGTAGTTGTTTGGGCTAAATAATAGATGGGCTATGTACAGGTGCAGTAATCTGTGAGCTGCTCTGACAGCTGGTGCTTAAAGCTAGTGAGGGAGATAAGTGTTTCCAGTTTCAGAGATTTTGTTAGTTCGTTCCAGTCATTGGCAGCAGAGCACTAGAAGGAGAGGCGGTTTTGGGGGTGATCAGAGAGATATACCTGCTGGAGCGGAGCGCGTGCTACAAGTGGGTGATGCTATGGTGACCAGCGAGCTGAGATAAGGGGGGACTTTACCTAGCAGGGTCTTGTAGATGACTTGGAGCCAGTGGGTTTGGCGACGAGTATGAAGCGAGGGCCAGCCAACGAGAGCGTACAGGTCGCAATGGTGGGTAGTATATAGGGCTTTGGTGACAAAACGGATTGCACTGTGATAGACTGCATCCAATTTGTTGAGTAGGGTATTGGAGGCTATTTTGTAAATGACATCGCCGAAGTCAAGGATTGGTAGGATGGTCAGTTTTACAAGGGTATGTTTGGCAGCATGAGTGAAGGATGCTTTGTTGTGAAATAGGAAGACAATTCTAGATTTAACTTTGGATTGGAGATGTTTGATGTGGGTCTGGAAGGAGAGTTTACAGTCTAACCAGACACCTAGGTATTTGTAGTTGTCCACGTATTCTAAGTCAGAGCCGTCCAGAGTAGTGATGTTGGACAGGCGGGTAGGTGCAGGCAACGATCGGTTGAAGAGCATGCATTTAGTTTTACTTGTATTTAAGAGCAATTGGAGGCCACGGAAGGAGAGTTGTAATGGCATTGAAGCTTGCCTGGAGGGTTGTTAACACAGTGTCCAAAGAAGGGCCAGAAGTATACAGAATGGTGTCGTCTGCGTAGAGGTGGATCAGAGACTCACCAGCAGCAAGAGCGACATCATTGATGTATACAGAGAAGAGAGTCGGCCCAAGAATTGAACCCTATGGCACCCCCATAGAGACTGCCAGAGGCCCGTACAACAGGCCCTCCGATTTGACACACTGAACTCTATCAGAGAAGTAGTTGGTGAACCACAGTATTGTTTCTTATCGATGGCGGTTAAGATATCGTTTAGGACCTTGAGCGTGGCTGAGGTGCACCCATGACCAGCTCTGAAACAGATTGCATAGCGGAGAAGGTGCGGTGGGATTCGAAATGGTCGGTAATCTGCGTGTTGACTTGGTTTTCGAAGACCTTAGAAAGGCAGGGTAGGGCAGATATAAGTCTGTAGCAGTTTGGGTCAAGAGTGTCCCCCCCTTTGAAGAAGGGGATGACCGCAGCTGCTTTCCAATCTTTGGGAATCTCAGACGACACGAGAGGTTGAACATTCTAGTAATAAGGGTTGCAACAATTTCAGCAAATCATTTTATTAAGAAAGGGTCCAGATTGTCTAGCCCGGCTGATTTGTAGGGGTCCAGATTTTGCAGCTCTTTCAGAACATCAGCTGACTGGATTTGGGAGAAGGAGAAATGGGGAAGGCATGGGTGAGTTGCTGTGGGGGGGTGCAGTGCTGTTGACCGGGGTAGGGGTAGCCAGGTGGAAAGCATGGCAAGCCGTAGAAAAATCAGGCTGGTATGGTATGTACCTAAAGGCCTCATCCAGACATGGTTGAGATGGTGGCTGTTAGCTACTCACCACGATTGAGTGCACAGCCCCGATGCGGACACAGGCCAGCATGGCCACCACCAGCTCCACCACCATGGGCATGTAGATTGACACGCGGTCCCCCTTCTTCACCCCCTGGGACTTGAGCACGTTGGCAAACTGGCACACCTGCTGGAGCAGCTCTCTGTAGGTCACCTTCATCACGTCGCCAGGCTCATTCCCTTCCCTGTGATGGGATCAAGAACAGAGATGTATCATACATAATGTTTGTCGAGATGTTTCCCGACCAAGACGGCCATAGTTTTAGTCATGTTGCAGGGATGCCAATGTCCAGTGTTCAATTTAACCACTGGCTGTTTAATTGGGGCCGATTTCAAGTTTTCATAACAATCTGTAAAAATCGGCCTTTTGGACACCGATTATATTGCAATCCACAAGGAAACTGCATGGCAGGCTGACCATTTGTTACTCAAGTGCAGTGTCAAAAGGACCTTGTGGGTGCAAGGAGCCAAGGTAAGTTGCTAGCTAGCACTTATCTTATAAAAATCAATCTTCACATAATCACTAGTTAACTACACATGGTTGATGATATTACTAGGTTAACTAGCTTGTCCTGCGTTGCATCGAATCACAGCCTACTTCAACTTCGCCAAACAGATAATTTAACAAAAGCGCAAACGTACCTAACCATAAACATCAATGCCCTTCTTAAAATGAATTCACAGAAGTATATATTTTTTTAAACCTGTATATTTAGTTAAAAGAAATTCATGTTAGCAGGCAATATTAACTAGGGAAATTGTCACTTCTCTTGCGTTCAGTGCAAGCAAAGTCAGGGTATATGCAACAGTTTGGGCCGCCAGGCTCGTTGCGAACTGTGTGACGGTAATTAATTTGCTAGAATTTTACATAATTAGGACATAACATTGAAGGTTGTGCAACGTAACAGCAATATTTAAACTTAGGGTTCCCACCCGTTCGATAAAATATGGAATGGTTCTGTATTTCACTGAAAGAATAAACAAAATGATAGTTTCTGGATTTGACCATATGAATGACCAAAGGTTCATATTTCTGTGTTTATTATATTATAATTAAGTCTATGATTTGATATTTTATAGAGCAGTCTGAGCTGTGATATGCTTACGAACCTGCTGCTGCCTTCATTCAAACAGCACATTCCTGCCTTTGCCAGCAGCTCTTCGCAATGCTTGAAGCACAGTGCTGTTTATGACTTCAAGCCTATCAACTCCCGAGATTAGGCTGTCAATACTATAGTGCCTATAAGTACATCCAATAGTCAAATCACATCAAATTATTTTATAAAGCCCTTCTTGCATCAGCTGATACCTCAAAGTGCTGACAGAAACCCAGCCTAAAACCCCAAACAGCAAGCAATGCAGGTGTAGAAGCACGGTGGCTAGGAAAAACTCCCTAGAAAAGGCCAGAACCTAGGAAGAAACCTAGAGAGGAACCAGGCTATGAGGGGTGGCCGGTCCTCTTGTAGCTGTGCTGGGTGGAGATAACAGAACATGGCCAAGATGTTCAAAAATTACCAGCAGGGTCAAATAATAATAATCACAGTGGTTGTCGAGGGTGCAACAAGTCAGCACCACAGGAGTAAATGTCAGTTGGCTTTTCATAGCCGATCAAAGGTATAGGAAATACAAATGGTATAGAGAGAAATAGCCGACACGTCATATTTCCTATAATAACTACAACCTATAACTTCTTAACTGGGAATATTGAACCACCAGCTTTCATATGTTCTCATGTTCTGAGCAAGGAACTTCAACGGTAGCTTTTTTACATAGCAGATATTGCACTTTTACTTTCTTCTCCAACACTGTGTTTTTGCATTATTTAAACCAAATTGAAAATGTTTTATTTTTTATTTGAGACTAAATTGATTTTATTTATGTATTATAGTAAGTTCAAATAAAAGTGTTCATTCAGTATTGCTGTAATTATCATTATTTCAAATATATATATATATAAAAATCGTCATCGGCTTTATTTGGTCCTCCAATAATCGGTATCGGCGTTGAAAAATCAGAATTGGTCGAACTCTACTCAAAACATTCACTCATACCAACATGCTCACAAAGCTCGTGCTCACGATGGATCTATTCTAGCTAAGTCTCGTGTGCCAAAGGTTGAAGTAATATACTGACATTTTGCCTCTGCTTTACTCAGCAATGTGCCTGAGCTGTGGAGTAATTTATCTCTTGAAATATCCTCTTAAAATGAAAAAAGCATGACTGGTAAACTCTAAAGACAAGCCCTTAAGACTGCAGAGTGTGCACTGATTTGGTTTGTTGCACCACAGCTTAGAGGGAACATTTCTCACAGGGCGTTGGCTAGTTTGTATTGTCAGTTATTTTATCATCAATTCACCGAGCCGTGTGTAATATTAAGCAATCTGGAGTTTGACAATCGGATTTCCACCCCCGTAAAAGTATGTTTTAGGATGGCACAGTGATTGCTATCCTTGGGCAGAATGTGGGATAGATGGGTGAACTTCATAAGTGACCTTTGCTCTGACTTCTCTGCAGTCTCTTGGGGCTGCTGTTATGGGCCAGTGTTCACACAGAGGGATGACATAGCCAACTGTGTTAGGAGGGACATAGTGCTTTAACAGAGAAACAAACTTGCCCAGTAACCACACTTTAAAACAGAATTGGTAATTTTTTTTGTAGGCTGAGGAGCGCATTGGAGTAGCCTTGTTCTATTTCACTGGCACGAGCGGTCTTTCCATCACCTGTAGTCAGAGTACTAGTAGATGCACATCTGAAATCACAGAGCATTTTACACTCACGTCATTTAGCAGAAGCTCTTATCCAGAGTGATTTACAGGAGCAATTAGGGTTAAGTGCCTTGCTCAATGGCACGTCGACAGATTTTTCACCTTAGTCATCTTGGGGATTCAAACAAACTACCTTGCGGTTACTGGTCCAACGAACTTAACCACTTGGCACGCGTGCAGCCAAGTTTGCACATTTGTTGACATTATTTGCTAGTTCGTTTCTAGCCCACTTATAGCAAATTTTAGTCAGCAATGGGAGAGGCATTGCTTCCTACAAGAGCATGAATTTGTACATATCAGTCTATGAAAAGCGAGCTTTTTTCTAAGGGAAAAGAAGTGTACTATTTTGAGACCGGCTTGAATTTGCAAATAAGCCAATAGGCAGATGGTATCATACATTTTTGTATGATTCTCTGTATGGTAATAATAAATGTACATTTTTAATAACACAATAGCGCAATTTCAAGTCACCTATAATTTGAGCTTTCAGACAAGTAAAACATTTCTAAAATGGTTCATGGCCCGCCTTACACCTACATCAGCACAGAATAAACATAACGAACTACAGTAACAATTAGGGCATTTAGGGACACAGCCTATTAGGCTGTGTGTAATAGGAAATCTAAAGGGAAGAGAGTGCTTCTGGGTCTGGCTGTGAATTTAGATTGAGAAACAATAGGCCTGCCAGATACTGTAGAGGGCCACTGTTGTTATCTCGCAACTGTTTATGTGCAAGCACGAAAAGGCCCATGCAAAGCTCTGCTTTCACACAACATGGATTTCTCAATAGACTGTACACTCCTCCCGTTTAGATTGATGTTTATTTATGAGCTTCACTCTGCTCTCTGGTGGAGTCTCACACGACTGCTGGCAGGTCAAGGTTATCCAACTAGTTCCCCTCCCCACGGTGGTGACAGAGTGTGACTAAACACACACAAGTCAAGGCAGCCAGTCCTATGAATACACTTTCAGCACTCACAGACAAGATGATGAAACACTCCACTGTTGTAGAGGTTGGCAGAGGACAGAAAGAAAAAACATGCCTGCCTAGCACCTACATCAGCACAGAATAAACACAATGAACTACAGTACAAATTAGAGCATTTAGGGACAAAAACAGCTAAAGTACCCTAGCAACAGACGATAGGCTTTCCTATTACAACATCAGTCCAAGACAAAAAAAAAAGTAATTCCTAAAGAAAGGACATATCCATTGGACTGACTAAGATAAGCAGCAGGGCCAAACTAATGGTATGCACAGGCTGATCGGACATGGGAACTGATGGGACAGACATTTCACACTTGAGAAGTCATGAGCACAGAGAATGGCATATCAAGCTACAGCAAATTTATTTTTTTATTTCACCTTTATTTAACCAGGTAGGCTAGTTGAGAACAAGTTCTCATCTGCAACTGCGACCTGGCCAAGATAAAGCATAGCAGTGTGAACAGACAACAGAGTTACACATGGAGTAAACAATTAACAAGTCAATAACACAGTAGAAACAAAAGAGAGTCTATATACATTGTGTGCAAAAGGCATGAGGAGGTAGGCGAATGATTACAATTTTGCAGATTAACATTGGAGTGATAAATGATTAGATGGTCACGTACAGGTAGAGATATTGGTGTGCAAAAGAGCAGAAAAGTAAATAAATAAAAACAGTATGGGGATGAGGTAGGTAAAAATGGGTGGGCTATTTACCGATAGACTATGTACAGCTGCAGCGATCGGTTAGCTGCTCAGATAGCAGATGTTTGAAGTTGGTGAGGGAGATAAAAGTCTCCAACTTCAGCGATTTTTGCAAATCGTTCCAGTCACAGGCAGCAGAGAACTGGAACGAAAGGCGGCCAAATGAGGTGTTGGCTTTAGGGATGATCAGTGAGATACAACTGCTGGAGCGCGTGCTACGGATGGGTGTTGCCATCGTGACCAGTGAACTGAGATAAGGCGGAGCTTTACCTAGCATGGACTTGTAGATGACCTGGAGCCAGTGGGTCTGGCGACGAATATGTAGCGAGGGCCAGCCAACTAGAGCATACAAGTCGCAGTGGTGGGTGGTATAAGGTGCTTTAGTGACAAAACGGATGGCATTGTGATAAACTGCATCCAGTTTGCTGAGTAGAGTGTTGGAAGAAATTTTGTAGATGACATCGCCGAAGTCGAGGATCGGTAGGATAAGTCAGTTTTACTAGGGTAAGTTTGGCGGCGTGAGTGAAGGAGGCTTTGTTGCGGAATAGAAAGCCGACTCTTGATTTGATTTTCGATTGGAGATGTTTGATATGAGTCTGGAAGGAGAGTTTACAGTCTAGCCAGACACCTAGGTACTTATAGATGTCCACATATTCAAGGTCGGAACCATCCAGGGTGGTGATGCTGGTCAGGCGTGCGGGTGCAGGCAGCGAACGGTTGAAAAGCATGCATTTGGTTTTACTAGCATTTAAGAGCAGTTGGAGGCCACAGAAGGAGTGTTGTATGGCATTGAAGCTCGTTTGGAGGTTAGATAGCACAGTGTCCAAGGACGGGCCGGAAGTATATAGAATGGTGTCGTCTGCGTAGAGGTGGATCAGGGAATCGCCCGCAGCAAGAGCAACATCATTGACATATACAGAGAAAAGAGTCGGCCCGAGGATTGAACCCTGTGGCACCCCCATAGAGACTGCCAGAGGACCGGACAGCATGCCCTCCGATTTGACACACTGAACTCTGTCTGCAAAGTAATTGGTGAACCAGGCAAGGCAGTCATCCGAAAAACCGAGGCTACTGAGTCTGCCGATAAGAATATGGTGATTGACAGAGTCGAAAGCCTTGGCAAGGTCGATGAAGACGGCTGCACAGTATTGTCTTTTATCGATGGCGGTTATGATATCGTTTAGTACCTTGAGCGTGGCTGAGGTGCACCCGTGACCGGCTCGGAAACCAGATTGCACAGCGGAGAAGGTACGGTGGGATTCAAGATGGTCAGTGACCTGTTTGTTGACAAAGTAGGACGTTCTGCAAAATCTCTTCTAACTTTAACCAATATAATGAGTAGCCCGTCGGTACGGAATACAGTTCAAAATTCGACTAGTGAGAACTTCTCCTGTAGTGAGAAGTCAGTTTTCTAAAATCAGAGTTGAAACCTCAGTCACCATAGTACAAGTTATGTGTAAGCCTATTGTTGTTCATCATTAGCCAATATCTGCGCTACAATTTGCAAGACACGCAACGCAGACACCTAAATGAATTCAACTTTAATGTGACTGGGAGCTTGGGTGTCCGTAAACCAATGAATTGAGACTACAGAGTTGCAAAGAATAATACATATCTCAGACTGGCCAATAAAAATAAAAGATTAAGAAGGGCAAAAGAACACAGACACTGGATAGAGGAACTCTGCCTAGGAGGCCAGTATCCCGGAGTGGCCTCTCAATATTGACGTTGAGACCGGTGTTTTGCGGATACTATTTAATGAAGCTGCCAGTTGAGGACTTGTGAGGCGTCTGTTTCTCAAACTAGACACTAATGTACTTGTCCCCTTGCTCAGTTGTGCACCGGGGCCTCCCACTCTTTCTATTCTGGTAAGAGACAGTTTGCGCTGTTCTCTTCAGTTTCATGGCAATTTCTCACATGGAATAGCCTTCATTTCCCAGAACAAGAATAGACTGACGAGTTTCAGAAGAAAGTTTTGTTTCTGGACATTTTGAACCCACAAATGCTGATGCTTCAGGTACTCAACTAGTCTAAAGAAGGCCAGTTGTATTGCTTCTTTAATCAGAACAAGTTTTCAGCTGTGCTAACATAATTGCAAAAGGGTTTTCTAATGATCAATTAGCCTTTTAAAATTATAACTTAGATTAGCTAACACAACGTGCCATTGGAACACAGGAGTGATGGTTGCTGATAATGGGCCTCTGTACGCCTATGCAGATATTCCTTTTTTTATTTTTATTAAGCCATTTCCAGCCACAATAGTAATTTACAACATTAACAATGTTTACACTGCATTTCTAATTTTATGTTATTTTAAATGGACAGAATGTGATTTTCTTTCAAAAACAAGGACATTTCTAAGTGACCCCAAACTTTTGAACAATAGTATGTATGTATGCATGTACGTATATCCTTTATTTAACTAGGCAAGTCAGTTAAGAACAAATTCTTATTTACAATGACAGCCTACCCCGGCCAAACCCGGACGACGCTGGGCCAACTGTGCGCCGCCTTATGGGACTCCCAATCACGGCCGGATGTGATACAGACTGGGATCGAACCCGGGACTGTAGGACGCCTCTTGCACTGAGATGCAGTGCCTTAGACCGCTGCACCACTCGGGAGCACTGGTACTACAGAGATCAAAATTAAAAAGTGAAACATTGTTTCCCGAAATCAGACAGCGAGGCTTGTATTAATTACCCCCGCTGTACCAAACTAAATGCTAGGTTGGAAGCAAGAAGAAATAATCCACGAGATGAGAAAAATACAAGAGATGATTCGGACAGGGACATGATATTCTTATGGCGGCGCAGTGATAATTTTCAGATTTAACTATTAGCAGGCATAGGTGTGTCTGTGACGCTAACACAGAAAGGCTTGGAACGCTGCTCGTCCAATCAGCAGCCAGGATCCAAACAACCAATTTTATGTGTATTTTTGCATCTCAACTTCAAAGCTCACTTATACCAACATAACACACAAATAGCTAACACATCCCTAAATAACCCATCCAGCACTAGAAGCCCATTCGTCCCCATGGATTCACTATTCATTCATGGGGACATCATTAAACTGAGGCTAGCTTTCACAAAGGAGGGGGGAAAAAATATTTGATATGACTAATGCGCAATGAGGCAAGAGACGAAGGACCAAGGATCACTGTTGAACTATTTAGCCTCCTCTCCTAGCATTCCATCCTATTGTTCCTGAGGGACACCCCCCCTCAAGCAGAGAACCATAGAACGGCCAACAAGAGAGTGCTTTGACAACCTCCGTAATTCCCTTGACACACACACACACACACACACACACACACACACACACACACACACACTGACCAGTAGAACGCCACTTTGTCCCCAAGCTTCCGCTCATAAACGTTGCGGTCAAGGACGTTGTAGCAGATGTTGGTGGTGGCCCCCTCCATGCACTTGATGTAGATCTCCCCCTTCGTCACGTCAAAGTTGTAGTCCAAGAACTGGCCCGTGTGCTTCGACTTCCAGTAGAAGTCTTTTGCAATGTCACCCCAGAACTCTGGAATAAGGAAACAATGAGCCATTATGATGACCACTAACTGGTGGTTGAAAGTAACACTCATGCAAGGCCACCTGCAGCCTCCACCACCAGGAAGAACAGAAATGTCAGACAGATGCATTTCTTGTGACATTTCCAAATGTGTAAACACTCCTGAACTGCCATCCATGTTAGACAGATAAAAAAACAAAACAATTAAAACAGTATTACTGCATGATGTTGGCTAGCTATCCTTATCCACCCCTGCAGATATGAGAGAGCATGAAGTGAGGCAAGTAGGGAAGGGGCGTGTTTTATGCTCATTAGCACAGAAATATTAAGGATATGCTGGCAAAATGTATACATTGTTGGGTCCCAAGTAAAACAAGACCTACTGGCATAAGTTTAGTTCATTAGGATCCCCATCAGCTACTGCACATGCAGCAGATACTCTTCCTGGGGTCCACATAAACCATACAAATACACAACAAAGTACAGAACAGTTATAGACAAGAAGATATAACATTCAATTCAAATTAAAAGTCACAAAGAAACATATATACTATTTACACACTATTCATATATAGAGTATAGTTATATCTTTAGAAAAATAGTATAGGCGCTGTGATACAAGATTTGTTTGTTTTTGAAAGCTAAACTGGCTTTTTGCCTGAGTAACTTCTGGCGGCAGAGCACTCAATGACGACATGGCTCTATACACAACTGAGCGACTCATTATATCTGTTTTTGGTTTGGGTATCGTGAAGAAATCCATAGTGGTGTATGTTTGAAGTGTATGCAAATACATTATACAAGGGGTTAGGCATTTTCACACGTTTTTCTTAGACTAGAAGTAGTTAACTTCTCCACACCCATGTAACACTATCATGCATGGTTGTTGTTATTTCTTGGTATGTGCTTAAGGGGAAAATACAATGCTTTTGGTTGTAGATGCATTTATGAACAGTTTATTGTTAATTACCCATTCTGAAACGAACTCATTTCTATGAGTCAGTGAGCTCACTGGCTGTAGGTGCTGTGTGGAGTGTGCAATCAGTATACATTCATTTCAGCTTCTCGAAAGACGAGGCAAATCATTTGTAAAAACAGAAGTGAAAAGGTGTTCGCTCATGCAATGCTTGTACTTCCACAAGTTGTTGACAAGGCTTTGATACGTGTATTTGTAGAAATCGAATAAAAAATGATGGGTCACATAAACATATTTAGCAGATGTTATTGCGGGTGTAACGAAAGCCTACCATCTGGATTTTCAATGGATTTCAGGTAGAGTTCTTTGTAATTTTCAAAGTTGGGAACATGAGCATTCTTCTTCAAGGCTCCTCCTGCATGAAAAACGTCCTCCTTTGGTGCTTTGTCTGGAATCATTTTGCTCTCGAGTCAGCTGCCTGACTAGCTAGCTATCGCCTATCGATTAGCTGTCGAGATACGAGACAGGTGGCAAAATTACCTAGAATGGTTTGAGGGTAAAAAAAAAAGATTTGCTCGTGCCCAATGCAGCTCTAGTAACGTACAAATCAAACCAGCCTCCAGTGAGTCACCCTCTCATTGGTCTGGCACAAAAACTAGGGCTAGTTAGCCAAATTAATGTACTTCCTTGTTTGACTGCGGATGCTCCTTTAGCCTCTTCCACGTTAATGCTTACAACTATGGTAGCTAAAGAAGCATAATAAAGCAATGTAGTTAGCTACTGAGAAAAGGACAGCTAGCTAATGTTGGCTGGTTGCACATTCAAATCAATATTACTAGGCAGTGGAACCCAAATAAATGAACTAGCAGCGAACTACTTACATCAACTAGCCATCTCTAGAAAAAGTTACAATATAAAATAGACTTTTTGGCTAAGAAAAGTGTTTCAATGCAACTGCATTTTCAGTTTGAGCTGGCTAGAGTTCAAATCCTTGTACGTTTTAGCTAGCATACAATAGCTCCCTAGCAGCTAGGAAAAAGTAGCAAGCAAACAAGATTCACTGGGACTTGCGAGACAAGGCCTTTCTGTTTCGACGTGCTAGGTCGAACACCACTTGACTTGATATACCCTTCTTCCATTCAAACAACACCTATTGCATTCATACTGAAATATGACATTTTTTATCTGCAATGGTATCCGTTTTGCCCTGAAGTGGAGGTGGTCTACCGTTCGTCCAAAAACCTCGTTGGTTTAACCGCAGAGACACCGCTAAGGTAGTACGCGTGGGAGCTCAGGAGGTGTACTCCGTTTGACCCACCACCACCGCGGCCGATCATATTTGAGAAGGCAGGTTTTAAAAGGGACCACGTGTCAGAATTTAAGATCCACGGCCACTTAATTTATATTTTAGGAAATTTACTATTGAGAGTAAAGAATAGTAGAATACACCGGGTTAAATTTCGAAATTTGGTTGTGCAACAGCAGTTTTCCTCTTGTTATGTCAGTCACTGACAGTCCCTCAATTAGCCGTGCTAGCTAACACTTTTTGGTAACACTTTACTTGACACCTAGCATCATCACACTTTATGGCAGGGTCATAACCATGTCATAATATCTCAGAACAGCTGACATAACCTTTATAATATGGTCATAACACAGTCATGGCGCATATTTAGACCTGTTGTGACATATATTGCATTATTTTATGGCTGTTTATGACAACTATATAAGAGTGTCAAAACCCACAAAATCTACCACACAAGGCAAAACATTCCATTACTTACACCATAGCCTACTTGTCAACAGAATGTTCATGTTATATAAAACAATTCTGAAATTGACCATATTAAATTATCATTGTAATTGCACACATCGTTGTTGGATATGCACCTACCCCAATGCTCTGTTTCTGATGACTGGGATGGATGCAGGAGCATATTTCATGAGCAGAACATTATTTTTAAATTGAACCTTTATTTAACTAGGCAAGTCAGTGAAGAACAAATTCTTATTTACAATGACGGCCTACCCCGGCCAAACCCGGACGACACTGGGCCAACTGTGCACCGCCCTATGGGACTCCCAATCACGGCCAGATGTGATGGAGCCTGGACAAGACACCCACTTTGTGACTGATGACTGACATAAGGGCATGTACCTGATAGGCCTATCTGGCATATATGATTATGATGGTCATAAGGCTTCTTGACAGTGTGATAAAGTGTATTTTCTTAGTCCAAGTATGATGGTCATAAGGCTTCTTGACAGTGTGATAAAGTGTATTTTCTTAGTCCAAGTAAAGTGACACAAGATGGTCATAAATGCTTCATGACATTTCATAAGGTGCATTTTCTTAGTCCAAGTGACAAAGGATGATCATAATGCTTTGTGACAGTGTCAAAATGTATTTTCTACAAGTTATTTTTTTTAAATCCTAGAGTCGATTGACGTACTGGTGCATCAATCTAAGTAACATTAAAAAAAATCCCCATTAAAATCTGTCAATTTAAGCTAGAGACATCTATTGTGCCTGGCAGGGGCACAACTTTGGTTTTAGAAGTGGGGAACATAATATATATATATATATATATATATATATTTTTATCCAATTGGATAAACACTCCAAACAAGCCTAACCGACCGCTTGGAGGCGTCTGTATGCTCCTAAAGCACACTGTTGCATCATTTTGTATCACATTCCAATGATAAAACTGGGGGGGACCAAAATGCAATTTTGCCCCCGACCCCAGTGAAAGTTGCACCCCTGGTTCCTGGATAAGGACCACTATGTAAGCAGGGGAAGCTACTGTATTTTAGCCTTTTGAGAGTGGGGCACAATGTGGTGAGCACCAGTGAAGTTTGGTCAGACGCACAGCAGGTGGCGACAGCGTTCAACTCAGGTAGGAAGCGGATCTGATGGCGGGTGGGGGGTGAGGCACGAGAAGAAGAGATACAGTAATACTGTGAGAATAGCTACAACATGGGTGGGATAATGAAAACATAGGGAGAAAAAAAAGAAGAAATCAAGACCAAGGTAATACAACTAGGCAATAGAGTAGTATAATGAAGGCTGTTGAGAGGGAAATGAAGGTGTACGTGGTCTAATGGAAGTAAGAGGTCTACTGCAGTCAGTCAGTCCATCTTCTCTCCTCCCTGCCATGCATTAGCATCTCCATCCTGTTCATTATCTAGGTTGAAGATGACAACAGGATTCTAATATCTCATATCTCTTTGCAACAATGGGACCAGCTATGCTAGTTAGCAAAGGTGCTGGTAGTTTGCAAGGGTGCTGATCCCAGATTTGTGACAGCATGGTCTTAACCTGTATATTTTCAACCTAGTTCCGTATGTATTAGTCAGTGATAGGGGATACGTCCCTTTCTTTTGACAACTCTCTTCTATTTCCTTCCTCTCCAACAGGCGAACAAAGCGCCAAAAATAGTTTCGCTACCAAAGGAGATGTAAAGCTGTCGACTATTATAACAATGGATAGCTTTATCACTGACGTTAAATCCTTTACAACATCTCTGCTAGACTCTGTGGAGCAGGAGAGAGATCCACCCAAATCTCCACCACAGTCCTAATGATCTACTGATCATATCAGTTTGCAAACAATGTAATATATATATATATATATATATATATACACACACACACATATATAAATGCCCCCCTCCTCTCCTTTGGAACTATTCCCCAGGTCATTGCTGTAAATGAGAACCTGTTCTCACTCAGTCATTTTACATGGTAAAATAAGGGTAACATTTTTGGGGCAATTGCTACTATCAAATCTGGTCTGAGGCATGGACGCATCTCTGAACAGAGTGCCGGATGTAATTTGTAAACCGAGTGTAAACCGATTCAACAACAGGTTAACATTTTCGGTCAGTCAAACGACTACCAGCAGGTGGTCCCTAAAACACACCGCGCAGACAGCAAGCCAACGAACGGTGAACAAATGCTTCTAGTGGTCCAACTAATGGGGGACAAACAGAGGAGGAAGGTCATAAGTCAAAACCTGGTACAGTTGACCCAGAACCATATACCTATCTAATACCTATACAATCACAGATCTACAGTACCAGTCAAAAGTTTGGACACACCTGCTCATTCAAGGGTTTTTCTTTATTTGTACTATTTTCTACATTGTAGAATAATAGTGAAGACATCAACATTATGAAATAACACATATGGAATCATGTAGTAACCAAAAAAAGTGTTAAACAAATCAACATTTATTTTATATTTGAGATTCTTCAAAGTAGCCACCCTTTGCCTTGATGACAGCTTTGCAAACTCTTGGCATTCTCTCAACCAGCTTCATGAAGTAGTCACCTGGAATGCATTTCAATTAACAGGTGTGCCTTGTTAAAAGTTAATTTTATAATTTCTTTCCTTCTTAATGCGTTTGAGCCAATCAGTTCTATTGTGACAAGGTATGTGTGGTACACAGAAGATAGCCCTATTTGGTAAAAGACCAAGTCCATATTATGGCAAGAACAGCTCAAACAATCTAAGAGAAATGACAGTCCATCATTTCTTCACGACATGAAGGTCAGTCAATCTGGAAAATTTCAAGAATTCTGAAAGTTTCTTTGTCACGCCCTGACCTTAGTTATCTTTGTTTTCTTTATTATTTGGTTCGGTCAGGATGTGACAAGGGTGGTGTGTTTAGTTTTTCTATTGTCTAGGGGGGGTTGTATGTCTAGGGGGTTTTCTAGTCTAGGGGTTTATATGTCTATGGTTGCCTGGATTGGTTCTCAATCAGAGGCAGCTGTTTATCGTTGTCTCTGATTGGGAACCATATTTAGGTAGCCATATTCCTTGGTTTATCTGTGGGCTATTGTCTATGTATAGTTGCATGTCAGCGCTAGTTGTTAATAGCTTCACGGTCGTTTTGTTCAAGTGTTCTTCATTAAATAAATAAGAGGAATGTATTCTCATCACGCTGCGCCTTGGTCTCCTCGTTACAACGAACGTGACATTCTTCAAGTGCAGTCACAAAAACCATCAAGCTCTATGATGAAACTGTCTCTCATGAGGACCGCCACAAGAAAGCAAGACCCAGATTCACCTCTGCTGAGTTACCAGCTTCAGAAATTGCAGACCAAATAAATGCTTCAGAGTTCAAGTAACAGACACATCTCAACATCAACTGTTCAGAGGACACTGTGTGAATCAGGCCTTCATGGTCGAATTGCTGCAGAGAAACCAATACTAAAGAACACCTAAGAACACCTAAGAACACATAATAAGAAGAGACTTGCTTGGGCCAAGAAACACAAGCAATAGACATTAAATCGGTCCTAAATCTGGTCCAAATTTGAGATTTTTGGTTCCAACCGCCGGGTCTTTGTGAGACGCAGAGTAGGTGAACGGATGATCTCCGCATATGTAGCTCCCACCGTGAAGCATGGAAGAGGAGGTTGGATGGTGCTTTGCTGGTGACACTGTCTGTGATTTATTTAGAATTCAATGCACACTTAACCAGCATGGCTACCACAGCATTCTGCAGCGATACGGCATCCCATCAGGTTTGCACTTAGTGGGACTATCATTTGTTTTGACCCAACACACCTCCAGGCTGTGTAAGGGCAATTTGACCAAGAAGGAGAGTGATGGAGTCCTGCATCAAATGACCTGGCCTCCACAGTCACCTGACCTCAACCCAATTGAGATGGTTTGGGATGAGTTGGACCACAGAGTGAAGGAAAAGCAGCCAACAAGTGCTCAGCATATGTGGGAACTCCTTCAAGACTTTTGGAAAAGCGTTCAAGGTGAAGCTGGTTTAGAGAATGCCAGCTGTGAAACGTTGTCATCAAGGCAAATGGTGGCTACTTTGAAGAATCTAAAACATAAAATGTTTTGATTTGTTAAACACTTTATTGGTTACTGCATGATTCCATGTGTTACTTCATAGTTTATGTCTTCACTATTATTCTACAATGTAGAAAATAGTAAAAATAAAGAAAAACCCTTGAATGAGTGGGTGTGTCCGAACTTTTGACTGGTACTGTACATGGCTAGGAAGGAGGGTAGTCTAATGATCCATGGGTTTCATGAGCAAGCTGCCTGTGGATGTATTCATATAAGATAGAAGACAGTAAAATCATGGGTGAGGAATGATGAATCATTCAAATTATTCCATGTGAAACAGAAACAATGGGATCATGTATTATTCAAATATGTCCCTGTGGACATTGCATTCCAGTCTAGTCTAGTAGAAGTCTGGCCTGTATCAGTGTGTGTGTGTGTGAGTAGTCCTTCAGTCATTTCAGATAGGAGATTCCCACCACAGTCTTCCTCAGTGTCTCAGCACACAGACACCTCCTGGTCTAGCCCTCTGTCTAGTAACAGGGTAGGGATGCTCATAAAATAATCATTCTGGGTGGCGGCTGGGGGTTTGAGTCAGAGGGGGCTCACTGTCTTACGAGGGACACAAGTGGCGTTCTATGGGACACGCCCACACAAGCATGTCACAAGCATGTCTGAGGACAGAAGGATTTGAAACTCTAACCCCGTACTTCTGATTACCCACCCATTAACCCCTGCCCTGAGCAATAAAATAGACAACAGCCTTTTTCCAGGGTCCTCAAAACTACCAGCTTGGCCAGACAGACACCCACTTAGTCCACACCGCCGTCACAGTTGGTGTCCACCTTCATGAAGATGATGTCCACATCTTCATCGTCAATATCACCCATCATCTTCTTGATAGCCTCGAGAAACTCATCCATATACAATCCTTTGAGAGAGGGAGAGAAAGAGAGAAAGACAGGTGGGCAGAGAGAGAGAGAGAGAGAAAGAGAGAGAGAGAGAGAGAGAGAGAGGAGAAAAGAGTCATTAGGATAATATAAGAGAGGGGTATAGGTGGAATCTATGTAAGGTTTTCAACAATGGAGTTTCACAGAAAATTATTGACATTCCAGAAAAGCTAATGCCACAGCAGTGGAATTCCAATCTGAAAGCTTCACCTGGAAATGGTGTAATGTGAATTTCACATTCTGAACCAGGATTGTTTTTTGTCAACACAATACTCACAGCAAAGACCTTATTTTCAATGACGGCCTAGTTAACAGTGGGTTAACTGCATTGATCAGGGGCAGAATGACAGATTTGTACATTGTCAGTTTAGGGATTCGAACTTGCAACCTTTCGGCTGCTAGTCCAACCACTAGGCTACCCTGCCGCCCCAGGATAAAAAGAAACAGCCAACAGAAAACATTTACATGGAAATACTGTTTTATTGTTTGTAAGAAACTTGATTCAGCAAATAGGATTTAAGAAGCAAATTAAGAAAAAATAATGAATTTCCCGCTGAAGAGCAGGAGAGAGAAAGCAAAAAAATAGAACAAAAAAGATGGCACAAGGCCCACAGTGTAAAAGAATGTCAGCACAGATTGGTGAGAATGTCACAGTGGAGATCTGATGAGCACCACTGATCTTTTGCACCCCCAAAACATATGGCCTGCTTACAGTGTGTGCTGTGAGTAACATCCTTCCAATAACCACTCTATTCTAATCATTGAAAATATCAAAATAAACAACAAAAAACTAAAAAATGGGACTCAAAAAGGCAAACAGAAAGTTGATCGAAGTTAGAGGTTAAGATTGGCAAAGGGTTAGATGAAGAGGCCATTGAGGGGTTGTCCCACTTGCATATAAAATGGACGTTTACAAAGACAATAAAAGCGCTCCAAGATGACTACTCTAGATGCATACCAGACCTCAGAATGCCTGGATAGGTGTTTAATATCAGCAAACCACATCATATGACATAGCAAACTGAAGCCCGACTGCGCAGACGATGACGTGTCACACAACCATTGGTTGATGCAATAAAACACATTTAAATGTAGTCAGCCTGGAACAGACTAGTGTTTCTAAGATTTCTCTTGGCAAAACCCCTCAATATCAGCCATCAGACTTGTTTAGTCATCAAACCACAAGCTAGATGTGTTTCAAACAAGAGAATGTGAAGTTCTCAAACTTTCAAAGACTATATCACTCAAAGTTGTTGAAATCTTAGTGTGGCGATATTAACCCAAATTGCAGTTATTTTTCCATTTTAAACAACTAATTGCCCGACATCAGTTCAATTATTTGAATTACATTTGGTTCATTTTTTTCGTGCACATTGCAGTTTCTCTATAAATAATGAACGTGGTAATCAACTACAATGATCCATTGCGCATAAACGTATCCAGTCAGTTTTTTTTAGAATGCGCGATCGTGAGGGATATAGCGCAGCTGTTGCTTCGAGCAGTATTTCTACCTGAAAATACATGATCCAAGTGATTGATAGTTGGTATTCAGCGATCAAAGTATGCCTTATTTACTTGGAATAACTACAAAATAGTGATTTTTAGACAGCATATGCAGCAGAGCTGAAATGACTTGGAATGAAATTAAGTCATCAAATAAAACCAATGTAATATACACACACAACTGAGATATTTCATTAAAAGAAACTAATATGTTAATTAAGCAATAAGGCATGAGGGGGTGTGGTATATGGCCAATGGCTGAGGGCTGTTCTTAAGCAGACGCATCCTGGAGTGCCTGGATACAGCCCTTAGCCGTGGTATATTGACCATATACCACAAACGCCCGAGGTGCCCTATTGTTATTATAAACTGGTTACCATTGTAATTAGAGCAGTACAAATAAATGTTGTCATACCCGTGGTATACTGTCTGATATACCACAGCTGTCAGCCAATCACCAGTCAGGGCTCGAAATAACCCGTTTATAAGTGAGCAGTAAGCAGTAATGAGCAGTCACTACCATCATGGGACTTAACTGTTTTATTCTGTGTTACAGCATTCAACCCAAATAATCAAAACCGAAATCCGTGATTGTTTTCTATTAATCGAACCGACCCTCGAAAAGCACTAAATCACTCAGCGCTATGGAATCTGCTGAAAAGGATGATCGTCACAATTAGTATATCTGTGTATTAAATATACACGTTCATGTCCCAATACGTTCCGGAAGTGGTTATGCCAAAAAAGTTGACACATTGAATTAGGGTTGTGATCCTGATTAAGCAATAGACAAACGTAACAGAAAATTATAATTATGATACCAGGCATGAGTAAGGATTTTGCATGACATTCAAAGGGCCTGTTTTAGTGCCAGATAACTGAAGTACCCTGCAATGTTAAAATGTGTGCTGCTCCCATGTGGACTCCAAACCAAATGGGCAATTACCTAATCAGCATCAGAAAATCCCCATCATGAAAAGCGAATGATGCCTCGCTAAACGCAACCGATTGATCCTATTGCTGCTCCCATTGTCGCATTATTGTACAATTTAAAACATTATTTAACGAGCCCTGCTAGGAGGCAATACCTTGGACTAAACAGTTATGTATTGCTAATCATTGGAGAGGTTATTTCTATGAAGGTATTTCATTCAAACGTTGGGCGGCACCAGTTAGATTAAGTACACAAATAGGCTCATAACACATCAATGAACCATCAACGGTATAAAAATGTCATTGGCTTTCGTATAACCGGAAGACTGAAAGTCTATATAATAGCTTAAAATACCCAAGCTTCTGCCAAATTCTCTACACATCTTTATTTCAGAGCAGCAGAGAGAAAAAAAATTGATAAGAGCTTAAATTACAATACTTTAAATCGTATTACAAACATCTGCCAAAAAAAAGAAGAGTACATCAAAGTCACATCTATGTAAGTTATTAAAAGTTTTTTTTTTTTACTCATTAAGAATAAAGCAATTCCAAAAAATAATCTGATCTTCTAGCGCAGACTGGCAGTTCTATTTGCATATCAGCGTTTTGGGCCTCAGAACCTGTCACTGGTGCAGTTGCTACATGATCAAAACAAACTCACAACTGGAGTGTTAAAACATGCTACAGAACCAGGAGTATTCTGTTTGTTGAGTAAGTAGAAATGAGAAGAGAAAAAAAACAGCAAAGTCACTCACCTTTCACATTCCCTAAGAGGATGAATTAGACACTAGAGGCTAAATCAAGTTAAAACTTCCCCTGCCAACTGACAAATGATATATCGGGAGAAAAAAAATACAAAAAACCCAAAGCAGGTAGTTTGGGATGGACTTGGGACCAGGGGAGTTTCTGGCATCCACAGTGCACATGCCTTCCAACAGCCAAGAGACAAACAAAACAGATAAATCACGCACAAAGTATTCCACCGTAAACTTGTAGTTCTAACATGTTTCTTCAGCATTAAATATTGTCATGTTATGAGCTGTCCTGTATCTTTGAGAAAATAATGATAATAATAATAATATCCACTTTCCTGGAATAAAGAATAGCACTATTTAAAACAGGTTCATCTCCAAACTGGATGAGACCAAATGAAAGAATTTTTAAAATATGAGAGTTGTGGTTAGTGAAGAAAACAATTCTTCCACAATAAGTACACTAATCTTTCATTGAACCCATCTAAAACACTTTCTCTATTGAAATGATTAGGAACTTAGTACATTTTCTCAGACCCATAAAACAATATACATGTGGGAAAGACTGTGATAATTTGGGAAACAAGTCAACTAAGAAAAATACAATGTACAAAAGTGAGTGCAGGTGCCAACAAACTTTTAACTCCAATTCCCGGAAGAGACAGAAAATTAGGGAAAATACCAAGAAAAAAAGCAGAATCTTAGACTGACAGTTCACTCTTCTGGACCCAAATAGAGAGCCAAAATAGTCGCCTTCTTCCAACATGATGCCAAGACCGACCCTGGCACAGGCCAATAGGATGACTCGAAGAAGGGGCTTCAGAGGTACTTCACACTACTTATTTCAACTTGATCTGAGAGACTATTTTTGTTGTTGTTGTTGATATAGTCTATTCAGAGACCAAGCAATGAATAACATGATCTGGATGTTTAGGGTGTGTTACGCAGGGTGAGGATGGGAGCTGTTGTAGCTGATTGAAGGGGCTGGGAGGGGAGTAGTATTAAAAGTTGCACGGTCCAGTCTTGAACATTAGAACTCCTCGTGGTCCTCTGACTCAGCGTCCGGTATGACGAAGCCCTCCTGAAAGCACAGACAGATGAATAAAGAGAGTCGAAATACTCACATTTTGATCTAAACCTGACATGTGTCAAATACTTCTTAAAAAACACTTGCGCAGCGTTTGATTTGCCTGGTAGAGGCACAGATGGAATGGTGCCAAAAGTGCAAACCACACTAAATCAAGCGCACCAGTGTTTTGACATTTATTTGACTCAGATGAATGAGTTTCGAACAGACTGAACCAATCATGCGCGGCCTGATGGAGGGAAACAGCACAGTTTGTCCAAGCTGTATGATCGTACTTTAGCATTCCACTTGAGCTACATTACATGCCAATCCACGGATGGAATTTTAGAGGGCATCAGCAGTTGCTTGAACCAAAACACAGGCTTAAAATCTAAGAAAGCTAAAGTTGACCCACGAGGCTCTGCGTGTAACGTTTACTAAACTCACGTCTGTGGCGTAGAGTATATCTACAATCCTCTGCAGTGTGGGGTCACCCTCGCCTTCCTTCTCTTGGCAGATGAGCTCAATGTTCCTCAGTTTGCCAAAATAGAAGTCCCGCTCCTTCTCCATGTCCTGGATGGTGGACTTCAGTATATTCACCTGGGAGGGAAAGGGAAATATGCATATCTGAACTTCAGCCAAACAATATGTGAATACAGCAATTGTTTATTCTAATACGTGTCAAGGCACATGAATGGAAGGTTGGATGACAGTACTTCCTGGATGAGTTCGGCCCGCTCCTCGTCACCTCCGCCAGCCCCTGGTCTTCGTGCCGAGCTGGGCGCCATTTTGGGTGCTACCTTGGCAACTGCTGCCCGCTGGGGTGCTGAGGGGAACAAGCAACTAATTAGAATGAGATGGGGAGAGGTTGTTATTGACAAGCTCAGTAGATTTCAATATGGAAAGAGTCATCTCTCGACTGCTTACAGCAGTCAGTTTCTCTCAGTGTTTCTATTCTCCCTCCAACCCAAAACAATTTGGTTTTCGTTGCTTTCGATTGACAATTTTAGTTCAAAAGGTCTCAAGATGTTGATTTTTGGGGCCTTTGTGCCCTGCCTGGAACATTATCTAGGGGAACCTTCTCCTAAAAAAATAAAAATACAATCATGGCACAGGCTGAGCCACCACTCACCAGCATTGAGGATCTTCTTGGGTTTGTTGAGGGCAGACACGGCAGGGCTGGGCATGGTGTCTTGGCCCTGGCGAGCCTCCACAGGGTCGTACTCCTTCCCATCGTAGTTGGCATCAAAGAACTTCTTGAACCACTGCACATACTCAAAGTTGTCCTGGAACTTGCCTTTTATCAACTTGTCAACAGGGATGATCTTGAGAGGAACAAATAACCATGTTAGTGGATTCAACACCACAAAAATGGGTTAGATAAACACTAGTGGATGGCAACGCCAGACACAGTTGATTTAGCCTGAACATGCATTGCAGAGGTAACTACCGTTAAATGCAGAATGAATATGGATAGAACACAGACTAGGAGGATCGTCTGAGCTGTTGAATTGCGACTCCACCTTGTCCCTGTACTGGCAATCAAACAAGCAAAATGCCAGTTCAGGGAATTCAGGGAATTGAACGGCTCAGACACCAGACGTATGTGGCAGGATCTACAGGAAATCGCACGCACTACAAAAAGAAATCCAGCCACGCCACGGAGACCAACGTCACGCTTCCAGACAAACTAAACACCTTATTTGTCCACTTTGAGGATAATACCATGCCACCGTCGCAGCCCGCTAACAAGGACTGCAACCTCCCCCTCTCCTTCGACATGGCTGACATGAGTAAAACATTTAAACTTGTTAACCGTCGCAAGGTTGCTGGCCCAGACGGCATCCCTAGCCACATCCTGAGAGCATGTGCAGACCAGCTGGATGGTGTGTTTACGGACATATTCAACCAATTCCTATCCCAGTCTGTTGTCACCACATGCTTCAAGAACCCCACCTAACTGGCCACCCTAGACCCACTTCAATTTGTTTACCGCCGCAATAGGTCCATAGATGATGCAATCGCCATCACACTCCCCTATCCCATCTGGACAAAAGGAATACCTATGTAAGAATGCTGTTCATTGACTACAGCTCAGCATTCAACACCATAGTACCCTCCATGCTCCTCATCAAGCGGGAGGCCCTGGGTCTCAACCCCACCCTGTGCAATTGGGTCCTGGACTTTGACAGGCCGCCCCCAAGTGGTGAAGATAAGAAATAACATCTCCCCTTCGCTGACCCTCAACACTGGGGCCCTACAAGGGTGCGTGCTCAGCCCCCTCCTATACTCCCTGTTCACCCACGACTGCATGGTCATGCACGCCTTCAACTCAATCATCAAGTTTGCAGACGACAACAGTAGTGAGCCTTAACACCAACAATGACGAGACAGCCTACAGAGAGGAGGTGAGGGCACTCGGTGTGTGGTTTCAGGAAAACAACCTCTCACTCAATGTCAAAACAAAGGAGATGATTGTGGACTTCAGGAAACAGCAGAGGGAGCATCTCCCTATTGACATCAAAGGGACAGCAGTAGAGAAGGTGGAAAGTTATGTTCCTGGGCGTACACGTCACTAACTGAAATGGTCCACACACAGACAGTGTGGTGAAGGCACAATAGGGCTTCTTCAACCACAGGAGGCTGAAGAAATTTGTCTTGTCACCCAAAACCCTGACAAACTTTTACAAATGCACAATCGAGAGCATCCTGTCGGGCTGTATCACAGCTTGGTACGGCACCTGCACCTCCCTCAACCGCAAGGCTCTCCAGAGGGTGGTGCTGTCTGCACAACGCATCACCGGGGGCAAACTACCTGCCCTCCATGACACTGACAGCACCCGATGTCACAGGAAGGCCAAAAATATCATCAAGGACATCAACCACCCGAGCCACTGCCGTTTCACACCGCTATCAACCAGAAGGCGAGGTCAGTACAGGTGCATCAAAGATGGGAACGAGAGATCGAAAAACAGCTTCTATCTCAAGGTCATCAGACTGCTAAACAGCAATTACTAACTCAGAGAGGCTGTTGCCTAAATTAAGACCCAATCACTGGCCATTTTAACTTAATAAATGGATAGTCACTTTATACAATGCACTTTAAATAATGCCACTCTAATAATGTTTGCATATCTTACATTACTCATATCACATGTATATACTGTGTTTTATACCATCTACTGCACCTTGTCTATGCAGCTCGGCCATCTCTCATACATATACTTACATGTACATATTCTCATTCACCCCTTTAGATTTGTGTGTATTAGGTAGTTGTTGGGCAATTGTTAAATATTACTGCACTGTCGGAACAGAAGCATTTCACTACACTCACATTAACCTCTGCATGTGACAAATACAATTTGATTTGAGGGACTTCGTCATGACACTTGAAGGGAGAAAATCCAGACTCAATTTTTTGCTCTCCATCTCACACACTCGACTGTGCAGTAGCAGAAGCCAACAAATACGCCATCCAACTACTGGCTGAGAACTAACGACTAACTAACAGAGAGGAGTCTGTATAGGATGCCAACAGTCCCCTCTCTTCTGGCACAGGAAAGTAAATATCAGTGAGCCACAGTAGACAGAGGCCATGCTAGCTCAGCAGGAAACAATTAGCAAGCAGTGCCAGAGAAGTATAAAGCAGGGAACTGTACAGTTTAAAAAACAAAACGGAAGCAAACAGGAAAAAAAACAGGGCGGGACCTACCCGAATTTCTCCAATAGAAACTCGTTTGCATTTTCCGTTTGGAGTAAATGGTTTGTGCAAAACGTTTTTCAACAGAATCGCCGTAATGATTACACACACACACACTATGGGCAACTCAGATGTCTAAATCCAAATGAGAAGCCAAAGATTAGGATATTAGGTTTAGAGAACATCTAAGAGACAAGTAGGCCATGTCTTTCGGTTGTATGAATTCCTGTACGCACTTGGTGGTAATATTGAAATGGTTAATAAATTGCAAGACAACACATGGTAAAGACAGGAAGCAAAAGGATTAATAGATACATATGCTTCAAAAGCAACCGGTTCAACAGATGAAAAAACAAATATACGTAGCCCGGCAAATAGGTACAGCTCTGGATGTGGACTAGAGAAGTGGCATTCAACGTCACAGTTACGGGGGAACTGCAGTGGGGTCACCAAAATTATTATTTTTAAACTCAGAGAACAGATTATTGTATGGGACAACAAATGTTTTTTTTACTGAGGAAATTTGTTTATTTTCCTTTTGATAAGAGATTAAAATGCCATGAATTGAAGGTTATTTGTTGATGTAAAAATCTAAATGTATATATTTTATGGTTGTATTATTAGATTTGGGGTGTGGTTTTGGAGAAATTATTGGGGACAAATTGGTTCCCCATAAATTCTGCTGGGGAAGAAAATGGAGTCCCCGCTGAAAAAGTTTGAATACCACTGCTCTATAGCCTAGGCCATGCTGAGAGGGAAAATAGAATAGCCGACTTACTTTGTCAACACCCATTCTTTTGAAGCCAGCTTGCAAGATCTTGTAGTTGTGAATGAATTCGTGCTCAAGTTTTGCAGCAAATTTGACTTTCTTCAAAGGCACACAGCCAGGAAAAAGCATGTCCATGAACTGGCAGTAGGCCGCACCTTTAGAAGACAGACACACCAGGGGTCATCACAAATCCTATTGAACTATTCCTCTTTGATCACACAAAAGGAAATTAGGCTAAACCTTTAGGCTACATCAATTATAGGATTTACTTTAATTTACTCAAGTATAAGCAATCTCTGCCGTATGATGTAATGCAAGAACAAATGCATTTGTGCCATCCATACCCATCCACTTACCTGAACATAACAGCTCTATCTTGGTAAGGTTGATCTGTAACGATTCATTAATCCATGCAAGCATGTCATGACGACTCAAATTGTCACTGCACACTGAGGTTGAGTAAACGTTCACAGCCATTTTCTGTTGAAGCACAATGGAGAGATTTGTTTTCAAGTGTATGTCACGTTAGAAAAAGCACAAAGTTACTAGCTAGTAATCATGTAAGCGGCACAACAGGTGCCACCTAGCACTGGTTCAGTGGGGGACCATTCCTGAAATGAGGAGAAACGATCATTTCGGTTTTGCCTAATAAAATCAGTACTACTAGCTAGAGATTGTACCGTTTCTGACCTGTCTTGCATGCCAGATACCGTTAGTTAGCTAGGTAGGGTGGGCCTGAAAAGGCTAACAACAGTAGTCAGCTAGCCAGCTAACACCAAGGTAATCAGAGCCAGCGTTAGCTTACTAGCTAGTTATAACACCACCAGCAAGCCTGCTAGTATGAGCTAAATAGCTAGCAAGGTAGCTAAGTTAGTACATAGCTTTTTGAACTAGCAAACGTTACTGTATCAATTTAGCGGACGTTTGAATATTAGACATACTAGCTAGTTATATTTAAATAGTTAGCTAACTAGTGAGTAAACTAACGTTAGCTAGTTAGACAACTGTCAGCTGACTTATACTGGATGGCTAGCTACCAACATGTCCCCTGCCCAACTCAGAAGGCTAGCGTGCTACAGCTAGACTCCCAACGACAGACGCATTCAAGGCTCCCCGGCCTCTGCGCCCCCGCCTAGGCATCAACTAAACAGCTAGCTAGCTAAATGCAAAATGGCAAACAAAATACTTACCTTGTTTTGGAATGGCTTTCAGAACTCTAGGTGTTGCTAATATATTAATTCAACGTAAACTGTTTCTCATATAAATACAGACGTCAATGTTACTCTTTTCTTCTCCTGGTAGCCAGTTCCGAGTTCAATAATGCCGGCGACAGCGGGTTGATTCCTTTCAGCGCGACTGCGTGCGTAGAGATGGGGAGCAGCTTGGTAGGTGCTATCTGGAATCCTTGGGACGTCCTTACCACATCGAAGTAGAAATTTAAAATGGTAGGGACGTCCCAAGGATTCTAAATAGCACTGATCGGAGCAGCTTGGGCGAGGCTAGACCTACAGTCATTGAGCTAGAACAGGGTTTCACAAACTCGGTGCACTTTTTTTTGTGTTTTTTTTTTTTGCCCTAGCACTACACAGCTACAACGCTGGGCTAGACTAACGCTTTCTGTATCAACCAACCTTTATACATTATTATTACTACAGGCAACATACTAATTTGAAACACTGGCATCCAGGACCTCTATAACAGGCTGTGTCAGAGGAAGGCCCTAAAGATTCTCAAAGACTCCAGCCACCCATGTTATAGACTGTTCTCCCTCCTACCGATCTGCATGGCAAGCAGAAACCAAGTCTCGAACCAACAGGACACTGAACAGCTTCTAACCCCAAGCCACAAAACTGTTAAATAGTTAACCAAATAGCTACCTGGACTATCTGCATTGACCCCAACCCCCGCCCCCCTTGCACTAACTATTTTGACTCATATACTGCTGCTACTGCTTATTATTTACCCTATTACCTAGTCACTTTATCCTTACCTATATGTACATATCTACCTCCATTACCTCATACCCCTGTACATCAACTCAGCACTGGTACCCTGTGTATAGCCAAGTTATCATTACTCATTGTGTCATTTATTCCTCGTGATATTATTTTTGATTTTTCTCTCTGATTTGTTGGTTAGTGCCTGTAAGTAAGTATTTAACTGTTAGTCTACACCTGTTGTTTCATGAAGTATGTGACAAATATGATTTGAAACGCTTACTTTACATCATTTCTTTACACTTTACACCGGTGGTACAGAGTTTGACAGTGTTCTAATTCTACTTTATGTTGGGAAAGGCATGCATGCTTCCCTCCAAACCATGAACTGCTAAAGTTGTATGTCAAATGTACTATCACCGTGACTTCATCCCTTTCAACCCTTTATTCTCCTATTTGGTTGTAAAGTAGTCATCAAAGGCTCCTTTGTGCTATGAAAGGGACATTTCATCTGAATGGCCTCTTTTCACGAGACATGACCCTACACACTCACAATGCAATATATGCACGCATGCACAAAACGAGAGAGAGAGGTGAGCAAGAGAAACACACAAATTAGATAATCATCTACATGGACATTGGGGCATTTCCAGTGAAGACATTCCATTTGGAGCTCATTATGATAAAAGAACAGTGGTTGTTCCCAGTGCACGGCTCGCTGCTTTGAGGTAGGCCTGGCTCAAATGTGAATATTTTACCCAAAGATCTTGTGGGCAAGTATAGTAGTTTAGCTTTTAAAAATATAAATGCAACATGTAAAGTGTTGGTCCCATATTTCATGAGCTGAAATAAAATATCCCAGAAATTATCTATACTCCCAAAAAGCTTATTTCTCTAAAATGTTGGCATATCAAGAAGCTGTTTAAACAGCATGATCATTACACAGGTGCACCTTGTACTGGGGACAATAAAAGGCAACTATAATGTGCAATTTTGTCATACAACACAGTCACAGATGTCTCAAGTTGTGAGGGTGTGTGCAATTGGCATGCTGCCTGCAGTAATGTCAGAGCTGTTGCCAGAGAATTTAATGTTCCTTTTTCGACCATAAGCCATCATTTTAGAGAATTTGGCAGAACGTCTAACAGGCCTCAACTGCAGATCACGTGTATGGCGTTGTGTGGGAGAGCGGTTTGCTGATTCCAACGTTGTGAACAGAGTGCCCCATGGTGGCGGTGGCGATACGGTATGGGCAGGCATAAGCTATGGACAACAAACACAATTGCATTTTATCGATGGCAATTTGAATGCACAGAGATATCATGACGAGATCCTGAGGCCCATTGTCGTGCCAATCATCCGCCACCGTCACCTCATGTTTCCGCATGATAATGGACGGCCCCATGACGTAGGCATCAGTACATAATTCCTGAAAGCTGAATATGTCCAATTTCTTCCAAGGCCTGAATACTATGTCATCCATTGAGCATGTTTGGGATGCTCTGGATCAATCTGTATGACGGCATGTTCCAGTTCGCACCAATATCCAGCACAGCCATTGAAGAGGAAAGTGACAACATTCCACTGGCCACAAGCCACGATCAACTCTATGTGAAGGAGATGTTTCGCGCTGCATGAGGCAAATGGTGGTCGCACCAGATACTGACTGGTTTTCTGATCCACACCCCTACCTTCTTTTTAAAGGTATCTGTGACCAACAGATGCATATCTGTATTCCTAGTCATGTGAAATCCATAGATTAGGACCTAATTAATTAATTAAAATGAACTGACTTCCTTATATGAACTGTAACTCAGTAAAATCTTTTAAATTGTTTCATGTTGCGTTTATATTTTTCTTCAGTATACATGAATTACTATAAGAATATATTTGGATTATTACATTTATATCACAAAGTTGCCATTTGTGGAATCACCCAATGCAATTGATTTATGTTACCATAAAATACAGCCATGACATAAAAAATAAATACAAATGTTTGTATTAATCATTTCAATTAACAAAATAGGACATATAGTTTAACGACATAGCATAACCTTCTTTCACACAATCACACAATCAAGGAACCATTTAAAAACACTCAATAGCTGTCCAAATTATTTATATTATTATCATACAATAAGAATTGCAGTTCTATTTACAAAGATATACAGTGCATTCGGAAAGTATTCAGAACCCTTGACTTTTTCCACATTTTGTTACGTTACAGCCTTATTCTAAAATGTATTAAATTGTTTTTCCCCCCATCAATCTACACCCAATACCCCATAATGACAAAGCAAAAGCAGTTTTTCAGATATTTTTCAAATGTATAAAAACCTACAGAACATAATTATCACATTTACATAAGTATTCAGACCCTTACAGCGATTACAGTCTTGAGTCTTCTTGGGTATGACGCTACAAGCTTGACACACCTGTATTTGGGGAGTTTTTCCTATTCTTCTCTGCAGATCCTCCCAAGCTCTGTCAGGCTGGATGGGAAGCGTCGCTGCACAGCTATTTTCAGGTACCTTCAGACCATTTCAAAGTTTGGGATCCACAACAAATTTCTGGAGTAGCAGGTAAATCATATAGTCGTAGGTCGCATAATGTGAGTGGGCGAAAGACGTGCAATTATGGGTCTGGCGCTCTCCTGATCTGCACCGTAGGTCCAAATATTTTTTTTGACATGACAGATATTTTTGTCGTATTTTGTATAGTGAGCGTTGTGCTACAATGCGACTTCTGCAACTTGGTCTTCGTTGCTCGGCTACAGCCACAGAGAAGAAGGGGCAATGATTACAACTCTTAAAACCACGGTCGATACGACACATCTGGAAATCGTGGGACAGGGAGGGGTCTAGGCAGGTTGCAATGTGAGTAAACTCGTGTAATGTGAGCACACCGGTCACAGACTTCAGGATGACAAGATTATGCAGACAATTCCCATAATGGGAGTACTCCCAAAATGTCAAGTTTAAGCATCCTTGCTGAACCCAACTGTCACTCCAGAGGATTACACCACAAAGGGCCAGCCATTGACCTCTCCCCCACCTCTGTTGCTGAGGAACTAGATGTGCTTGGGTAAGCCGAAGATCCTTGAAGTGACAGGCAGAAGAGAGGAGAAAATTGTTCAAGAGTGACTGCACTTCCTGATTAGGCCTCGTCCATGACTGAAGCCAAACAAGAGTTGTCTTAGGGTGAGGTTTGATGTGGGTGTGTTATGTTCACATATTGTACCTTGTTCTTTGTCACCGTAGCAAGCAACAACATAGCCACTTCCTCAAAATAGTCACTTCCTCAAAATATCAATCAAGAAATCTGTCATTAATTTCGATGTTTTTGCAGAAGAGGTGTTAGTCATGCAATTCTAGCTAAGGTTTTTGGTGTAGTATTTCTCAGGTAAAAACATGTGCATGACAAACTTGTCAGTGCACTGCATGCAGCCTATCGAGTCAGGAAAGTCTGTCTGCGTGCTCAGGACTGATTTCTGAGAACAATATCAATATCTACAGCGTCGTCATCTGCAAGCTGTCAAACTTTCGTAAATAAAGTATAAGCTGTTTATCAGTGCCCAAAATCACTTGCTCGCTAGCTAAGATCCAACTCTGTGTTTGTCAATGAAGCTTACAAGTAGTAGCTAGCAGGCACATCGAGCAGCCAGGCCACAATTAGCTTATCAAGTCACTGGCAAGTGGTGACGTGTGTGCTGCAGTGCCGTTTTGTTTTTTACAACCTATCAACAGAGTATGTGTCTGTCTAGCAGTGTTTCACAAGGAATCATGTTACAAAACAGGTTGTGGGGCACATAAGATGCTCACGAATGTGTTTTGCAATATTGATACGTTTGCAGTTGGGATAAAAGTGGGCGTTTGATCATCTCAATTCTAATTTTGCCCAATGAAGTGGCAGACTGGAGTGATTGACATGATCAAACATATCAGCAAATGGCCACTCCATAAAGGGCTTAGGGCCAAGGGTTATTTCAACATAACGTTGGCGACGTGTTGTCTTATGTAAGCAAGTCTTAGGCTCTGTGTAATGCTCAGGTTTGTCTCACTGTCTGGAGGTTTTGGCTGCTCTGATTGGATAGAGGGCACGCAGCACAGATGCTTCTCCGGTGTTAGTGGGCACTGGGCAAGTGGCCATATTCATAATCCATAACCAACCTCCAGTAAGTCGTGGCTAACTCATTTACAAAACTCTGCTTTGGACAAAACTTCATGATCAAAATGATCCTATTTACACTTTGTAGTCAATTTTGACACTACACTGTAGATCTTAAGTGTTCTTCAGCTGTCCCAATAAGAGAACTCTTTTGAAGAACCTATTTTAGCTTCAGGTAGAACCCTTTCCACAGAGGGGTCTACATGGAACCAAAAAGGGTTCCCTATGGGGACAGCCGATGAACCCTTTTGGAGAAAAAAAGTCAGTGTAGAATTAATGTTTCTGACTCATATCGATGCAACATAGGCCGTTCAAAACCAGAGAAGTTGGTTCTAAGGGCCAGTTGACCTTTCATTTCAACTGAATTTCAAGAAATAAATGTGAGAATAAATGAAATGCTAAATTTCAAAATGCCTCCTTCTCCAGCACTGTGATCCACATGTTGTCATCCACGCCTTTCTCGGATACCGGGAGCTTGCCCACATCTTTGTTCTGCTTGAGAGAGTTCGAGTTGGTGGGGATTGTCCTCACTTTTCTGAACTGTGCAATAGAATACAAACGAAACAAAGGAAAACAAGAACGTAAGACACCAGGAAATGCTTGGAAACAGACAGCTACAGGTTCCAAAGAAAGAGGGTTAGAATACAGTGGCTTGCGAAAGTATTCACCCCTTGGCATTTTTCCTATTTTGTTACCTTACAACCTGGAATTAAAATATATTTTGGGTGGGTGTGTATCATTTGATTTACACAACATGCCTACCACTTTGAAGATGAAAAATATTTTTTATTGTGAAGCAAAAAAGAAATAAGACAAAAAGACAGAAAACTTGAACCTGCATAACTATTCACCCCCTCCCCCAAGTCAATAGTTTGTAGAGCCACCTTTTGCAGCAATTACAGCTGCAAATCTCTTGGGGTATGTCTCTACAAGCTTGGCACATCTAGCCACTGGGATTTATTTTGATTATTTAAAGCAAAACTGCTCCACCTCCTATAAGTTGGATGGGTTCCGCTGGTGTACAGCAATCTTTAAGTCATACCACAGATTCTCAATTGGATTGAGGTCTGGGCTTTGACTAGGCCATTCCAAGACATTTAAATGTTTCCCCTTAAACCACTTGAGTGTTGCTTAACAGTATGCTTAGGGCCATTGTCCTGCCGGAAGGTGAACCTCTGTCCCAGTCTCAAATCCCTGGAAGACTGAAATAGGTCTCCCTCAAGAATATCCCTGTATTTAGCGCCATCCATCATTCCTTCACTTTTGACCAGTTTCCCAGTCCCTGCCGATGAAAAACATGCTGTCACCACCATGCTTCACTGTTGGGATGGGGTTCTCGGGGTGATGAGAGGTGTTGGGTTTGTGCCAGACATAGCGTTTTCCTTGTTGGCTAAAAAGCTACATTTTAGTCTCATCTGACCAGAGTACATTCTTCCATATGTTTGGGGAGTCTCCCACATGCCTTTTGGCGAACACTAAACGTGCTTGCTTATTTTTTAAATTCAAGCAATAGATCTTTTCTGGCCACTCTTCCGTACAGCCCAGCTCTGTGGAGTGTACGGCTTAAAGTGGTCCTATGGACAGATACTCCAATCTCCGCTGTGGAGCTTTGCAGCTTCAGGGTTATCTTTGGTCTCTTTCTTGCCTCTCTGATTAATGTCCTCCTTGCATTGTAGAATTAAAACATATAAATTAGTATACATTTTTCTGGAAAATCAGGACAACACAGAGTTGAATTGTAGAATCAGAATAGAGGAATAGAATAGGAACAGAATAGAGGAATTCTGGCACTGTAGCTAACCTGTGCCAGTCCCATCAAACAGTGAGTGAACCTTGAGTCCCATCAAACAGTGAGCTCCTGAACCTTGTTATTTAACAGCAGTACCAGATTGTAAATTAATATTACTAATACGACAAATCAAAACAGAGAGCATTAAATTAAAACATATTAAATCAAAACAGAGAGCATGATTGGTCGACGCAGGTTGACAGGGATGGACGGGCATACCTGGTGGAGCTCCTAGAGAGAGCAAAGGTCAAACTCTCTCATTCGGTTATTGACCAATAACAGCAGTACCAGATTGTAAATTAATATTACTAATACGACAAATCAAAACAGAGAGCATTCCACGCTAAGGTTGTGTTACAAGAAAATATGGATCAAGGGGCCACTCACAAACTGAAAGGCACTATCATTTGCAAAAAACTCCTGGACATGGATGCTCCAGTCCAGACGGGGTTCCAGTGCACCGTGCATGGTGTGGTCGGCACAGGTAGCAGATCCATGGATCCACCTCCTTCAGAGAGTCGAAGGTACCTGGACCAACCAAGAAGTTTAGGCAGTCCAAACAGTAGGAGCTGTGGAGAAGAAACATGTTCGAACATGACCCATATCTGGAAGGTTCAGAGTAGACAATGGCATAGGGAGCATCATTGGAGGCTGGTGTAGGAAGAAATGGGGAGGACGGTCCCTCCTACCACTAGCCTCCATTGGAGTGAGAGAGTAAGTAGCAAAGACTGCTGACCTCCCGGACAGCACAACACACTGTACAGTATGACTGGTACCCTTCACTGAGTCTCAGTGAAATGATCCTTTAGGGAAGAGTAGTAACTAAGGGTTATAACTTCCCATAAAAAGATTGAGAAATTGGCACAACTACGGTAGACGTGAACATCTGAAAAATTGGAGGCAACACAAACACGATACTTTTTGTGTAACATATGTTTTTTGGAACCTCTGTGACCAGTACTACATGGTAAAATGTAGAAAGGAACCGTACGAGGCACATATGTTTGGCTTTACCTTGCATTAAAAGCAAAGGCTTCCTTCAAATAGTGGAGGGACAATCTCTACATCGCCAGTCATACAGCACATGCAGGAAGCTTTGGAAGATAGAAAATGAAGTAGTGAGTGATTCATGAGTGAACAAAACAATGAATGAGCCGGACTTCCAACACAATACTATTATTTAATACAAGGCCGAGGCTGCAGATCCGCCTTTCTGGACCTTTTCTCCCAACAGCTAAATGTCCTGAAGCTTCTACACATCTGCAGTCTGCTCGACTCATAGACAACCCCCCCCTTGTGCATTTCTCCCTGTCAATCGAGAATGACAATTCTTCAAGTTTTCCCGGTGAATCGTCCATGTAGCATCTGCATGCATGGATGTGAGAATATGTGAGAATGCTGTTCATCGACTATAGCTCGGCATTTAACACCATAGTACCCTCCAAGCTCGTCATCAAGCTCGAGACCCTGGGTCTCGACCCCGCCCTGTGCAACTGGGTACTGGACTTCCTGACGGGCCGCCCCCAGGTGGTGAGGGTAGGCAACAACATCTCTACCCCGCTGATCCTCAACACTGGGGCCCCACAAGGGTGCGTTCTGAGCCCTCTCCTGTACTCCCTGTTCACCCACGACTGCGTGGCCACGCACGCCTCCAACTCAATCATCAAGTTTGCGGACGACACAACAGTGTTAGGCTTGATTACCAACAACGACGAGACGGCCTACAGGGAGGAGGTGAGGGCCCTCGGAGTGTGGTGTCAGGAAAATAACCTCACACTCAACGTCAACAAAACTAAGGAGATGATTGTGGACTTCAGGAAACAGCAGAGGGAACACCCCCCTATCCACATCGATGGAACAGTAGTGGAGAGGGTAGCAAGTTAAGTTCCTCGGCATACACATCACAGACAAACTGAATTGGTCCACCCACACAGACAGCATCGTGAAGAAGGCGCAGCAGCGCATTTAGATCTTCTTGAGTTATAGGCTACAGTTTCGAAATAGTGTTGTTTTAAAAAATGATGTATTGTGAGCGAATTTCAGAGCAGATGGTGTTAACGTGGTGGCCTACATGGTTTTTTGTTTCAATCAAAGCTCTTGACTTTTGGCCACATGAGAGAAGAATGTGACCATTTGATCGCAATCACCCCAAAATCTCATAAGAAATGTGTTGGAGTTTCTCGACATAATCTGGAGGCGAAAGAAAACACACACCTGTTGAGGCAGAGGTGCTGGCAAGCGGAGTAGAACACATGGTCAAGGAAACTGATTTGACGTGTGTCAGATTGCATAATAAATCTCAGGTGCTCAGAACAAGAGTAAAGAAAAGCATGGAACTCCTGGAGCTGTTTTGCATCACCCCTCCATAGAACCAAAATATCATCAATGTACCGTTTCCAAATAATTATGTTAGGCAAGAAAACATTTTTGATAGGATTGAGAATTGACTGTTTCTCCATGTAACCCACATACAAATTAGCATAGTTAGGAGCCATAGGGGATCCCATAGCAGTACCCTTCGTCTGAATAAAGTAATAATTTAGAAACATGAAATAGTTGTGTGTGAGTACTATTTCAGCCAATAATGCATGCACTGGAAGGTAATTTATTAGGGTCACGTTGCAGAAGAAAATGTTCCATGGCTTCAATACCGCCCTCGTGTGGAATATGTGTGTATAACGACTCAACATAAAAAGTAATAACAAAGTATTATCAGGGAGAGGATCAAGATATTCAATAATAGAGATTTTTTTTTTCTTTACAAAGGAGGGGAGCTGTTCTGCGACTGGTCTAATAAAAAAGTAAACAAAAGTCTATAATGCCCATCAAGCATTTCACAACACTCGCAATAACATCAGCTAACCATGTGTATGTGACCAATACAATTTGATTTGATACAATAGGGCGCCCTGGAGGTTTTGTACCATTCTTGTGTAATTTCTGCAAAGTATATAATGTGGTAATTTTAGGGTGTTGAATTGGCAAAAAGTCGTGTTCTTTTTTGGTAATCTGACCAGAATTTAAACACCCATCTAGGACAGGAAAGATTGTGTTCTGAAATTGGGAAGTGGGGTCACTTTGGAGTTTCTTGTAAAAGGTGTTGTCAAGCAGTTGTCTATGACACTCATTTACATGAACTATCCAATCCATGGGTACAACTGACCAACCCTTATCACCAGGACAGGTAAGGACTGGCATATCGGAATGTAAATCAAGCAAAGTTTATATTTCATCCTTAGGTAAATTATAGAAAGATATGTACTCCTGTTTGTTCTTAAGGAGATGAACATATTTCTCAATAGAGAGATTGCGATGTATATATACAGTTGAAGTCGGAAGTTTACATACACTTAGGTTGGAGTCATTAAAACTAGTTTTTCAACCACTCCACAAATTTCTTGTCAACAAACTATAGTTTTGGCAAGTCGGTTAGAACATCTACTTTCTGCATGAGACAAGTCATTTTTCCAACAATTGTTTAGACAGATTATTTCACTTATAATTCACTGTTTCACAATTCCAATTGGTCATAAGTTTACATACAGTAAATTGACTGTGCCTTTAAACAGCTTGGAAAATTCCAGAAAATTTGGTCATGGCTTTAGAAGCTTCTGATAGGCTAATTTACATAATTTGAGTCAATTGGAGGTGTACCTGTGGATGTATTTCATGGCCTACCTTCAAACTCAGTGCCTCTTTGCTTGACATCATGAGAAAATCAAAAGAAATCAGCCAAGACTTCAAAAAATAAATTGTAGACCTCCACAAGTCTGGTTCATCATTGGGAGCAAATTCCAAACGCCTGAAGGTACCATGTTCATCTGTACAAACAATAGTACGCAAGTATAAACACCATGGGACCACGCAGCCGTCATACTGCTGAGGAAGGAGACGCGTTCTGTCTCCTAAAGATGAACGTACTTTGGTGTGAAAAGTGCAAATCAATTCCAGAACAACAGCAAAGGACCTTGTGAAGATGCTGGAGGAAACAGGTACAAAAATATCTATATCCACAGTAAAACGAGTCCTATATTGACATATCCTGAAAGGCTGCTCAGCAAGGAAGAAGCCACTGCTCCAAAACTGCCATAAAAAAGCCTGCAAACTACTGTTTGCAGCTGCACATGGGGACAAAGATTGTACTTTTTGGAGAAATGTCCTCTGGTCTGATGAAACAAAAATAGAACTGTTTGGCCATAATGACCATCGTTATGTTTAGAGGAAAAAGGGGGAGGCTTGCAAGCCAAAGAACACCATCCCAACCGTGAAGCATGGGGGTGGCAGCATCATGTTGTGGGGCTGCTTTGCTGCAGGAGGGACTGGTGCACTTCACAAAATAGATGGCATCATGAGGATGGAAAATGGTGTGGATATAATGAAGCAACATCTCAAGACATCAGTCAGGAAGTTAAAGCTTGGTCGCAAATGGGTCTTCCAAATGGACAATGACCCCAAGCATACTTCCAAAGTTGTGGCAAAATGGCTTAAGGACAACAAAGTCAAGGTATTGGAGTGGCCATCACAAACCCTGATCTCAATCCTATAGAAATGTCTGCATAACTTTTGTGGGTAGAACTGAAAAAGCGTGTGCGAGCAAGGAGGCCTACAAACCTGACTCTGCCAGGAGGAATGGGCCAAAATTCACCCAACTTATTGTGAGAAGCTTGTGGAAGGCTACCCCGAAGCGTTTGACCCAAGTTAAACAATTTAAAGGCAATGCTAGCAAATACTAATTGAGTGTATGTAAACTGCTGACCCACAGGGAATGTTATGAAAGAAATATAAGCTTAAGTAAGTCATTCTCTCTACTATTATTCTGACATTTCACATTCTTAAAATAAAGTGGTGTTCCTAACTGACCTTTTTATTTGTGAAAAACAAGTTTAAATGTATTTGGCTAAGGTGTATGTAAACTTCCGACTTCAACTGTATATATATTTATACACTTTCTTACATTTCCTAGATCTAAGGCAGAGACTTAAACATTTATGAATGTGTTATTCAATGCATTTCTATGGGCTGTAAAGGCCAAATTCAATATTTTATCAAATTTTTGTATATATTTTTTAATGCCAAAAGGGGTCCTACAATTCTAAATCAAATAGCTAAATGATCCACGGTATGACCTTCTTAAAACAATTCCATATGTCAGCTTAGAATGAAGGCTTTTTATTGAATAAAAGTAACATATACCGAGTACACAGAAATACTTTCTTGCTGCTTTTTCAAAAAGTGCACAATTAGTACAAAAATTGCAGACTGGTCTTTTTGAATTGCTTGCACTTCAAATCACAAGTGTTGAATTAAAAAGGTTAATGAAATTTTTTTTTGAAAGCACAATGAAAGTACAGTATTATTGGAGAAAGTATTTTTCACAAAAGATAAATCAAACACATCTAACATTTGTCGAAGTTGCGAATCTAACATCCACTGACAATAAAAACAATCCTATTGATTAAAATCATGTTCTAAAATGCTCTATAAAATGATAAATGTGAAGCAAGCCTTATATACAGTATGTTGTGCTACTATTTCAGATACTGTTTTAAGTAAGCAGAATATCTGAGTATATAAAACTAAACAATTTAAAGGTACAGTCATAAAATTATATAAAAAAAACATTTTGAATATTCAAAATCATAAGCATGACATTCAGCAAACTTAAAAGGATACAGTAGTGATAAAGCATGTAAACAATTTATGTATTTTGGCATCGTAGTAAAAAATAACCTTTGAAGTAAAGCAACTGCTGGTTATGTCATGGACATACAATCAGTGTGTAACTGAAGTAGCTCTTTGAACATACTCATAAAAGGCACCCTGAATGAGTGAGTATTATTGAGTCGTACTCAGTGAGTACAGACAACTCAAAAACAAATAACTGGCAGGTCTCCACTGTGCACATATGATATGTAAAATCTGTTAAATGTCCAGTATTTAAAAAACTGAATAGCAAACTGTACACATTCAATTACCAAAACAAAATGGGCTACAAATGTAGCCAAAATGAGTAGACAAAAAGTGTATATTGTACTTCAATCTGAAGTCCAGAGTACTTTAATGTGAGGTGAGGCATACTGGGGGTTATCAACTGCTGAAATTCACAGATTTAAAAAATATCAATTTAAGATGACATTAGGACAGTCAAACTCCCAGTCCAATCAAATCCTGTAAACATTTGTAAATATACAGTATAACAATGAAGTATAAAAGTTCTATAAAACATTCCAGTGACTAAAAAAATAAGTGTCAAATGTTTTTGTTGTTGTTTTTGCACAGATGACCAAGTTTTTTTTATATATATATAGATGCCCTGGATGATGAGGTAATGCCCACGTAGTTTTGGTGAAAGCAAAAAAAAAAACTTCCAGTTAAAAAAATATGGATACCATAGACAAATGTCAAAATGTCCAATATTGAGATGTCTTTACATGTCTGTCTTTGCATTGATTTTACAGTATTTAAAAAATACATATTTTTGGATATGGCTGAGAACGGATTCTTCTTCAGTCGCATTGGCATTTGGGAGAAGAACATGTATATTTCCCAACCCTGACTATGTTGACATAAAAAAATGAAAAAAACAAACATTTCTACTCATTCATAAAGAGATCTATATCAATTTAAGAATTTATATAAATCAGTGTGGTATCAAAATAAGTTTGACCAACAAAACAAAATGGTGATCACAACAAAACCAGTCAAAGACAACATAAGGGTAAGTCATTAGTAAAAAATAAAATAAAAGCAGTGTTTAAAACCTTAAAACCCTAAAATAACACTTTGGCTACCAGGGGACAACAAGATGGTCTAACTTGGCATTGGCACTTCTGATTGACGATCAATGGTGTTTTCCATGTCACACTCAGCCCAGCCTTTTGCTACAGGAAAGGCTATAGGAGCCAGACCCTCAAATGATTCCCCAATGGCAGGGCTGGTTTCGCTCAGTAGAAGCAGGATTGGCTCCTTGATTGTAGGGTATTTTTCAAGTGTGTTGGATGAAAACACCTAGGCTGAACGGAGAGGGGTGAGAGCATAGTCACCATTTGTACTTGCCCAGTCTTGTGTCCTCCTGCTCTTCCAGAAGGGGCCCTCCCCTACCATTACCTACACAGCCTCATGATTGGAGAAGGTCAAGGTGAGGTGTGGAATGGATAGAGTGATGGATCAGGGACAGAATTATTCACATGCAAAGTAGTCCTTCAGTGGGGCAAACAGGTGTCTGATGACGGGCACGCTCCAGGATCTGCCCAGCAGCTTCTGCCTGGCACCACGACCCATGTTTGACACATCTGTGTAGTGGACTGGGAAGCCAAAGATCCTTGAGGAAACAGATGATCAGAACAAGGGTGTATCACAAGTTGTCCCACAAGGCTCAGTGTTAGGTCCATTACTGTTTAGTATTTGAATACTCTATTTCACTGTTATGCAGACATACATCTACATCCACACAAAACACCACCACTCTGCAACCCCCCTGTGTTGTTGACTATCTCTGTGAGGTGAAAACTTAAAAAAAAAACGAAATGACGACAAAACTCATGTACCCCAACTCTCTCATCAAGAAACTGGGTGAACTCAAAATGGAAATCGACGGCTTCACCATCCTATCCAACTCCAGTCAGCAACCTTGGTGTTACATTTGACCCCACTCTGGCATTTGTACTCCACACCCGAAATATCACTAAGTCAGCCTTCTTCCACCTCAAAAACATCTCACAACTCAGACCCTCTCTCACTGACCCCAATGTTAAATTCATTCATTCATTCACACCATTGTTTTCTTATGCCTGAACTACTGCAACGCCATTCTCTATGGACTCCCCGCTAAAACACTGGACAGACTTCAACACATTCAAAATTCAGCTGGACTATTCCTCACACACACACACACACACCAGACCCTGAAACCATATCACCCCCACTGGCTCCCAATTCAATACAGGACCATCTTCAAATTGCTCATGCTCACCTACAAAGCACCCACATACCTCACTTACTGGCACCCACCGACCTCACTTACCTCCTGCACCCCTACACTCCCATATGTTTACACCGAAGACACACCTCTTCAGACAGGCTTACCCAGATTCTCTGCTGTCTTAGCTTTTATCCTCTGTCTAGTTCACTTCCCTGGTTAGTCTGTCATCATGTTTAGTGTTCTCCCTGGTTAGTCTGTCATCATGTTTAGTGTTCTCCCTGGTTAGTCTGTCATCATGTTTAGTGTTCTCCCTGGTTAGTCTGTCATCATGTTTAGTGTTCTCCCTGGTTAGTCTGTCATCATGTTTAGTGTTCTCCCTGGTTAGTCTGTCATCATGTTTAGTGTTCTCCTGGTTAGTCTGTCATCATGTTTAGTGTTCATGTTTAGTGTTCTCCTGGTTAGTCTGTCATCATGTTTAGTGTTCTCCCTGGTTAGTCTGTCATCATGTTTAGTGTTCTCCTGGTTAGTCTGTCATCATGTTTAGTGTTCTCCTGGTTAGTCTGTCATCATGTTTAGTGTTCTCTGTCATCATGTTTAGTGTTCTCCTGGTTAGTCTGTCATCATGTTTAGTGTTCTCCCTGGTTAGTCTGTCATCATGTTTAGTGTTCTCCCTGGTTAGTCTGTCATCATGTTTAGTGTTCTCCCTGGTTAGTCTGTCATCATGTTTAGTGTTCTCCCTGGTTAGTCTGTCATCATGTTTAGTGTTCTCCTGGTTAGTCTGTCATCATGTTTAGTGTTCTCCCTGGTTAGTCTGTCATCATGTTTAGTGTTCTCCCTGGTTAGTCTGTCATCATGTTTAGTGTTCTCCCTGGTTAGTCTGTCATCATGTTTAGTGTTCTCCTGGTTAGTCTGTCATCATGTTTAGTGTTCTCCTGGTTAGTCTGTCATCATGTTTAGTGTTCTCCATGTTTAGTGTTCTCCCCAGTTAGTCTGTCATCATGTTTAGTGTTCTCCTGGTTAGTCTGTCATCATGTTTAGTGTTCTCCCTGGTTAGTCTGTCATCATGTTTAGTGTTCTCCTGGTTAGTCTGTCATCATGTTTAGTGTTCTCCTGGTTAGTCTGTCATCATGTTTAGTGTTCTCCCTGGTTAGTCTGTCATCATGTTTAGTGTTCTCCTGGTTAGTCTGTCATCATGTTTAGTGTTCTCCTGGTTAGTCTGTCATCATGTTTAGTGTTCTGGTTAGTCTGTCATCATGTTTAGTGTTCTCTGTTAGTCTGTCATCATGTTTAGTGTTCTCCTGGTTAGTCTGTCATCATGTTTAGTGTTCTCCTGGTTAGTCTGTCATCATGTTTAGTGTTCTCCCTGGTTAGTCTGTCATCATGTTTAGTGTTCTCCCTGGTTAGTCTGTCATCATGTTTAGTGTTCTCCTGGTTAGTCTGTCATCATGTTTAGTGTTCTCCTGGTTAGTCTGTTCATCATGTTTAGTCCATGGTTAGTCTGTCATCATGTTTAGTGTTCTCCTGGTTAGTCTGTCATCATGTTTAGTGTTCTCCCTGGTTAGTCTGTCATCATGTTTAGTGTTCTCCTGGTTAGTCTGTCATCATGTTTAGTGTTCTCCTGGTTAGTCTGTCATCATGTTTAGTGTTCTCCTGGTTAGTCTGTCATCATGTTTAGTGTTCTCCTGGTTAGTCTGTCATCATGTTTAGTGTTCTCCCTGGTTAGTCTGTCATCATGTTTAGTGTTCTCCCTGGTTAGTCTGTCATCATGTTTAGTGTTCTCCATGGTTAGTCTGTCATCATGTTTAGTGTTCTCCTGGTTAGTCTGTCATCATGTTTAGTGTTCTCCTGGTTAGTCTGTCATCATGTTTAGTGTTCTCCTGGTTAGTCTGTCATCATGTTTAGTGTTCTCCTGGTTAGTCTGTCATCATGTTTAGTGTTCTCCCTGGTTAGTCTGTCATCATGTTTAGTGTTCTCCTGGTTAGTCTGTCATCATGTTTAGTGTTCTCCCTGGTTAGTCTGTCATCATGTTTAGTGTTCTCCCTGGTTAGTCTGTCATCATGTTTAGTGTTCTCCCTGGTTAGTCTGTCATCATGTTTAGTGTTCTCCTGGTTAGTCTGTCATCATGTTTAGTGTTCTCCCTGGTTAGTCTGTCATCATGTTTAGTGTTCTCCTGGTTAGTCTGTCATCATGTTTAGTGTTCTCCTGGTTAGTCTGTCATCATGTTTAGTGTTCTCCCTGGTTAGTCTGTCATCATGTTTAGTGTTCTCCCTGGTTAGTCTGTCATCATGTTTAGTGTTCTCCCTGGTTAGTCTGTCATCATGTTTAGTGTTCTCCCTGGTTAGTCTGTCATCATGTTTAGTGTTCTCCTGGTTAGTCTGTCATCATGTTTAGTGTTCTCCTGGTTAGTCTGTCATCATGTTTAGTGTTCTCCTGGTTAGTCTGTCATCATGTTTAGTGTTCTCCCTGGTTAGTCTGTCATCATGTTTAGTGTTCTCCCTGGTTAGTCTGTCATCATGTTTAGTGTTCTCCCTGGTTAGTCTGTCATCATGTTTAGTGTTCTCCCTGGTTAGTCTGTCATCATGTTTAGTGTTCTCCTGGTTAGTCTGTCATCATGTTTAGTGTTCTCCCTGGTTAGTCTGTCATCATGTTTAGTGTTCTCCCTGGTTAGTCTGTCATCATGTTTAGTGTTCTCCCTGGTTAGTCTGTCATCATGTTTAGTGTTCTCCTGGTTAGTCTGTCATCATGTTTAGTGTTCTCCTGGTTAGTCTGTCATCATGTTTAGTGTTCTCCCTGGTTAGTCTGTCATCATGTTTAGTGTTCTCCCTGGTTAGTCTGTCATCATGTTTAGTGTTCTCCTGGTTAGTCTGTCATCATGTTTAGTGTTCTCCCTGGTTAGTCTGTCATCATGTTTAGTGTTCTCATCATGTTTAGTCTGTCTGTCATCATGTTTAGTGTTCTCCTGGTTAGTCTGTCATCATGTTTAGTGTTCTCCCTGGTTAGTCTGTCATCATGTTTAGTGTTCTCCTGGTTAGTCTGTCATCATGTTTAGTGTTCTCCCTGGTTAGTCTGTCATCATGTTTAGTGTTTAGTCTGTCATCATGTTTAGTGTTCTCCCTGGTTAGTCTGTCATCATGTTTAGTGTTCTCCCTGGTTAGTCTGTCATCATGTTTAGTGTTCTCCTGGTTAGTCTGTCATCATGTTTAGTGTTCTCCTGGTTAGTCTGTCATCATGTTTAGTGTTCTCCTGGTTAGTCTGTCATCATGTTTAGTGTTCTCCTGGTTAGTCTGTCATCATGTTTAGTGTTCTCCTGGTTAGTCTGTCATCATGTTTAGTGTTCTCCTGGTTAGTCTGTCATCATGTTTAGTGTTCTCCCTGGTTAGTCTGTCATCATGTTTAGTGTTCTCCTGGTTAGTCTGTCATCATGTTTAGTGTTCTCCTGGTTAGTCTGTCATCATGTTTAGTGTTCTCTGGTTAGTCTGTCATCATGTTTAGTGTTCTCCTGGTTAGTCTGTCATCATGTTTAGTGTGTTAGTCTGTCATCATGTTTAGTGTTCTCCTGGTTAGTCTGTCATCATGTTTAGTGTTCTCCTGGTTAGTCTGTCATCATGTTTAGTGTTCTCCTGGTTAGTCTGTCATCATGTTTAGTGTTCTCCTGGTTAGTCTGTCATCATGTTTAGTGTTCTCCTGGTTAGTCTGTCATCATGTTTAGTGTTCTCCTGGTTAGTCTGTCATCATGTTTAGTGTTCTCCCTGGTTAGTCTGTCATCATGTTTAGTGTTCTCCCTGGTTAGTCTGTCATCATGTTTAGTGTTCTCCTGGTTAGTCTGTCATCATGTTTAGTGTTCTCCTGGTTAGTCTGTCATCATGTTTAGTGTTCTCCCTGGTTAGTCTGTCATCATGTTTAGTGTTCTCCCTGGTTAGTCTGTCATCATGTTTAGTGTTCTCCTGGTTAGTCTGTCATCATGTTTAGTGTTCTCCCTGGTTAGTCTGTCATCATGTTTAGTGTTCTCCCTGGTTAGTCTGTCATCATGTTTAGTGTTCTCCTGGTTAGTCTGTCATCATGTTTAGTGTTCTCCCTGGTTAGTCTGTCATCATGTTTAGTGTTCTCCCTGGTTAGTCTGTCATCATGTTTAGTGTTCTTGGTTAGTCTGTCATCATGTTTAGTGTTCTCCCTGGTTAGTCTGTCATCATGTTTAGTGTTCTCCCTGGTTAGTCTGTCATCATGTTTAGTGTTCTGGTTAGTCTGTCCTGGTTAGTCTGTCATCATGTTTAGTGTTCTCCCTGGTTAGTCTGTCATCATGTTTAGTGTTCTCCTGGTTAGTCTGTCATCATGTTTAGTGTTCTCCTGGTTAGTCTGTCATCATGTTTAGTGTTCTCCTGGTTAGTCTGTCATCATGTTTAGTGTTCTCCCTGGTTAGTCTGTCATCATGTTTAGTGTTCTCCTGGTTAGTCTGTCATCATGTTTAGTGTTCTCTGGTTAGTCTGTCATCATGTTTAGTGTTCTCCCTGGTTAGTCTGTCATCATGTTTAGTGTTCTCCCTGGTTAGTCTGTCATCATGTCATGTTTAGTGTTCTCCTGGTTAGTCTGTCATCATGTTTAGTGTTCTCCTGGTTAGTCTGTCATCATGTTTAGTGTTCTCCTGGTTAGTCTGTCATCATGTTTAGTGTTCTCCGTGGTTAGTCTGTCATCATGTTTAGTGTTCTCCTGGTTAGTCTGTCATCATGTTTAGTGTTCTCCCCTGGTTAGTCTGTCATCATGTTTAGTGTTCTCCTGGTTAGTCTGTCATCATGTTTAGTGTTCTCCTGGTTAGTCTGTCATCATGTTTAGTGTTCTCCTGGTTAGTCTGTCATCATGTTTAGTGTTCTCCCTGGTTAGTCTGTCATCATGTTTAGTGTTCTCCTGGTTAGTCTGTCATCATGTTTAGTGTTCTCCTGGTTAGTCTGTCATCATGTTTAGTGTTCTCCTGGTTAGTCTGTCATCATGTTTAGTGTTCTCCTGGTTAGTCTGTCATCATGTTTAGTGTTCTCCTGGTTAGTCTGTCATCATGTTTAGTGTTCTCCTGGTTAGTCTGTCATCATGTTTAGTGTTCTCCTGGTTAGTCTGTCATCATGTTTAGTGTTCTCCCTGGTTAGTCTGTCATCATGTTTAGTGTTCTCCTGGTTAGTCTGTCATCATGTTTAGTGTTCTCCTGGTTAGTCTGTCATCATGTTTAGTGTTCTCCTGGTTAGTCTGTCATCATGTTTAGTGTTCTCCTGGTTAGTCTGTCATCATGTTTAGTGTTCTCCCTGGTTAGTCTGTCATCATGTTTAGTGTTCTCCCTGGTTAGTCTGTCATCATGTTTAGTGTTCTCCCTGGTTAGTCTGTCATCATGTTTAGTGTTCTCCCTGGTTAGTCTGTCATCATGTTTAGTGTTCTCCCTGGTTAGTCTGTCATCATGTTTAGTGTTCTCCCTGGTTAGTCTGTCATCATGTTTAGTGTTCTCCCTGGTTAGTCTGTCATCATGTTTAGTGTGGTTAGTCTGTCATCATGTTTAGTGTTCTTAGTTAGTCATCATGTTTAGTGTTCTCCCTGGTTAGTCTGTCATCATGTTTAGTGTTCTCCTGGTTAGTCTGTCATCATGTTTAGTGTTCTCCCTGGTTAGTCTGTCATCATGTTTAGTGTTCTCCCTGGTTAGTCTGTCATCATGTTTAGTGTTCTCCTGGTTAGTCTGTCATCATGTTTAGTGTTCTCCCTGGTTAGTCTGTCATCATGTTTAGTGTTCTCCCTGGTTAGTCTGTCATCATGTTTAGTGTTCTCCTGGTTAGTCTGTCATCATGTTTAGTGTTCTCCCTGGTTAGTCTGTCATCATGTTTAGTGTTCTCCCTGGTTAGTCTGTCATCATGTTTAGTGTTCTCCTGGTTAGTCTGTCATCATGTTTAGTGTTCTCCCTGGTTAGTCTGTCATCATGTTTAGTGTTCTCCTGGTTAGTCTGTCATCATGTTTAGTGTTCTCCCTGGTTAGTCTGTCATCATGTTTAGTGTTCTCCCTGGTTAGTCTGTCATCATGTTTAGTGTTCTCCTGGTTAGTCTGTCATGGTTAGTCTGTCATCATGTTTAGTGTTCTTGGTTAGTCTGTCATCATGTTTAGTGTTCTCCTGGTTAGTCTGTCATCATGTTTAGTGTTCTCCTGGTTAGTCTGTCATCATGTTTAGTGTTCTCCTGGTTAGTCTGTCATCATGTTTAGTGTTCTCCTGGTTAGTCTGTCATCATGTTTAGTGTTCTCCTGGTTAGTCTGTCATCATGTTTAGTGTTCTCCCTGGTTAGTCTGTCATCATGTTTAGTGTTCTCCTGGTTAGTCTGTCATCATGTTTAGTGTTCTCCGTGGTTAGTCTGTCATCATGTTTAGTGTTCTCCTGGTTAGTCTGTCATCATGTTTAGTGTTCTCCCTGGTTAGTCTGTCATCATGTTTAGTGTTCTCCCTGGTTAGTCTGTCATCATGTTTAGTGTTCTCCTGGTTAGTCTGTCATCATGTTTAGTGTTCTCCTGGTTAGTCTGTCATCATGTTTAGTGTGTTAGTCTGTCATCCTGGTTAGTCTGTCATCATGTTTAGTGTTCTCCTGGTTAGTCTGTCAGTGTTCTCATGTTTAGTGTTCTCCTGGTTAGTCTGTCATCATGTTTAGTGTTCTCCCTGGTTAGTCTGTCATCATGTTTAGTGTTCTCCCTGGTTAGTCTGTCATCATGTTTAGTGTTCTCCCTGGTTAGTCTGTCATCATGTTTAGTGTTCTCCTGGTTAGTCTGTCATCATGTTTAGTGTTCTCCCTGGTTAGTCTGTCATCATGTTTAGTGTTCTCCTGGTTAGTCTGTCATCATGTTTAGTGTTCTCCTGGTTAGTCTGTCATCATGTTTAGTGTTCTCCTGGTTAGTCTGTCATCATGTTTAGTGTTCTCCCTGGTTAGTCTGTCATCATGTTTAGTGTTCTCCCTGGTTAGTCTGTCATCATGTTTAGTGTTCTCCCTGGTTAGTCTGTCATCATGTTTAGTGTTCTCCTGGTTAGTCTGTCATCATGTTTAGTGTTCTCCTGGTTGTCTGTCATGTTTAGTGTTCTCCCTGGTTAGTCTGTCATCATGTTTAGTGTTCTCCCTGGTTAGTCTGTCATCATGTTTAGTGTTCTCCGTGGTTAGTCTGTCATCATGTTTAGTGTTCTCCCTGGTTAGTCTGTCATCATGTTTAGTGTTCTCCGTGGTTAGTCTGTCATCATATTTTTTATACTTATTTAATATGTAATTTTATTGCTATTTATCCTGCTGATTTTCTTGTGTATGTAAAGTAACTTTTGGTGTCATGGAAAACGCTTAAAATAGAATGTATGATTATTATTATTAGTATTAAAATGACATCAGAGGGCATTGTGGGCAGAGTTGTGTCTTATTTATTCGTGCACACAGTAGCAAAACAATTTGCAACAGAAACCAAAAACGAGCTTAAGACAAGTTCCAGTAGTCCCTCCCTGTTTCAGTCTGTTTTCTTTTGTTTGGTGCCTAGTGACTATGACCCAGGAATGTGATTTGACATTGTTTTTTAACAGAGGCACCACAGAGTAAAAAAGGTAGAGGGCGCACTTGGGACAAAGAGAGTGGCACAGTCAGATTAGAGTTGTGGGTCTAGGTCTTACCTCTCCAACTCTGTGCACCACAGGATGTCCTCTTTGCCGTTCATCATGACGGGGAAGTGCTGGTCTTTGCCTTGCTTGATGGAGTTAGAGCGTGTGGTGATGGTGCGCACCTTTCCAAACTACCAGACAAGGAAAATGCACACTCATATTAATACACTGTATGTATGTGTATATATATATATATATACATACATACATACATACATACATACATACATACATACATACATACATACATACATACACACACACACACACACACACACACACCCCTTGACTTTTTTCACATTTAGTTACTTTACAGCCTTATTCTAAAATGTATTAAATAGTTGTCCCCCCTCAATCTACACAAAGCAAAAACATATTTTTTAGAAATGGTTGCAAATGTATGAAAAATAAAAAAACAGAAATACCATATTTGCATAGGTATTCAGACCGTTTGCTATCAGCCTCGAAATTGAGCTCAGGTGTATCCTGTTTCCATTGATCATCCTTGAGATGTTTCTACAACTTGATTGGAGTCCACCTGTGATAAATTCAATTGATTGGACATTATTTGGAAAGGCACACATCTGTCCATATAAGGTCCGACAGTTGACAGTGCATGTCAGCGCAAAAACCAAGCCACGAGGTCGAAGGAATTGTCCGTAGAGTGCCGAGACAAGATTGTGTCGAGGCACAGATCTGGGGAGGGGTTACAAAAGATGTCTGCAGCATTGAAGGTCCCCAAGAACACAGTGGCCTCCATCATTCTTAAATGGAAGAAGTTTGGAACCACCAAGACTCATCCTAGAGTTGGCTGCCGGGCCGAACTGAGCAATCAGGGGAGAAGGGCCTTGGTCAGGAAGGTGAACAAGAACCCGATGGTCACTCTGACAGAGCTCCAGAGTTCCTCTGTGGAGATGTTAGAACCTTCCAAAAGGACAACCATCTCTGCAACACTCCACTAATTAGACCTTTATGGTAGAGTGGCCAGACGGAAGACGCTCCTTAGTAAAAGGCACATGACAGCCCGCTTGGAGTTTGCCCGAAGGCACCTAAAGGACTCTCAGACCATGAGAAACAAGATTCTCTGGTCTGATGAAACCAAGATTGAACTCTTTGACCTGAACGGAGCTAAGAAGAGAGAGATCCTTGATGAAAACCTGCTCCAGAGCGCTCAGGACCTCCGACGACAGTGAAGGTTCACCTTCCAACAGGACAACGGCCCTAAGCACACAGCCAAGACAACGCAGGAGTGACTTCAGGACAAGTCTCTGAATGTCCTTGAGTGACCCAGCCAGAGCCCAGACTTGAGCCTGATTTGAACATCTCTGAAGAGACCTGAAAATAGCTGTGCAGTGACTCCTCCCATCCAACCTGACAGCTTGAGAGCATCTGCAGAGAAGAATGGGAGACACTCCCCAAATACAGGTGTACCAAGCTTGTAGCGTCATACCCAAGAAGACTCAAGGCTGTAATCGCTGCAAAAGGTGCTTAAAAGTACTGAGTAAAGGGTCTGAATACTTATGTAAATGTCATATTTTTGCTTTGGTATTGTGTGTAGGTTGATTCAATTGTTTTTTCCCCTCAATCTTAGAATAAGGTTGTAATGTAACAAAATGTGGAAAAAGTCAAGTGGTCTGAATACTTTCCAAAGGCACTGTGAATGTGACATTTCAGTTTGTTATTTTTAATAAATGTGCAAAAATGTCTAAACCTATTTTTGCTTTGTCATTATGGGGTATTGTGTGTAGATAAGACAAAAAAAACATTTATTCCATTTTAGAATAAGGCTGTAATGTAACAAAATGTAGAAAAAGTCAAAGGGTCTGAATACTTTTCAAATGCACTGTTTATACAGTACCAGGCAAAAGGTTGGACAAACCTACTCATTCAAGGGTTTTTCTTTATTTGTACTACTTTACACACTGTAAAATAATTGTGACATCAAAACTATGAAATAACATATAGAATCATGTAGTAACCACAAGTGTTAAATAAAGGTGAAATAACATTAAAAAAAATCAAATAGTTGCTGTTGAGATGTGTCTGTTACTTGAACTCTGTGAAGCATTTATTTGGGTTCTAATGAACTTATCCTCTGCATCAGAGGTAACTCTGGGTCTTCCTTTCCTGTGGCGGCCCTCATGAGAGACAGTTTCATCATAGCGCTTGATGGTTATTGCGACTACACTTGAAGAAACCTTAAAAGTTTTAGAAATTTTCTGGACTGATTGAACTTCATGTCTTAAAGTAATGATGGACTGACGTTTCTCTTTGCTTATTTGAGCTGTTCTTGCCATAATATGGACTTGGTCTTTTACCAAATAGGGCCATCTTCTGTAGGGGGCAGTATTTTCATTTTTGGCTTAAAAACGTACCCATTTGAAACTGCCTATTTCTCAGGCCCAGAAACTAGAATATGCATATAATTGTCAGATTAGGATAGAAAACACTCTAAAGTTTCCAAAACTGTCAAAATATTGTCTGTGAGTATAACATAACTGATATCGCAGGCAAAAACCTGAGGAAAATCCAACAAGGAAGTGCTGTTTTTCATGAAAGCTCTCTGTTCCATTGGATGCCTTGCCTCCATTTAAAGGGATATCAACCATGTTCCTTTTCCTATGGCTTCCTCAAGCTGTGAACAGTCTTTAGACATAGTTTCAGGCTTTTATTTTGAAAAATGAGCGAGAACGAACCCATTGCGTCAGTGGATGGCTGGGTGCCAGCAGAGTTTTTCATGCACAACAGCCATTTTCTCTCTCTCGCCTATGCAAGAAGCTACATTCCCGGTTGACATATAATCGATTATATATTGTAAAAACAACCTGAGGATTAATTATAAAAAACATTTGACATGGATACTATTTAGAATTTTTGTCTGCGATGTCGTGACCGCTCGAACCTGTGGATTTCTGAACATAACGCGCCAAACAAATGGAGATATTTTGGATATAAAAATAATCTTTATGGAACAAAAGGAACATTTATTGTGTAACTGGGAGTCTCGTGAGTGCAAACATCCGAAGATCATCAAAGGTAAGCAATTTAATTTATTGCTTTTCTGACTTTCGTGACCAATCTACTTGGCTGCTAGCTGTTTGTAATATTGTGTCTACTGAGAGAGATTTTCTTACATAAACGCTTGGTATGCTTTTGCCGAAAAGCTTTTATTGAAATCTGACATGCCAGGTGGATTAACAACAAGCTAAGCTGTGTTTTGCTATATTGCACTTGTGATTTAATATTTTTAGAAATTTAATTTGAATTTGGCGCTCTGCCAATTTTCATGTTGATGAAAATTATCCCGCTAACGGGATGGGTGCGTCAAGAAGTTTTAAGGAAAGAAATTCCACAAATGAACTTTTAACAAAGCACATCTGTTAATTGAAATGCATTCCTGTTGACTACCTCATGAAGCTGGTTGAGAGAATGCCAAGAGTGTGCAAAAAACGTCATCAAGGCAAAGGGTGGCTACATTGAAGAATCTCAAACATAAAATATATTTAGATTTGTTTAACACTTTTTTTGGTCACTACATGATTCCATATGTGTTATTTCTTAGTTTTGACATCTTCACTATTCTACAATGTAGAAAATAGTATAAATAAAGAAAAACCCTTGAATGAGTAGGTGTGTCCATACTTTTGACTGGCACTATATATATATAAGCAATAAGACCAGAGGGGGTGTGGTATATTGTATATGGAGAATTTACCATGGATAAGGGCTGTTCTTACGGATAAGGGCTGTTCTTACGCAAGACGCAACGCAGAGTGCCTGGATACAGCACTTAGCTGTGGTATATTGGCAATATACCACAAACCCCTGATGTGCCCTATTGCTATAATAAACTGGCTACCAACGTAATTAGAGCAGTAAAAATATGTTTTGTCATACCCATTGTAAATGGTCTGATATCTTTTTACTGCTCCAATTACTTTGGTAACCAGTTGATAATAGCGATATGTCACCTTGGGGGTTCGGGGTATATGGCCAATATACCACGGATAAGGACGATATCCAGGCACTCCGCGTTGCGTCATGCAAAAGAACTGCCCTTAGCTGTGGTATATTGGCCATATACCACAAACCCCCGAGGTAACATATTGCTATTATAAACTGGTTACCAAAGTAATTAGAGCAGTAAAAAGTTATCAGACCATTGACAAAACATGTATTTTTACTGCTCTAATTAGGGGTCAGTTTGGGGTCACTCATAAATGTCATTGTTTTTGAAAGAAAAGCACATTTTTTGTCCAGTAAAATAACATCAAATTGATCAGAAATACAGTGTAGACATTGTTAATGTTGTAAATGACTATTGTAGCTGGAGACGACTGATTTTGAATGTATTTTTATTTTAATGTACAAAAAATGGGCTTTTCTTTCAAAAACAAGGACATTTCTAAGTGACACCAAACTTTTGAACGGTAGTGTACATTGAAATAAAATCACTTAGTGATTCCTGTCCAGTTCCACTGAATGAAGGAGAGCTAGAGAGTGTTACCTTAGCCACACGGCCATGGTCCAGACAGTCCTGTAGCTCTAGCTTGTCCATCCCAGATGCACACCGAGGCCTGACAACAAGAATGGGAATTAGAAATGGAATCCTCCAAAAGATCCGTAAAGTGAAGTGGCTTTATTTTACTGTACGGTTTGTACTAGTATCAACTGGTAACAATGTGTACTTCCTCGCATTTACTTACTAAACACATGTGGCAACTATCAAATGGTGCGTTTAATGAATTCCAAATGAACAAACAAGTAAAAGTAATTCATAAGTTATTACTGTGTAATTACCATGAGATTTTACAGTGCAATTTGGTCATTTTTGTATTGTAAAGTAACAACAGGAATATGAAAGATTGTGTTAGTATAGGAAACACACTGTGGTCATCACACACCTGTTCATCCCTGGTAGGTTGCCCCAGAAGTACCTAGCCCTGTGAGCCGCAGACACCTCAATGGCGTCGATCATTACTGGATTGCACTGTAGGCACACACACACACACACACACACACACACACACACACACACACACACACACACACACACACACACACACACACACACACACACACAGGTTGGTGTTTAATTGAACATGCCGCTGCTACCGTGGGTTACACATTTTCAGTAGACGAGACGACTTCTCAAGTTATCTCACGGGGTACTGCCAAAGACCTCTGAGGTTGTCACTTGTATTGATCCGTTGATATTGAATTGATATTGTGGACACAACAAACCTCGAGGAAACGGGAGATGTCTCTCTTGTCGTTGACGCCCATGGCGACCACGTTCTCGAACATCCAGAAGAAGGGGCGGTCCTCGGCCTCCTTGGGCTTGGCCTCACTCAGCAGGCGGTAGAACTCAAAGAACAACCTCCCTGTGCCCTCTGGACAGACAGACAGACGGGGGATGAGGAGAACACACTAGGAGATTCCTACTGCAGTCCAATGTAAACCGAATAATAATGTACATCAATTGCAATTAGGGCTGGGCGATATGGCCAAAATATCATATCACTGTATTTAAAAATAATGTGACTGTATTTTATGTTTTGGATTAAAAAAAGTTCTAATTTTGCTTTATGAGTGATGTGAGACCCTAGGGTGCCAACACATACGTTCTAAGTGATTCCAATGGGTATATCTATCTCTATTCAGATTGTTTTATACTGTTCACTTAAACTTAAACCAAAAATACATTTCTTAATTTTCATACATTTCTGCACTCATTTGAGATCATTTCCGCACTGCCACATAGGGCTTCACGATATGGGCAAGAAAACTAGTGTCACGCCCTGACCTTAGGGTTTTAGTTTTTTTTGTATGTTTATGGGTTTTTTCCAGTCTAGGTGTTTTTATGTCTATGGTTGCCTAGATTGGTTCTCAATCAGAGGCAACTGTTTATCGTTGTCTCTGATTGGGGACCATATTTAGGTAGCCATATGCCTTGGATAGTTTGTGGGTTATTGTCTATGTGTAGTTGCCTGTGTCAGCACTTGGTTTATATAGTGTCAAGTTTGTGTAGTGTTTCTTCGTTTAATTAAAGAGTATGTATTCGTATCACGCTGCACCTTGGTCTCCTCCTTACGACGAATGTGACAACTAGGCCTTACTTTTAACCAAATGTTGTGATTTGACTTACGATTTAGATCAAAACACTTGGGTGAACTGATGGGATGATGGAAAAATGTTTATTCAAATTCTACAGTTAGAAGATAATAGTGGGCAATTTGAATACAGTGTTATTTGACATGACGACAAATGAAAATGGCAGGGAGGAGTTATTGTGACATGGTAGGAACCAAAGTGTTGGTCAGTGATTCCTAGGGGACACTATAATCTTTGGCTACGTTCAATGATTTCTCTTAGCTACTTCATGTAGCTAACATATTCATCCTCTTTGATTTAGAAGATATTGTTACACAAACAACATGCTGATTGAAGCCTACACCAACACTGGTATCAGGCTGTATAGCTAGCTACGTTTGCTCTGACTAACTAGTGACTAGCATTAGTGGCTAACACGACTTAGCCACAACCTGCTAAGAAAAGACAAATTAGCTGTTTGCTGATGTAAGAAACACTAAATAATAGTGTAATTATAGAACGCTTGAGGACTTATATTAAGAAGCAAAGTGGAAACAGAATCGTAGTCCTCAACATTTGTGCCGCATGGACCACTGAACGCAACCGGCTCGTGGTCGAGCAACAACAAATGCGCTCCTTAATCGACGGGGCCGAGCTCAGTCCAGGTGCAAAACAGCATGGAGAGAGAGAGACAGAGGAGAGAGATGACTCAAGTAGCGGAGTAAACTATAAAAAGGGACATTACACACAGCGTATCACATGTAACAAACCAAACATTCACATACCGTTACAGAAGGTAAAGTAAAATCAAAACCGGTCTAAAGTCAAATACGGTATACCGCCCAGCCCTAATTCCAATAATGCATCTGTCATTATGAGTTTCAAATATCCCGGATTCTTATACCTTACACGTTGCCCTGGACGTTTAGAGGTACATGTCTATAATGTACATGTAAGAGGGAATGGATATAAATGACATTTCATAAGAACTACTTCACTGGAATTTTAGCCTGCAACACTTGGCATGAATTCTAAACCCTAATTGGAGTGAAGTGAAGCATGCTTGTTAATACATGTAATGAAGTTTGATTCAAATGCATTATTTTTATTTGATTTCTTACCGTACAATCCCTTCCTGGCGGGGTTGACGATGGACAGGTCGTTACAGGGGCTTCCTCCGATCACCAGGTCAAATGGACCCCACTCTTCTATCTGTGTGAGACAATCACACCACCCTCCTGTCAGACTGAGTGTAACACACGTCAATGCCCCAACATCTGCCGTTCTGTCATTCCCAATCCCCCCTATCCTACATAGTGTCACCTCCCATATTGCCCACCACCCCCAATGCATTGTAGTACAGTGCCTTCAGAAAGTACTTGACTTATTACACATTTTGTTACATTACAGCCTGAATTCAAAATGGATGAAATATTTTTTTTTCTCACCCAAAATACCCCTTATTGACAAAGTGAAAACATGTCTTTAGAAATGTTTGCAAATTTATTGAAAATGAAATACAGAAATATCTAATTTGCATTAGTATTCACACCCCTGAGTCAATACATGTTAGAATCACCTTTGGCAGCGATTACATCTGTCAGTCTTTCTGGGTAAGTCTCTAAGAGCTTGGATTGTATGATATTTGCACATTATTCTTTTTACAATTCTTCAAGCTATGCCAAGTTGGTTGTTGATATATTGCTAGACAGCCAGGACAATAACCTAAAACACAAAGCCAAATTGTTGCTTACCAAGACAATATTTGAAAGTACCTGAATGGCCTAGTTATAGTTTTGACCTCAATTGGCTTGAAAATCTATGGCAAAACTTGAAAATGTGAATTTGTCTTCCAGTGGAAAGCAGACTGAACCATGTTTTCCTCTAGGATTTTGCCTGTGCTTAGCTCTATTCCGTTTATTTTTATCCTAAAAACAAAATCCCTAGTCCTTGCCGATGACAAGCATAACCATAACATGATGCAGCCACCACCATCCTTGAAAATATGAAGAGTGGTACTCAGTGATGTGCTGTGTTGTATTTGCCCCAAACATAAGGCGTTGTATTCAGGACATAAAGTTCATTTCTTTGCCACATTTTTTGCAGTTTTACTTTAGTGCCTTATTGCAAACAGGATGCGTGTTTTGGAATATTTTATGCGAGCGATACAGACTTTTCTTTTTACGCTGTCATTTAGGTTACTATCCTCAGTTTTCTCCTATCACAGCTCCTTAAACTCTGCAACTTTAACTGTTTTAAAGTCACCTTTGGCATCATGGTGAAATCCCCCATACCCCCATACCTTCCTCTCCAGCAACTCAGTTAGGAAGGACGCCTATATCTTTGTCGTGACTGGGTGTATTCATACACCATCCATGCTAAAATGAATATTCAATGTCCACCTTTTTTTATACCCATCTACCAATAAGTGCCCTTCTTTGTGAGGCATTGGAAAAGATCCCTGGTCTTTGTGGTTGAATCTGTGTTTGAAATTCACTGCTCGACTGAGGGAGCTTACAGATAATTGTATGTGTGGGGAACAGAGATCACGTAGTCATTTAAAAATCACGTTAAACACTATTATTGCACACAGAGTCCATGCAACTTATTACAGTGCATTTAGAAAGTATTCAGACCCCTTAACTTTTTCCACATTTTGTTACATTATAGCCTTAATCTAAAATGGATTAAATAGTTTTCCCCCCTCATCAATCTACACACAATAACTCATAATAACAAACTAAAAACAGGATTTTAGACATTTTCGCAAATGTATACAAAAAAAAGTGATATCACATTTACATACAGTACGTGACTTCTTAAGCAAGTGTTTACTCCTGAACATATTTAGGCTTGCCATAACAAAGGGGTTGAATACTTACTGACTCAAGACATTTCAGCTTTTCATATTTAATTTGTAAGAATGAAACACAACACATCAAAATGTGGAAAAAGTCAAGGGGTGTGAATACTTTCTGAAGGCACTGTATAAACACCAACCCCCACCCTACAGAACGACCCATACAGACCCCCCCATACCACCCACCCCACTTCCCTACAGAACACCCCCTCCTCCCCAGCTCTACATAGGGGCCTTTTCATCTGTGACAAAGGCCTTGGATAGAGAGAGAGAGAGAGAGAGAGAGTGTAGCTTCCCCAAGCAGGGCCAGAGCAGACCCTCTCCGGGCCCAGCCTCTCTTTGAGGAGTGCTCTGAGTCGCTGACAAAGGGGTGAATGGGTTCTGGGGGATTTACTCTGACAAGAGGCTGTGCTTTGTCCTCTAAACCAGATGACCTCACGGACTCTCGTGCAACCCGCCAGCACGCCCCTCTCTGCAGCTGTGGTGGAGCTATGTGTTTAGGTTCGACTTGGAAGTGGTTAATGTTGTCTGTTGATGTGTTTGCATGTTTGTGCTCTTGTGTTGAAGCTCTCAAAAGAGTCCTTGCGAGCCCATGAGTTTGTATAGGTTTCATTGTGGATCCACATAATGTAGGTCAGGGGGGAGGGCATTGACTATAAGGTGAGGCTCATTAGGTTACAATAAGGTACTACTGTCCTGTCTGGACAGGCAATGGCCTGGTCCAGACAGGACAAACCAGTAACAGGTGTGTGGTATGAATGTGTGCAATTGTTTGATTTTCCATGACACTGACGAGGACTACTCCTTATGACCTGTGTTGGGGGTAATGCATTACAAAAGTGACACTTGTGGCAAAAGTGGCTTGCGAAAGTATTCACCCCCTTGGCATTTTTCCTATTTTGTTGCCTTACAACCTGGAATTAAAATAGATTTTGGGGGGTTTGTATCATTTGATTTACACAACATGCCTAACACTTTGAAGATGCAAAATATATTTTTTTATTGCGAAACAAACAAGAAATAAGACAAAAAACAGAACTTGAGTGTGCATAACTATTCACCCCCCCAAAGTCAATACTTTGTAGAGACAACTTTTGCAGCAATTACAGCTGCAAGTCTCTTGGGGTATGACTCTATAAGCTTGGCACATCTAGCCACTGGGATTGTTGCCCATTCTCAAAGGCAAAACTGATCCACCTCCTTCAAGTTGGATGGGTTCCGCTGGTGTACAGCAATCTTTAAGTCAAACCACAGATTGAGGTCTGGGCTTTGACTTGGCCATTCCAAGACATTTAAATGTTTCCCCTTAAATCACTCAAGTGTTGCTTTAGCAGTATGTTTAGGGTTCATTGTCCTGCTGGAAGGTGAACATCCGTCCCAGACTCAAATCTCTGGAAGACTGAAACAGGTTTCCCTCAAGAATTTCCATGTATATAGCGCCATCCATCATTCCTTCAATTCTGACCAGTTTCCCAGTCCCTGCCGATGAAAAACATACCCACAGAATGATGCTGCCACCACCATGCTTCAATGTGGGGATGGAATTCTTGGAGTGATGAGAGGTGTTGGGTTTTCGCCAGACATAGCATTTTCCTTGTTGGCCAAAAAGCTACATTTTTGTCTCATCTAACCATAGTACGTTCTTCCATATGTTTGGGGAGTCTCCCACATGCCCTTTGGCGAACACCAAACGTGTTTGCTTATTTATTTCCTTAAGCAATGGCTTTTTTCTGGCCACTCTTCCGTAAAGCCCAGCTCTGTGGAGTGCTCGGCTTAAAGTGGTCCAATGGACAGATACTCCAATCTCCACTGTGGAGCTTTGCTGCTCCTTCAGGGTTATCTTTGGTCTCTTTGTTGCCTACTCTCTGTACTTCTCCACAACTTTGTCCCTGACCTGTTAGGAGAGTTCCTTGGTCTTCATTATGTCGCTTGCTTGGTGGTGCCCCTTGCTTAGTGGTGTTGCAGACTCTGGGGCCTTTCACAACAGGTGAAAAAATATATATACTGAGATCACGTGACAGATCATGTGACACTTAGATTGTACACAAGTGCACTTTATTTAACTAATTATGTGACTTCTGAAGGTAATTGGCTGCACCAGATCTTATTTAGGGGCTTCATAGCAAAGGGGGTGCATACATATGCACGCACCACTTTTCAGTTTACATTTTTTTTCAATTCACTTCACCAATTTGGACTATTTTGTGTATGTCCATTACATGAAATCCAAATAAAAATCTATTTAAATTACAGGTTAATGCAACAAAATAGGAAAAATGCCAAGGGGGTGAATACTTTTGCAAGGCACTGAACGTAATCAGATTACATTATTGAGTAATGGAGTAAAGTAACGCATAACTTTTTCAAATTGGGTAATATTATTACAGTTACTATACCTGCCGCATGTTTCCATAATCCAATGATTTGTATTGTTTATAAAATAGCACCAACAATAATTTTTAGAGAGGTTGCACCTCTGATCTTTGCCATTGATTGCTTCTGTGATAGCAAAGCCCATAGTGGGCTTTCCTGCCTAGTGGCAAGTGTTCCCTTTATTCATCTCTACGTCTTGAGAGAAAGATTTGGAATCAAAAGATAGGAAATCAGTACAGATGTTTGGCTTACAGTATACACTACCGTTCAAAAGTATGGGGTCACTTAGAAATGTCCTTGTTTTTCATGAGTTGCAATTATGAATAGGAAATATAGTCAAGACGTTGACAAGGTTATAAATAATGATTTTTTTATTAGTTTGAAGCTGTGCTTTGGGTCATTGTCCTGTTGTAGTAGGAAATTGTCTCCAATTAAGCGCCGTTCACAGGGTATGGCATCGCGTTGCAAAATGGAGTGATGGCCTTCATTCTTTAAGATCCCTTTTACCCTGTACAAATCTCCCACTATACCACCACCAAACCACCCCAGACCATCACATTGCCTCCAACATGCTTGACAGATGGCGTCAAGCACTCCTCCAGCATCTTTTCATTTTTTCTTCATCTCACAAATGTTCTTCTTTGTGATCCGGACACCTCAAAATTAGATTTGTCTGTCCATAACACTTTTCTCCAATCTTCCTCTGTCCAGTGTCTATGTTCTTTTGCCCGTCCTAATCTTTTATTTTTATTGGCCAGTCTGAGATATGGCTTTTTCTTTACAACTCTGCCTAGAAGGCCAGCGTCCCAGAGTCGTCTCTTCACTGTTGACGTTGAGACTGGTGTTTTGAGGGTACAAATATATATATAAAATCGCCCGACTAATCGGTAACAGCTTTTTTTGGTCCTCCAATAATCGGTATCGGCGTTGAAAAATCATTTTCGGTTGACCTCTAGTCTGTTTCTCAAACTAGACACTCTAATGTGCTCAGTTGTGCACCGGGGCCTCCCACTCCTCTTTCTATTCTGGTTTGAGACTGTTTGCGCTGTTCTGTGAAGGGAGTAGCAAACAGAGTTGTACGAGGTCTTCAGTTTCTTGCCAATTTCTCGCATGGAATATCCTTCATTTCTCAGCACAAGAATAGACAGACGAGTTTCAGAAGAAAGTTCTTTGTTTCTGTCCATTTTGAGCCTGTAATCGAACCCACTAATGCTGATGCTCCAGATACTCAACTAGTCTAAAGAAGGCCAGTTTTATTGCTTCTTTAATCAGGACCACAGTTTTCAGCTGTGCTAACATAATTGCAAACAGGTTTTCTAATGATTAATTAGCCTTTTAAAATGATAAACTTGGAATCGCTAACACAACGTGCCATTGGAACACAGGAGTGATGGTTGCTGATAATGGGCCTCTGTACACCTATGTAGATATTCCATTAAAGATCAGCCATTTCCAGCTACAATAGTCATTTACAACATTAACAATGTCTACACTGTATTTCTGATCAATTTGATGTTATTTTAATGGACAAAAAATGTGCTTTTCTTTAAAAAACAAGAACATTTCTAAGTGACACCAAACTTTTGAACGGTAGTACATATGGCTAATTAAGCAGCCCATATGATAGGGCAGTACTTGTAGACTAGTACAGGAAAGCAGCGCCACCGATGAAAGGAGAAACCAGCGATCAAACAAGAGTTAGTAATCTTTGGTAGAGTGCACACGGATCGCCTTGCTCCCTCCGACAGTCAAACAAACAGGGAGATTAAGATTTTTTCCATGAAAGTAAACAAAGTAATATAACTTATTACTTTGCACACAAAGTGACATTGTAAAGTAATGTGTTACTTTTGTTAAATATGTTGAATTATGAGAAGGAAAAGAAGCACCTGCTTTACACGACAACATAATGAGCCATTGGGGAACGGATTGGATCTTTGCTTTAGAGACAAACCTAGTACTCTACTCTACTCTCCTCTCTCTCACCCCTCCCTCTATATGATTTAACTTAGATTCAATTTGTCCTGCCCAACCATATGTAAAGACTTTAAAGAGAGAAGAGAGAGAGAGAGAGAGAGAGAGAAAGAGGGAGGGAGATCTGCTTACATTCTTCCTGGAGATGTTGCGCACATCGTGCACATACTGGATTCTTCCTTCATGTCGGACGACCCCCACCGATATGGAATCTTCACACACCTCTGACGCAATATAATGGTCCACTTTGAATCCTAGGTCTCGTAGCACTAAGTACCCTAAACACACACAGGTAAACATACGTCAATATTTTTTTTTTGCGGGTTCTGAATATTACACTTGAGTAATGCATTAACGCGCACACACACACACACACACACACACACACACACACTTACCAGTGGCGATGCCATCGAACAGTGAGAGCACGCGGATGGGGCGCCTCTGTTCTGCAGGGACAGCCCGGTAGATCTTTGGGCTTTCCTGAGAAACATATAGACCAAATCAAAATGTTTATATAAACAAACACAGACACTGTATGTACTCTAGTAGTGTTGCTATGCAGTGGGACCCTGAACTTTTCCTGACCCTGTGACCTGACCAAGAAGAACGACAGGCCCTACTGCTGTATGAGCGAAGTTAGTTTGGCCTGGGTAGTGGGACAAGGGTCAATGTGAGGAGTTAACTAAAGCATCTTGATGGGACTCACAAACTCCTGGCCGTTGTCGTTGACGAAGAACTCCTGCAGCTTCATGCTCCAGTCGTGGCGTCGTTTGAGCACGCCGTAGTTCTGCAGGGGCTGGCACATGAAACAGCGCCACGGGTCCAGGTTACGGGCACTGTTCGACGCCCCTGCGCCCACCAGAATGTCCAGACAGTCGACACAGAAACACCTGCAGGGGAGGAGACAGACGGGGGTAAGGTGATGGGGAAAAGGGGAGATGGTTGAGGGTGGGGAAAAGGGGGGAGATGGATGGGAGTGGGGGAAGGGGAGGGGGGAGAGGGAGGGGAGGGAAGGGTGGAGGGAAGGCAGGGGGGAGAGAGGGATATGGGAGTGGGGGAAGGGGATGGGGGGAGGGAGAATGGGGAGGAAAGGCAGGGAGAGGGATAGAGAGGGTGGAGAGAGGGGAGAGGGGAGAGAGGATATGGGGCAGGGGGAGAGATGGGAGGGAGAGATGGGGAAAGAGAGGGATATGGGGGGAATGGGGGGATTTGTGGGGGGGAGAGAGAGATATGAGGGGGAGGGGGAGAGATGGGAGAGAGGGGGAGAGAGGGATATGGTGCAGGGGGGGGGAATGGGAGAGGGGGGAGAGAGATTTGTGGGAATGGGGAGGGGGAGAGAGATATGGGGGAATGGGGGGAGATTTGTGGGACAGAGAGATGGGGAAAAGCAGAGAGAGAAAGCAGGTGGAACTAGTGAAAATAAAAGGTAGCATTGAGGAAACATAGACAGTGCTGTGAACAAATATTTGCCCCCTTTCTGATTTTCTCTATTTTTGTATATTTTTTTATACTGAATGTTATCAGATCTTTAACCAAAATCTAATATTGGATAAAGTTTAAAGTAACACAAAAAAAATATACCTCATTTATTTAATTAACAAAGTTATGCAACAACCAATTCCCTTATGTGAAAAACTCAATAACTGGTTGTGCCACCTTTAGCTGCAATGAATGCAACCAAATGCTTCCTGTAGTTGTTGATCAGTCTCTAATGTCGCTGTGGAGGAATTTTGGTCTGGTCCTGCATGCAGAACTGCTTTAACTCAGCAACATTTGTAGGTTATCAAGCATGAACTGCTCGTTTCAAGTCCTGCCACAACATCTCAATTGGGATTAGGTCTGGACTTTGACTAGGCCATTCCAAAACTTCATATTTGTTGCTATTTAGCCATTTTCATGTAGCCTTGATTGTGTGTTTTGGATCATTGTCTTGCTGTATGACCCAGCTGCGCTTCAGCTTCAGCTCAGACAGATGGCCTGACATTCTCCTGTAGAATTCTCTGATACAGAGCAAAATTCATGGTTCCTTCTATTAAGACAAGTCAACCAGGTCCCGAGGCAGCAGAGCATGCCCAAACCATCACATTACCAACCCCATGCTTGATATGGTATAAGGTTCAGTGTTTGGTGTTCAGTGTTTGGAATTCAGTGTTTGGTGTTCGCCAGGCATAATGGGACCTATGTCGTCCAAAAAGTTATACTTTTGACTCATCTGTCCATAGAACATTCTACCAAGAGTCTTGATGATCATCCAGGTGCTTTTTTCGTTGGCAAACTTGAGTCAACTTTTCGGACGAGATGGGTTCCTTTACGTCTGGCAAAACCAAACAGTACATTCCGTATAAAAAAATATGTAAAAATAGAAAATAAATACTTTTTCACAGCAGTGTACATCTAATCAACAGGTTAGAGAGAAAGGAGAGCGAAAGAAAAAGTAGAAGCAGACTGAAAAGGCAAAACGTAAAAGACGTGAAATGAACTAAGATACAGCAGATTACAGTTAAGATGCAGAATAATACACTAATGACACAGTATAGATACAGCCCGTCCCAAATAGCACCATATTCCCTAGTGCACTACTTTTGACCACAGCCCATAAAGTAGTGCACTGCACTTTTAGGAAAAAAAAGAGGTTCCAAGAGCATTCTTCAGCTGCCCCCAAAGGAGAAACCTTTTGGGTTCCATGCAGAAACCTCACTGGAAAGGGTTCTCCTATGGGGACAGCGGAAGAACCTTTTTCGGTTCTAGAAAGCGCCCCTTTTTTCCCTAAGACTGTATAAATGGGACAAGGGTAGCATTTGGGCCACACTCTCAGAAGATTACCGAGATACGGTTAACGAGGTGAGTGTTGAGTCCAAACCTGCAGCAGTTGGCGTTCCCACACAGTAGCACCTCGCGGCCCCCGCAGCACACCGTGCAGTAGGATTGGTAGCCGTCGTCATCATACATGTAGGATATCTCCAGATACACGTCCTACCACACGCACGCAACAACAGTCATTAACAACAATATCTAGATGCCAGTGTTCACTTACAGAACAACAACAAAATACCACATTTCTTGACACCAGGATCTTTAACCAGTTCGAGCATCTATGGTAAGGCAGGAAATCAAACAAGAATTCGAATACAAAGATCCACAATATACACAGAAGTATCTGGACACCCCTTCAAATGAGTGGATTTGACTATTTCAGCCACACCTGTTGCTGACATGGGTATAAAATCGAGCACACCGCCATGCAATCTCCATTGACAAACACTGGCAGTAGAATGGCCTTACTGAAGTGACTTTCAACGTGACACCGTTTTACAGTGATTTTCAACGTGACACCATCATAGGATGCCACCTTTCCAACAAGTCAGTTTGTCAAATTTCTGCTCTGCTAGACCTGCCCCGGTCAACTGTAAATGCTGTTATTGTGAAGTGGAAACATCTAGAAACAACAACGGCTCAGCCGCGAAGTGATAGGCCACACAAGCTCACAGAATGGGACCGCCGAGTGCTGAAGCTCGTAACACGTAAAAATCATCTGTCCTCACTACGGAGTTCCCAAACTGCCTCTGGAAGCAACGTCAGCACAAGAACTGTTCGTCGGGAGCTTCATGAAATGGGTTTCCATGGTCAAGCAGCCGCACACAAGCCTAAGATCACCATGCGCAATGCCAAGCGTCGGCCAGAGTGGTGTAAAGGTCACCGCCATTAGACTCTTGAGCAGTGGAAACATGTTCTCTGGAGTGACGCTTCACCATCTGGCAATCCCGACGGACAAATCTGGGTTTGGCAGATGCCAGGAGAACACTACCTGCCCGAATGCATAGTGCCAACTGTAAAGTTTGGTGGAGGAGGAATAATGGTCTGGGTTTGTTGTCTGTTTTTCATGGTTCGGTCTAGGCCTCAGTTGCTGGGAAGGGAAATATTAACATCTGTGTATTTTAAACACAGAGACCAAAGTCCACAGACACAAAGGCACCGCTCTGGGACACATTGACAAAGCTGTAAACTGACATCAACATCACTTCAATTGTACCAGTCACTCACCATGCACCCATTGCACTTAACAAGGTGCTGAACCATAGCTATTTGAACTATGATGGAACCGAGCCCATAACAACAAAGCTGCTAATAATAAAGAGAATGCTTCAGCCAATAGTTTCTATAAGAACTTCCTGAGACCTCGATAAGTCTGGATAAAGGCCATTGCTTCAGAAACCCAATAAGATGGTGTGATTAGACCTGGGTTCAACAATGATGAGCTTTAAGCTTTCCTGGAGCAAATAGAATAGTCGCAACGCCACAAACCCTGCAGCTCTGGCACTCCATACAAGCTAAAGCAAACGCTAAAAGTATTTGGAAGACTCCGAATAGCAATTGAACCCAGGTCTGGATGAGATGACGTAATATGATCATGTAGTGAACAGTCACACCTGTGGTAATGATCTATTGGACTGGAGGTAATGTCAATAGAAGCAGTCAGCCAGGCCTGGTATCGATGCTTCTAGTCCCTGACACAAGAGAGGCAGGACTAGGCATGTCTCACTCTTAAGTTCTGAACACAGTGGTTCTATTGACAAAATAGCTCTAGATGACTTCTGTGGAAAGTCTTCCTCCAGAGAGCCGCACAAACACACGAATACACACTATCACCCCCAGCGCAGGGATTCAGGATTAGATTATACGTCCAGGTAGGTAGGTGTCATTCACCTCAGGGTGTCCTGACTCTTTCAATGGGATCGAGACTCAGTGGCGGTTGGTAAAGATGGCTGTGTGAGACTGATGACAGTGATGACAGTGTAAATGTAATATAGGTGTATTTCTTGTCGGCGTGTCATTTCTGAATGAGAGGGCATTAGAGAAGTGCACTAACCTTGCATGCTTGGCAAAGGCCTCCTTCAAAAAGTGGGTGGAAGGTTGCCACTCTTGTCTTCCCGCAAGAGAGGCAAAAGTCTGCACGAAACAAATATGAGCATTTTGTTGTGTTACAGCCTGAATTTAAAACGGGTTGAGGTGTTTTTTAGTCACTGGCCTACCCACAATATCCCATAAGGTCAAAGTGTTAAAAATATATATTTTTTAAAAGGAATACAAAATGAAAATCTGAAATGTCTTGAGTCAATAAATATTCAACCCCTTTGTTATGCAAGCCTAAAAAAGTCCAGGAGTAAAAATGTGCTTAATGAATTGTATGTACTCACTCTGTGTGCAATAAAAGTGTTTAACGTGATTTTTTAAATGACTATCTCAACTCTACCCCACACATACAAATATCTGTAAGGTCCCTCAGTGGAGCAGTGAATTTAAAACACAGATTCAACCACAAAGACCAGGGAAGCTTTCCAATGCCTCGTAAAGAGGGGCACCTATTGGTAGACGGGTACAAATAAAAAGCAGACATTGAATATCCCTTTGAGCACGGTGAAGTCATCAATTCCACTTTGGATGGTGTATCAATACACGCAGTCACCACAAAGATACAGGTGTCCTTCTTAAGGATTTCACCATGAGGTCAAAGGTGATTTTAAAATAGTTACAGAGTTTAATGGCTGTTGCAGGAGAAAACTGAGGATGGATCAACAACATTGTAGTTACTCCACAACACTAACCTAATTGACAGAGTGAAAAGAAGGAATGGGTGGGTGAGGAAGAAAATGTGGTTTCAATGTGGAATAAGTCAAGGGGTATGAATACTTTCTACAACAATATCTGAAGACCCTTGTATGTCAACTAGAAAGAAATATCTGAAACTAAAAGGAGAACGTACCTTCTATACTTCTGTTATTCTTCAAAACTTCATGCACCATTTGTTCTGAAGGGCAGAGAGGAGAGAGACACATGCAGGTCAACAATTAAAGACAGGTCTTGAGTCACATGAATAATAACATGCCACAGCAATAAATCACAGACGACTCCAGGATCGTATTCATTAGGGCATAAAATGTCAGAAAAATGGGAAATGAGTGTTTCTTATCGAACAAATCCAAGAAGTCCCCTCCCCGTTTCTGTTTTCTTCCGTTTGGTGCCTTAAATAAATACGACCCTGATAACCCCGGGTTGACCCATTTGGTTGACCTCTGACCTCGACTGTAGACCTCCTCTGGGCCGCTTTTGGCCTTACACAGGCTGACGCGGGGCCTCTTGGCTGTCGGGAAATACTCTGGCAGACTGACGTCCAAAACCTGGTGGTTCAACGTGCTGCTATCTGGAGAGGACAACACACACACACACACACACACACACACACACACACACACACACACACACACACACACACACACACACACACACACACACACACACACACACACACACACACACACACACACACACAGAGATACAGATACACACACGCGCGCGCGCGCGCAACCGTCAAAGCATGTAGAAGAAAGTATACGGTACCTAAAATACTCAACGAATATATGTAATATTACTGTATACCAGTTGATATTACTGTGTATTATTGGCCAAGTAATATTGGCCCACTAGACCCGACAAACCTATTGAACCCTTACCTCCGGAGTATGGTGGATGACATAATAAAACAACCCTTAACCACCCTAGTGTGAGTACCAGCCTTCTCTGCTAACATTCCACTCCTTGTCATTGCAAAAGAGACGGGCCTTTTGGCAATCTCAACACTCAATATGCGCTGTATCTACGGTGGAGTTGCTCATTGGTTGTTGGAAATAACATGAATATTATCCCGCATGCGGAGCTTCGGAAATAGAAATAGAATTTAGAACAAAAGTCTAAAACAAACATTTAGCTGTTACCTAGGCAAGTTGTGGTATTTTTAGGTTTGAAATCAAAACTAAGATGACATTTTGTGGTTGGAATTGCAGTATGTATTTAGTTTGAGAATTTCGATGTGAGCTAGCAACTTTGGTCATCACTAGCTACCACAGCCACAAAGTCATAAACCCCATATATTTCTAACACTTCTCTTGTTACAATCTGATTTTAAACCACAGGAGGTTGGTGGCACCTTAATTGGGGAGATCGGGCTAGTGGTAATGGCTGGAGCAGAATCAGTGGAATGATAGAAAATACACATGGTATCCATGTATTTGACGCCATTCCATTTGGTCCGTTCCAGCCATTATTATGAACTGTTCCCTCAAGCAGCCTCCACTGTTTTAAACCTAAACCTGACCCTAACCTTAGCCCCACTGCTAACCTTATGCCTAAACCTAACCTTTTCATACATTTTTACGATCTAGGCCATTTTGACTTTGTGGCTGTGGGAACTAGTGGAAAGAACAGGAAGTAGATTAGCTAAAGGAACTGGTACATAGGCTATAACCACCCCTCCTCTCTAATGAAATACCAACGTGCCAACATACAGTTAACCGATCATGTGACAGAGATAGGAGAGGCAGATTAGGATGCCATGTAGAGACAGGAATAAATTACGTCAGTCTTAAAAGTATTTAATTAAAAACGTGTCATATTGTCCAAGAGAAAGTAATGGTGGAACTCTTAAATATGTCAGCAACTATTGTCTCAGCCCTAACTGGGGCTATCGTTTAAAGCCACAATATGTAACTTTTTGGGGTGACCCGACCAAATTCACATAGAAATATGATGACTCCTTGCTGTCCCCAGTCCACCTGGCCATGCTGCTGCTCCAGTTTCAACTTCCACCTGACTGTGCTGCTGCTCCAGTTTCAACTGTTCTGCCTTATTATTATTCGACCATGCTGGTCATTTATGAACATTTGAACATCTTTGCTATGTTCTGTTATAATCTCCACCCGGCACAGCCAGAAGAGGACTGGCCACCCCACATAGCCTGGTTCCTCTCTAGGTTTCTTCCTAGGTTTTGGCCTTTCTAGGGAGTTTTTCCTAGCCACCGTGCTTCTACACCTGCATTGCTTGCTGTTTGGGGTTTTAGGCTGGGTTTCTGTACAGCACTTTGAGATATCAACTGATGTACGAAGGGCTATATAAATAAATTTGATTTGATTTGATTTGATTTGAAATATGAGTTATGGATCTGTCACTCTCAAGAAGCAGTAGATCTGTTATAAATGCACTATTTCTATGCTTCCCGTTCATAAATCTTGTTTTTGCCTCTTTTATTTTTCGATTTTGTACATAATATAATATTTTTGGTTATTGAAAATATATTTCACAGCGGTTTAGATGGTACAATAAACTGAAAGCACCTGAACTATTAGAATTTTAGCAACAAAATGGCAGCAAAATTTCTGCATATTGCACCTTTAAGTTGGGTGCTATAACAGTGATCTATTGGACTACATAGGTACTTCCTAGGCACATTCACAATTACTGTATGATGTGAAAACTAAAATATTGCATTCGCATTTGAGAAGTTTCAACAAAAAAACAATTCTAAAAAGTTAACTATCCCTTTAACGTGCCCACATTAGACAAGACAGGACAGGAGGAGGCAGGAGAAAACCCCAGCCATGACATTTAGACCTTATATTTGCTTTGGTTGGTGAGTCTCACCAGGGTTGTCTGTGGGTTTGAGGCCTTCTTGGCCCTTAGGTAGGAAGCCCCCGATGGCCCAGTCCAGCATGGGCTTGACTTGGTCTTCTGGGCCCTCTGATTCACACTGAGGGAACGTCTTCTCAGCACGCAGACTTGCCATCTGAGAGAGGGAGGGGGAAAGGGAGGCGGGGAGAAGGAGAGAGGGAAGGGAGGTAGAAGGAGAGGGAGGAGGTTAGGGGAAGATAATAAGAGATGGGAGGGAGAGAGAAAGTGAGAGGAGAGAGGGGAAGAGGGGCAGAGAGAAGAATGGAGCTGAGAAGAGATGATTGTCAGCCTTGCTAAACAAACAGGTGATCAAACAGGCAGGTACTCTATACAGACAGTCAAGCACACGAGAGAGACCAAACAGACCTGGTAGACAGAGACAACAGACTGAACTAGGCTACTTCAAGAAGGGGCTTGTGCTCGCCGACAGACAGACAGACAGTCAGTCAGACAGACAGGGACACAGACAGACCGACATCTCACTAGACACACAGGTCTTCCTCTTTCTCGCTCTATCTCACAAAGGCGGACAGATCATCATTAACCAGAGGAAAGAGTCAAACAAACACACAAAAGAACATGACAAGGAGTCGAGAACAAGTAGGGTCGGCCCGCTCATTAGGCAGGATTAGGCAGCATTTTCGGAGCACGGCATTTTCTGAGCTAAACTGGCCAAGAAGCACCTTCAACAACACATAAAACCTCACATAATTCTTCTAAAAAACTATGACAATTTCTCTCAACCAGTGGCATATGGGCTTTTTAGTTGAGGGCTGACGCCACCTTGGGATAAACAGTGCCCACTTTGTCAAAGGCAAGGAAGCAAAATATTTATCTTGTCCATTCCCAGCGTGCTTGTCCAGGGTGCTGTTGGAGGGATTCATCTCTGCAGCGCTCCACTGACGTTCCATCCCAAAAAGCGATCAAACATAAATCATGTATCAGATATAGCATATGGTAGACAGTAGGCTATGTGGCCTTTTCTGTAGCCTACAGGCTGGAGATATAATGAAAGACAACGCAAAGAGACGGAAACATCATGTTTCTCCGATCGAATAGCCTAACCTAAATGGAGGGCTATACGATAAAAAATGCGCTGAGATGTAAACAAACAACATGTCCTAAACACAGGACAGGTGAAATGGACAATCAGGCTACTCACAACTGCTGTCCAGGAGTTTCATCCTGTGGGCTAAATTGTCATGATCAGCGGTTTCAAGTATGTATCCTTATATTTCTGCATTTCTCACTGTGTAAACACATTGCAAATAGGCTCAGGATAACTCATTTTTTATTTAACCAGGCAAGTCAGTTAAGAACAAATTCTTATTTACAATGACAGCCTAGGAACAGTGGGTTAACTGCCTCGTTCAGGGGCAGAACCAAACATAGATGGCTATGTCTGGTTTAGATCTGAAGCGGTCTGGCCTTAATGTCAACGTCCACGGACATAGATTCTTGGTCTATAAATGATGTATTGGTCTATCAATGATGTACTTTCAACTTTCATTCAGAACTGAAAATTAACCTTATTTCAACATCCAGAAAATAAGAATTTTGCCCTTTCATTCAGAACCTAAATTTAAGCTAACTTCAAAGTCTGGAAAATATGTATTTTAGATTTATTTTCAACATCGTGTTGCTTACTTAGCATCATGTTGCTTATCTGTCTGTCTGTCTGTGTCTGTCTTTGAAAATGATTAACAGCTCCTCGTATTGAGAGACTGATAAAGGAACTGCAGGGAAAGCAAGGCCCTGTATTGACTTTGTTGTGCAGCTGTCACACCCCCACACAGGCAACCACACTTATATTGGCATGCACACAAGCACACACACACACAGGCAACCACACTTATATTGGCATGCACACAAGCACACACACACACACACACAGGCAACCACACTTATATTGGCATGCACACAAGCACACACACACACAGGCAACCACACTTATATTGGCATGCACACAAGCACACACACACACAGGCAACCACACTTATATTGGCATGCACACAAGCACACACACACACACAGGCAACCACACTTATATTGGCATGCACACAAGCACACACACACACAGGCAACCACACTTATATTGGCATGCACACAAGCACACACACACACACACACACCTGACATGAAGGTAGGCACTAGGCAGGTAAGCGTTAAACCACACACATATAGCCTTTCTCACTCTGTCACATTCTTCTTCAACCCCCCTCCTCCTCCTCCTCCTCCTCCCCACCCCCCCTTCCTTACCTCCAGCGCCTGGAAGATGGCCCTGCGGTAGGATGTCAGCTTGGTGTAGGAGGCCTGGTTGAAGAACTTGGGGAAAGCAGTGATGGAGTCCAGCTTGTCAGCAGACACCTGGAGGAAGGATGATGAGTGGAGGTATGGAGGGTTAAACCCTCATTCATTGCTTTACTGTAAAACAAGGTCTGCATTCACATGGGGGGGGGGGAATCCCGACACAAGTTAACCGTGGAATTCCCTTTTTTTATGCCCTTTTTTCTCTCTATGCATATTCTGACCCTTATAACGTCAGCATGAGAACGGCATGCTATTCACTCGCTATTCATTTGGGATGTAGATGGAATAAACAAAGGTGTGGCGGAGGTGTTGTCTACGCAGACTCCCTATTCTGACCTTGACTTAATTCCCTAATAATTCCACTGCCTTTTTCTCGCGAGGAAACCGTAAATAAGGTCTAGCGATCCAACCGGTTCCAAGTGGGGGAGAAAAACATCTACACCATTCTCCACGCACTGTCATTTACAACTCGATAAGAGCTCGTGATAATAACTAGGTAAATGATAAGGGAATTCTAATTATAAATGACAATGGTTTTAGATCCATTTTACCTTATGATGGCTGGAGAAAAAATTTAAACTAGTCATATGGCAGCTAACTGAAGCATATCAACATATCAACTTTCCCAAAGTAAAGTTTATGAAATGCTGGTGCCATTATGCATCATTTGATTTGTACAGCCTTTTAACTTGCAGGGATGGGCACTCTCTAATGTCTTAATTATAGGCTACCCCGACTTTCTCTGTTTCCTGTTTCTATCATGTTAAATATTAGCCACTATCAGCATCGACTGTCAGCAGGAATAAGAACCACAGATATTCAACTGCAATTTACTATTAGTTCCCTTCAGTTGGTATAGCCTACATTATCATTTAATTACATTGTTTCGTTTACCTTCATTTGTGTCCTCTGTAAACGGTTGTGAGGTCGGTTTTATGTTCAGATCAATATGATTTAATCACTATCTGATTAAGATGATTCAATCACAATCTGATTAAGATGATTCAATCACTATCTGATCAAGATGATTCAATCACAATCTGATCAAGATGATTCAATCACAATCTGATTAAGATGATTCAATCACTATCTGATTAAGATGATTCAATCACAATCTTCAAGATGATTCAATCACAATCTGATCAAGATTTCAATCACTATCTGATTAAGATGATTCAATCACTATCTGATTAAGATGATTCAATCACAATCTGATCAAGATGATTCAATCATCTGATTAAGATGATTCAATCACAATCTGATCAATATGATTTAATCACTATCTGATTAAGATGATTCAATCACAATCTGATTAAGATGATTCAATCACTATCTGATCAAGATGATTCAATCACAATCTGATCAAGATGATTCAATCACAATCTGATTAAGATGATTCAATCACTATCTGATTAAGATGATTCAATCACTATCTGATCAAGATGATTCAATCACTATCTGATCAAGATGATTCAATCACAATCTGATCAAGATGTGTCGCATCTACACATGGTATTAAAAATGTCTATCTTATCCAGCCACTGTGACTGCAGATTACCTAGTCCCTTCCTGTATGCAATTTTTTGGCATACAGATAATATTTATTTATTTAAAGATAATTATGAAGGCAATGGTGCTACCTGTCAATGATTTTAGAAGCCGGTATAATGATTATTTAAATAGTTTCACAATCTAGATCTGTTTACACTTGTTTGATATCCAGATACAATTCGTGCCTAACTATGGAATAGGGAATGCATCTTTTAATCATCTACACAAGTCTAAAAATGTGGGCACAATCAGAATGTGGACAAGATCAGGACACATGTTAGCACAAGGTATAAACATTGCTTTTGTGCATGCTGGCCCTGATAATACAGCAGACTTTATGACAGACTTACGATAACACCCAAAATGTTTTGCTCGCCCAAAACAATGACGGAAGGTTGTGGAACCCACTTCCTCAATGCTCACCTCAGAGAACTTGCCGTCGCCGAACCACTGCAGCCACCTCATGCCATGCGTGGCCTGTCGTTTGCCCGTAGCGCGCCAGGTGACCACGATGCCTGGCCACCAGGAGAACCCCTTAATCTTCCCCCACACTAGCTCCCCAATACCAAAACCCTTGTTGTCCTGCGAGGGGAAGAGAGAGTAGGGGGGCGTTTTAGAGGGGTAAACGGGGTGTGCGTGTGAGACCTGGATTTGTAGTTTGAGACGGGGGAGGTCTTAGCTTAGGGACATGTCAGTGAATAGATACACCGCCAGGTGCACATAGTCATAATGGATATACCGCTGCTAGGGGACTGCGGATACGGGTTGGTCTCCAACCACACATTACAAAGACTCAAGTCTTACCATGAGAATGTTACACTTCATTTACTTCATGTGCCACCGACTAACCACACGCCACACAGCTGTGTAGACCTGTGAGGTTGCCGGCATCAAAGGGTGCAGAGATGTACAAACACACACAGTTAGCCATGCTCCACGCACACACTCTCTCTGCAGGTGGACAAACAGAAGACGGGATGAGAGACCTCTTTGATCTCCTCCCCTTTCTTTCTCTGTTCCACCTTCACTCCCTCTTCTATTGGCCCTATATTCACTTTTCTTCCATTTCTCCCTTCTCTCACCCCCCTCCCCCGCTCTCCCCTTCTCGATCCCCGTTCAGTTACCTTGTACTCCGGCTGGCAGGCAATCTCTGTGGCATGGGAGATCAGGGAGGTGGAGGAGTTGGAGGTGCTCTGGGCCGAGTCCTTAGAGTCCTGCTCCAGGAGCTCCAGGGAGGGGCCCTCAGGGACCACGGACACCAGGGGCCCGGGGCCAACACCGCAGGCCAGGCTCTGTGGAGTGAGAGAAAGGGGTAGGGAGGGAGATAGGGAGGGGGAAAGGCAGGCACAATGCATGAAACGTTAGTTGGGGTGTATTGTATTACATTGGTCATTACAACCTGTCTTACTACAGTGTAAAGTACACAACGTTACCAAGTAACTGTTGAACTTGTATGTGTTTTTTGTGGTTTAAGTTGGTCCTGATGTTCTCTGCTCTACCCAACCCTATTTCTCAGCGCCATCCGTGTGTGTTTTAGTCCTCCTGACTCAAATGGACTCCCACACCTACACAGCTAATTCAGACCAACACCTTGAAACCTGCTCAAGTGTTCTTTTCTCTTTCCGAACCAATTAAGATTCTCAGTGGTAACCGAACCAAAGCAACGAGAGAGAGAGAGAGAGGGAGAGAGAGAGAGAGAGAGAGAGAGAGCGAAAGAGAGGGAAAGAAAGAGATCCAGAGAGGCGCCAAACGTTGTCGGCGCCGTCACGAAGTGGAGACGGCGAGGACTTAAGTAAGCACTTCTGGAATCTCATCACGTGGCGGACTGCAGACAATCATGTTTTAACTGGCTCTCGCTGCAAAGAAGAGGCTTCAGAAAATAAACACTGAGGAAAAAGTGGGTGAGAGAGAAATAATCACCACAGCCTTTCAAACAAAGGCAGCACTTACGGTGTTATGTCTCCAACGATTTGGTTTGGTTTAGCTCTACCTACCCACTCATATCTCCTTTTTGAGCGTCATATCTGCTGTGTGTGTGTGTGTGTGTGTGTGTGTGTGTCTGTTTGACTGTTTGAGAGTGACAAGTCATGCTGGGTGGTGTGTTTCTACAGGTGCTGACTTGTCATGTCTCAGAGAACTGAGAGAATACGCGGAGAGAAACATGTATTGCCTTTTGAGGCCAAGAGTCAGAGAGACTGCCAAAAGCATGACTACCTAGTCATGTCATCGCTAATGCGATTGACACAATGTCTTCTTTTAATGTCAAATAATGTCTCGGGTACTGTTTGAACAAAGTAAAACATTTATTAGGGGGTGTCAAATTTGAGTGAATTAAAAAGATGATGGGAAATAATGAACTTCAGAGCTGAATATTTTGACAGACTGGATAGGATATGCCCTGGGAGTTATCGTGTCTGTTCATTACGTTGTTGCACATTCAGTCTAGTCTCACCAGAGAGCTGCTGTGGTGCTCCAGCCTACTCTGGCATCCTCCTCCTCTCTGCTCGCGGCTGCGCGGTTTGTTGTGAGGGGCCAGCAGACCGGCCTGGAAGATGGTCCTGGGAGAAGGTCTCTGTCTCAGGCCCGAGCCCGACTCCGAGGCCCCCACCCCTGCCACCTTGGCCTTCTGCTGTAGAAAAAAAAGACACAACACAACCCTTTCACTCAACCAATAGGTACCAAGGGGACGAAGATCCAGGCAAACACAGCGTCAGAGTCGTGTTTAATAGGGCAAGTGTTTAAAAAAACACAACAATCTGTGTTCTTATTGGGCAATTTCAGGTATCGCCTCGCCGTTTCAAAACGTTTCTACCAACTGTACACAGCTCAGGTTTCAGCATTACCAGCCGTGCTTGTCTTGGTTCCAGGGTGCAGGAGGAGTGTGAGAAGAGGGTGTCTGGCTACGGGATGATCATCATCAACGTTCAGGTTTCGGTTGATGAGAGATGTGTGGTTATATCAAAGCTGAGTTGATACCAGCAGTGACCCTAACAGTTAGAACCAGTTAGTCCTGCTGTCTGCCAGACAGACAGACAGACAGTTCTTTTGGTTTACGGGTCACAGGTATGACAGTGACTGGGGGAGAAAGCTGGAGCAGTGTGTGTGTGTGTGTGTGTGTGTGTGTGTGTGTGTGTGTGTGTGTGTGTGTGTGCACGCATATATCTATATCAGGCAGGGGTCTTCAACCTTTTCTTGACCAGAGTCCCCCTCCCAGGCAAAAAAATTATTATAATAATCACAAGTCTTGTCTTATCAGGTGAATGCAAGGAGAAGTAATTCACATTTAAAAAAACAAAAAAACAGATTTGGTAGATAGTTTGTCATTATTTTGAACTCCCCACATTACAATTGGAAGAGTAAGTATAAACTTTAACATAGCCTCTTAGCTAGAAAGGTAATGGGCTCAGGGCATTTTCCCTACGAGCAGATGTTCTAGAAAGCTAAACCAGCAACCAGCGGCTCTACGCAGCCTATTCCCAGGTGCTTTTTCAAAGCCTTTGTCAGATACGCAAGTGAGTGTAAATGGCTCCAATGAGTGTAATTTGCTCCATATCAGGAGGTGAGAAATAAATAATAATTGGTTAATTCTGTTGTTGCTCGCGATATTCATAACATTGAAATACATTTTTAAAAATGGGGGGGGGAGAAGATATTTGTCCATGCACAAGTGGGTAACCTGTACGAGTATGAGGTGTACAACTAAAATGTGTTTTTTTTGCATATGCCAACTCCCCTGAGACACCCTCAGAGTGTGTGTGTGTGTGTGTGTGTGTGTGTGTGTGTGTGTGTGTGTGTGTGTGTGTGTGTGTGTGTGAAACTCACCTCACTGTAGGTAGAGTCCCAGCTGCACTCCTCCTTTGAGGACCTCTTCCTAGTTCTCTTTCTGCTGCCAGACAACTGATTCACATCTGAGTCTGGAGAGAGGGGTGGGGGGCAAGAGGGAGAGAGGGGGGGCAAGAGGGAGAGAGAGGGGAGGTGAGAAACTGAGAGAGAGAGACATGGGATACAAGGTAAGGATGGTGACTTAAGCCATCTGCCCGCTTCCCAGCCAAAACAGCTCAGTAGAATTTGTTCATATATAACATTTAAAAAAATAGTTTACTAGGCAAGTCAGTTAAGAGCAAATTCTTATTTACAATGACGGCCTAGGAACAGTGCCTTGTTCAGGAGCAGAACAAAATATTTTTTACCTTGTCAGTTCGGGGATTCGATGCAGCAACCTTTTAGTTACTGGCCCAACGCTCTAACCACTAGGCTACCAAAATTACGCTGACATTTTGTAATGTTTTTTTCCGGTTTGGACTTCGGTGAGGGTTTTTTGGGCTGTTCGGATATACAGCATTCTTTCTGGAGGCAAGACGGAGTTCGGAGCCGAAGTCTACACCCCTTCAACTGTGTTTGGTCAACAGTGGGGATTCTTCAATAAAGTCTTTGTCATTCAATGAGAGACCACCCATTTTCAGACACCAAACGACTTAGTTAGATGTAAAATAAGATCTCTCTGAAAAATTAATGACAGGTTTCTTGAGTTATCTTAGATTAATTTGGACTATTTTGAGGAAGTGTATATTGGTTACGGCGTCTCAAAATGGACAAACAGTACGATTGGTGCTTTTTCTTGTTTTTCAAGCAAAGGTCTTTCCAGGGAGTATGCCAGCACACTCAAACTGAAGCATGCTGACCCCTTTATGAAAACACAGGTTTCAGAGATTGTGTGAGAAGGGTTAGGGTTGAGAGGTGAGAGAACGATGTAACTCAACACCGTCAGAAGGTGTTATGTGATAACGAGATCAAAGGCCTGAAGTCAACCGAGAGGGGTGAAAGCTTTCCGAGAATGTCCAGTGTGTGTGTGTGTGTGTGTGTGTGTGTGTGTTCCGGACCTGCAGGTGAGGCAGCATCTCCATTCTGCTTGGGGCTGAACGGGGAGTGAGGTTCGGCCAGGGTGAGCGGGCTGTTCTCATTTGTCATCTCCATGTCACTGTCGTCGGCTGCAGGCATGTCCCCATTCACCTCAGCCTGGGGACGACAGGAGAGGATCTATCAACACACAGCACTCAACAACACTATGGAAAACAGAAGCAACGGTCATCGTTTTTTTAAATTTAAATTTTAACAATTCTAATAAATACAACAGTTGGACAATGGATGAAGAAACTCCAAACTTTTTGCATTTTTATAATCCATCAGATATTGACTGAATTGTAGCACATAAAACATTTTACTGCCATGGACAAATAATGAGGGATTTTGGTGGGAAGGTATTCAATTTATTGTCAAACATGGCCTTTTTATTTTATTTTAGAATGAATTCATATGTAAATGTTCATATTGTATCAGGTATTGTTTTATTATGGTGTGTTAAAATAAAGAAAATGATATGTGCCTAATTTGCATAAATACATTGGGCATATTGCATATATGACTAAATTAACATAAAGGGGTGGGGCAGGGCTGAAACCACCAAACACTTGCTCTGTCTACCCTACCTACACTCACCTGCTCTGTCAACCCTACCTGCTCTGTCCACCCTACCTGCACTCACCTGCTCTGTCTACCCTACCTGCACTCACCTGCTCTGTCTACCCTACCTGCTCTGTCCACCCTACCTGCACTCACCTGCTCTGTTTACCCTACCTGTACTCACCTGCTCTGTCTACCCTACCTGCACTCACCTGCTCTGTCTACCCTACCTGCACTCACCTGCTCTTCTACCCTACCTGCACTCACCTGCTCTATTTACCCTACCTGCACTCACCTGCTCTGTCTACCCTACCTGCTCTGTCCACCCTACCTGCACTCACCTGCTCTGTCTACCCTACCTGCACTCGCCTGCTCTGTCTACCCTACCTGCTCTGTCCACCCTACCTGCACTCACCTGCTCTGTTTACCCTATCTGCTCTGTCTACCCTACCTGCACTCACCTGCTCTGTCTACCCTACCTGCACTCACCTGCTCTGTCTAACCTACCTGCACTCACCTGCTCTGTCTACCCTACATGTACTCACCTGCTCTGTCTAACCTACCTGCACTCACCTGCTCTTTCTAGCCTACCTGTACTCACCTGCTCTGTCTACCCTACCTGCACTCACCTGCTCTGTACCTGCACTCACCTGCTCTGTCTACCCTACCTGCACTCACCTGCTCTGTCTACCCTACCTGTACTCACCTGCTCTGTCTACCCTACCTGTAATCACCTGCTCTGTCTACCCTACCTGCACTCACCTGCTCTGTCTACCCTACATGTACTCACCTGCTCTGTCTACCTCACCTGCTCTGTCTACCCTACCTGCACTCACCTGCTCTGTCTAGCCTACCTGTACTCACCTGCTCTGTCTACCCTACCCTCACCTGCACTCACCTGCTCTGTCTACTCACCTGCACTCACCTGTCTACCCTACCTGCACTCACCTGCTCTGTCTACCCTACCTGTACTCACCTGCTCTGTCTACCCTACCTGTAATCACCTGCTCTGTCTACCCTACCTGTACTCACCTGCTCTGTCTACCCTACCTGTAATCACCTGCTCTGTCTACCCTACCTGCACTCACCTGCTCTGTCTACCCTACATGTACTCACCTGCTCTGTCTACCCTACCTGTACTCACCTGCTCTGTCTACCCTACCTGCACTCACCTGCTCTCTCACCTGCTCTATCTACCCTACCTGCACTCACCTGCTCTGTCTACCCTACCTGTACTCACCTGCTCTATCTACTCTACCTGCACTCACCTGCTCTGTCTACCCTACCTGCACTCACCTGCTCTATCTACCCTACCTGCACTCACCTGCTCTGTCTACCCTACTTGCACTCACTTGTGCTGTCTAGACTGCCTCATTAACTATTGTTGTTGTTAAGGTCTTTTGCATAATTCAATAGCAGGATACGCTCAGATTAAATATCAACACGCCTGTCTCTAGATAACACCTATCTAAACATACTTTACATTGTTTGCGAGATCAGACATAATATCACTATAATCCGAGGGCACATGTTAGGAAGTTGCTTTCATTTCAGCGCATATCATTTGAAAACATTTCATCTGCACTAAATTATTATTTTGTTAAACTTCAACAAAAAAATTACACCCATCAAAATAAAGTTATCTTTGTTCTCTATTTGGTGATGTATGTGTCGAGACGTTGCGTTCAATCCCAAACAAAGCTTTAGCGTTCCTATAGACGCAAAGACAATGTATTCCATTGAGCACATTTCAGCCATTAATAACGGGGTGTTTGACAGGTCATTACAAACATTTCCGCGGACGTAATGTTTACGGGTAAAACGACAGGCACAAGCAAAACTGTGTTAGTGTTACTTCATTCAATTCATCCACAAGAGCATTAGTGAGGTCGGGCACTGATGTTGGGCCATTAGGCCTGGCTCGCAGTCGGCATTCCAATTCATTCCAAAGGTGTTCGATGTGGTTGAAGTCAGGGCTCTGTGCAGGCCAGTCAAGTTCTTCCACACCGATCCCGACAAACTATTTCTGTATGGATCTCGCTTTGTGCACGGGGGCATTGTCATGTTGAAACGGGCCTTCCCCAAACTGTTGTCACAAGGTTGGAATCACATAGTCGTCTAGAATGTCATTGTATGCTGTAGCGTTAAGGGGCCTAGCCCCGAACCATGAAAAACAGCCCCAGACCACTATTCCTCCTCCACCAAACTTTACAGTTGACACTATGCATTGGGGCAGGTAGCATTCTCCTGGCATCCTCCAAACCCAGATTCTTCTGTCGGATTGCCAGATGGTGAAGCGTGATTCCACAGCCCAGAGAACGAGTTTCCACTGCTCCAGAGTCCAAAAATGGCGAGTGTTACACCACTTCAGCCGACGTTTGGCTTTGCGCATAGTGAGCTTAAGCTTCTCGGCCATGGAAACCCATTTCATGAAGCTCCCGACAAACAGTTATTGTGCTGATGCTGCTTCCAGAAGCAGTTTGGAACTGGGTAGTGAGTGTTGCAACCGAGGACAGATGATTTTTTATGCGCTACGTGCTTCAGCACTAGGTGCTACCATTTTCTGGTCTTGTGTGGCCTACCTCTTCGTGGCTGAGCCATTTTTGCTCTTAGATGTTTCCACTTCACAATAACAGCACTTGCAGTTGACCGAGGCAGCTCTAGCAGGGCAGACATTTGGCAGAAAACTGACTTGTTGGAACGGTGGCATCCTATGACGGTGCCACGTTGAAAGTCAATGAGCTCTTCAGTAAGGCCATTCTACTGCCAATGTAGAGATTGGGCATGGAGATTGCATGGCTGTGTGCTCAATCTTATACACCTGCCAGCAATGAGCGTAGCTGAAATAGTCGAATCCACTCATTTGAAGGGGTGTCCACATTATATAGTGTAGCTCCAAATTTGCATTATTTATTTCATACAGTCTCTTTCGCTCATCTTTATTAAGGGTGCCAATAATTATGGACGTGACTGTAGATACAGAGATTATAGAATGGACTGAGAAGAGTGAAAGCATCTATCTGACATCTTTAGATTGTCACACCTCTGTTGCAATGACAGGGAACGCGGGGCTGGGATGGGAGGAGGGTGAGAGTGGAGGGTGAGAGAGGAGGGAGGGAGGAGGGTGAGAGTGGAGGGAGGGAGGGGAGGAGGGGTGAGAGTGGAGGGTGAGAGAGGAGGGGGAGGGAGGAGAGGAGGGAGGGAGGGTTAGAGAGGAGGGAGGGAGGAGGGTGAGCGAGGAGGGAGGGAGGAGGGAGAGAGAGGAGGGAGGGAGGAAGGTGAGAGAGGAGGGAGGGTGAGAGAGGAGGAAGGAAGGAGGGTGAGAGAGGAGGGAGGGAGGAGGGTGAGAGAGGAGGAAGGAAGGAAGGAGGGTGAGAGAGGAGGGAGGGAGGAGGGTGAGAGAGGTGGAACGAGGGGTAAGAGAGAGTTAAGGGCCTTCACCAAAGTCAGGCTTCCTCCTCAGGGAGCGTAAGCCCTTGGCCTTGGAACAATGCCGGCAGCTGTGGGTTATCAGGAATCTTCCTCTGGAATGTCAGACTGAGACACGGTACACTTCCCACCACAGCTGTCCTCCGGTGGCACTGTCACTTGCCAAAGCTAACGCAGCCAGCCAGCAGACACAGGCCAAGACACAACCCAACCTAGACCAGGCTAGCACAGAGCACAACAGCACAGCAGTGCAGCAGAGCTGAGTACAGTTCAATACCATACCTAGAGCCCTATAAAATCTGTGTTGCGCAAAACGTGCATGGAATCACGGAATCCAGACAATAAAAAGGAATTTAAAAATATATATATTTTTATTTAAACTTTAGTAGGAAATCAACTAAATGTATTGAACTTAATCAATTGGGTGCACACTGCCTGCCATCCAGGACACCTACAACACCAGGTGTCGCAGGAAGGCCAAGAAAATCATCAAGGACCTCAGCCACCTGAGCCATGGCCTGTTCTCCCCACTTCCATCACTCAGACGCGTGCAGTCATGGGTAAAACAAACAGACTGGCCAATAGCTTCTACCCCCAGACCATCAGGCTGCTGAATAGCCACCACTACCTACCCCCCCCCTCAACAGACAATTACCCTGCCCACACACCAATGGACATTAATATTCATCACTGTCACGGTTGTAAACATGTATATTATCTAAATTTTTTATTTCATAGCTTCATTCACACCTGCACTGTTGGGAGCTCGGCGCTTAGGAATGTCACTGTACACTGCAACTACACCTGTGCATGTGACTAAATAAAAACATCTCATCTAATCGAACATTCATTCATTTGCTCAAGTTAATCATACGACATGAACAAAATGCATCAGTGATTTCTATTGTCCTGCGACGGCACAGGAAGAGCCCTGTCTGTGTGTGTCGTGCGCCTATGTTTAGTCTACACTTTGAGTAGCTGTTCGTGGTAATGCTAATGATCACCGTTTTGCATTGAATCCAGTAGCCATTTGTTTTGCAAACTCTGCAATCACATGAGCGCTACAGAATCACTGGTGTACACTACAGAAATACTGGTGTACACTACAGAAATACTGGTGTACACTACAGAAACACTGGTGTACACTACAGAAATACTGGTGTACACTACAGAAATACTGGTGTACACTACAGAAACACTGGTGTACACTACAGAAACACTGGTGTATACTACAGAAACACTGGTGTACACTACAGAAACACTGGTGTACACTACAGAAACACTGGTGTATATTACAGAAACACTGGTGTACACTACAGAAACACTGGTGTATATTACAGAAACACTGGTGTACACTACAGAAACACTGGTGTATATTACAGAAACACTGGTGTATATTACAGAAACACTGGTGTACACTACAGAAACACTGGTGTATATTACAGAAACACTGGTGTATATTACAGAAACACTGGTGTACACTACAGAAACACTGGTGTACACTACAGAAACACTGGTGTATATTACAGAAACACTGGTGTACACTACAGAAACACTGGTGTATATTACAGAAACACTGGTGTATATTACAGAAACACTGGTGTACACTACAGAAACACTGGTGTATACTGGTGTTACAGAAACACTGGTGTACACTACAGAAACACTGGTGTATATTACAGAAACACTGGTGTATATTACAGAAACACTGGTGTATATTACAGAAACACTGGTGTATATTACAGAAACACTGGTGTACACTACAGAAACACTGGTGTATATTACAGAAACACTGGTGTACATTACAGAAACACTGGTGTACACTACAGAAACACTGGTGTATATTACAGAAACACTGGTGTACACTACAGAAACACTGGTGTATATTACAGAAACACTGGTGTACACTACAGAAACACTGGTGTATATTACAGAAACACTGGTGTACACTACAGAAACACTGGTGTACACTACAGAAACACTGTGAAACATATTACAGAAACACTGGTGTATATTACAGAAACACTGGTGTATATTACAGAAACACTGGTGTACACTACAGAAACACTGGTGTATATTACAGAAACACTGGTGTACACTACAGAAACACTGGTGTATATTACAGAAACACTGGTGTACACTACAGAAACACTGGTGTATATTACAGAAACACTGGTGTACACTACAGAAACACTGGTGTATATTACAGAAACACTGGTGTACACTACAGAAACACTGGTGTACACTACAGAAACACTGATGTACACTACAGAAACACTGGTGCACACTACAGAAACACTGGTGTACACGACAGAAACACTGGTGTACACTACAGAAACACTGGTGTACACTACAGAAACACTGATGTACACTACAGAAACACTGGTGTACACTACAGAAACACTGGTGTACACTACAGAAACACTGGTGTATATTACAGAAACACTATTACAGAAACACTGGTGTACACTACAGAAACACTGGTGTATATTACAGAAACACTGGTGTACACTACAGAAACACTGGTGTACACTACAGAAACACTGGTGTATACAGAAACACTGGTGTACACTACAGAAACACTGGTGTACACTACAGAAACACTGGTGTACACTACAGAAACACTGGTGTACACTACAGAAACACTGGTGTATATTACAGAAAACAGAAACACTGGTGTATATTACAGAAACACTGGTGTACACTACAGAAACACTGGTGTACACTACAGAAACACTGGTGTACACTACAGAAACACTGGTGTACACTACAGAAACACTGGTGCACACTACAGAAACACTGGTGTACACTACAGAAACACTGGTGTATACTACAGAAACACTGGTGTATACTACAGAAACACTGGTGTACACTACAGAAACACTGGTGTACACTACAGAAACACTGGTGTACACTACAGAAACACTGGTGTACACTACAGAAACACTGGTGTACACTACAGAAACACTGGTGTACACTACAGAAACATTGCTGGTGCACACTTGCATTAAAGGGTGACCACACCCAAAATTTGACATTTCTTATATTTTTCTCGATCTCAAAAGTGGTCTCCTGAGGTGGTTTAAGATTTGATGTGGACTTAGAACATTCAATTGAGTTGTTTTTCTGTGTGACTTTTGAGAACAAAAACCTGAAGAAAAAAAACAGGGGGGGGGCGGAAACCTGGGGGAAAAAACAGGATAAAACGGATTTTGGGGAAAGACTAAACGCAATCAGGCAAAAAAAAAAATAGATTTTAGAGCGCCCTACATGCCACACAGTGTGTTCTCTCTCATTCTGGAAAACCAGCACTACAATATAAAAAGAACTAAGCAGTTTCTCTCTCTGGCTGCTGTGCCCTTATGTCCTTCTCTCTCTCTCTCTCCCTCCCTCTCCCTCTCTCTCTCCTTCCCTCTCCCGCTCTCTCTCTCTCCCTCCCTCCCCCTCTCTCTCTCTCTCCCTCCCTCTCTCTCTCTCCGCTCCTCACAAACTTAATGGAGGAGAAAAGAGAGCCCTCAGGCTGTGAGACTCATTCTGACGCACATGCAACAGTGTGTCAGCCCAAATTGCGTTTCACCAAAGCCAACCTGGGCCTCACACGCAGGCAGCGCAGCACAGTATAATATAGTAAGGCACAGTACAGTACAGCCATAGGTCCCAATGAACTCAATTCACCCAGGATACAGCCATTATTAAGCCATACAGGGGGCAGAGGTAGAAAGAGAGAATTAAAGAGAGGGAAATATAGAGAGCGATAGAAAGAGGAGAGAGAGAGAGAGAGAGAGGAGCGAGAGACAGAGTGAGGGAGAGAAAGAGACAAGAGTGAGAGAGACAGACAAGAGTGAGAGAGAGTGAGAGAGCGAGAGAGATAGAGAGTGACACATCCAGGCCGGGGGGGTCAGTGCCAGAGTTTCTCTCATTAGTGAGATTAGACCTGAGAGAGTCGCCTTGTCCCAAACCAGGACACCCCTCTGCGTGTGTTAACGCTCCGTCTGCTACCCCACCCCCCTGTCTGCACCCCTCCTCCCCACATCTGGCTAGGAGAGCGCAGGAGACTTAGGAAACATATCGGTGCCTGACATAAGACAACGCATGTATGGGTTCATTCAAAGTGTGTTGACAGATTGCGGAGCAACACCTTTGGTTGATCTGCCTGTCTGTCTCCGGGGGGGGCAGAGGGGAAGGAGATGTTAGGAAAGACTATGCAGAGTCAGAGAGAGAGATCGGCCCTTTCAATGGACCCACACCCGAACTTACAGTATTACACACACACACACACACACACGCATACATACATACATACAGCATTGCATTACAAGCACACACACCTTTCAGACACATTTACAATACAAGTCACTGGCTTGCCATGTCAAGGTGCTTAGCCGACGTCCGTGAATCTCATTCTCACAGTCATGACTCTCTCCGCCTGCTCGGCACAAAGGCACCAAGATAAGAACGTGACAGAAACCATAAACGGAGAAGTTGGTCAACAGACACAACGCTTAAGACGACATGTCTGTGTTTTAACTGCTTTCCATAGAACAAAACGCTCTGAGATCACAGATTCATACAGCTGAGGACCAGACTGCAAGGCAGATCTAGAAACCATAGAAACTCCCCATTGGAAAAGCATGTAGAAACCCGAGAGCGAGAGAAAATAAAGAGCAGGTCCTTCTGGTTTGAAACAGGTCTCTCTCTCCATCGAGCTGTTCCTTGATGCCCTGAAGAACGATCCCACTCCGGCTTACGAGCAGCAGACACAAGCCCGACGCCACACTCTCACCCTGCTCCAACACGGACGGACACCACAGAAGAGAACTTACGACGTGTATTACGATATGCCGATTGATCGAGACATTCGCCCATAACATTTTTCACCATTTGTCCCATTTGACCGGCTGAGTCTTCGACACAAACTCAAGTAACTGTATAACTACATAACCATTTGACTCGTCCAGCGACTCAAAGTAACTAACGGTATAATCCAGAAATGAAACCCAAAACCTAACAGGCAGAGAAGGCTATTGGGGCTGCCTGGAAGTCAACATTCTTCCAACTCTAATTAACTGGGCAGATAGATTGTCCTGCTGAACGGAAAAAGAGGGATTTGAGGGCAAAACCAATACAACCGAAACTATCACAACTGTCCCAATGTATCATGATCCAGTTCTGTGCGAGAGCGTTAGTGGTGGAACCAGAAGGAGTGTTATCCGAGCAGCGAGAAACTATGAGAATCTCAACTCTTGGAGCTGGGGGCATATCTCATCTGATATGATGTGAAAAAACCACCTGTTGATGGAATTGCAGGGGGGAGGGGGAGGGGGAGGGGACGCTTTGTAGGGTGAAAACACGGCGGTAATTTGCTGAGAAGTACCAAGCACTGCAGTTCCCCAATACAGGAGAGGGGTGTGTAGACAGGTAACAGCACATTAGTAATACTGCAATACCAAGAAATAGCAATGGGTGGAAACAACAGCCACCTGAAGTCCACACTAGAGCGAGTGTTAATTCGGAACATAAAGAGCCCACTGTGATGATGGATCTCACCACACACACACACTCCTCCTCTTCCATTTCCTCTTTCCCTCTCTCTCTCTCTCTCTCTCTAAAGAGGCAGCTGCCCTGGCTGCTCCATGAAAGGCTATGACACATCCAGACCAGATGTACTGTGAGAAGTTGCCAGTTTGCTCTCTGAGGCCAAATGATTATGCACATTCAGCCTGGGAGGCTGGGAGACACAGAGGCAGGCCAGTTGACTGGGGGAGGGAGCAGAGGCCTGAGGCTTCTGGCAAACACAGGAGGAAGAGGAGGAGGAGGAGCAGACACTAAAGAGGAGGGGCAGACACTAAAGCCAGGCAGATGAGTTACCATGACATGAAGGGTGGGTTGACAACATCATGACAATGTGTACGCATATCGAAGCTGCCACGTGGTAATACCATAGATGGCTCCCTTCAGCTAGTTTATATCTTGTTCTTGATACCACCTTCTTGTTTTGAGGTCTTTTGACGTATATGTCACGTCTATGCTAATATGGCTCAAATTCGCTAGCTAGCTAACCAACAACTGTAATGATGTATTTGAGAGACCACAAATGCTTATTGTGCATTTATGTTTTCAATAAACATTTGGGGACAATATATAGTATAGTATAATAGTGCTCAGAATGGTGGTGTGCATTTTGGAACAAAAACCAGTGGAAAACGATGTGAACCGTGGATATTTGGTGACTTTGTTGGCAATAGCACCATCAGAAGACCTAAGCCCCCCCCCCCCTACTTACTGTTGCCGTCATCTTGTCACTCTCCACCATGATGGCTGAAGAATACTTGTTGGATGGCATTACTGTTGCAGTTGTGTTCTTCAGGGATTGTTCTTTTGTTTCTCTTCTAACCTGGAGGTAAACCAGAAAAACAATATAGCAGTTAGGAGAGTGCACGAAACAGCACATTTAAATGTGCATTATTTCACACAATTGACATACATTTCCCATACTTCCCCCTCTTACAAGTTCACAAACTAAACAGAGAGAATCTTGAGTCAAATACAAATTCCTTATCTAATCACACAGAATCACTAGCTAAGTGGCCACCTGAATATGTATTATTATAGTATTATAATATTACTAAAATACACCAGTGCTACATTTTGGACGTACGTCTTCTACTCAAATGCCCACCACAAAAGTTAGATCTCATGTTTCAAAAATAAGCTTTAACCTCGTTGTCTTTAAGCAACAGTATTGACACTACAATCAGAGCACCAGAGAAGATCCCCACCAAAATAGGCTCTGAAAGCTAATTCACACGTAAAAATACATTTATCGAAAATCATTTGGATTTGGTGGGAACAAAATGAGTAGCAACAGCTCAAGAAACGACATCAACAATATAGTTCCTCAACATAAAGTGTTCTTCTTCCTGAAGTTCAAGGCCAGGGTTGGGGATACAGGCAGGGATGTAGTGGAGGATAAACTCACGTAAACAAGATTTCGCATCTTTTTATTTCTGAAACAGCGTTTACTCACCTTTTTATTTTGTTAATGAGCGTTTACCCACATATTATTACGTTCCCAGTGTTGATCAAAGCTCAAAACGCTTATATTGTCGATCTTCTTGAGATGTAATCGCGCCTGCCTCTTTGCGAACGAGTGGAATCATGAGTAGTTGTTTGTTTGTTATGTTTGTGTGCGCCCCTCGGATTTGCCTAGTTAGTAGCACATTCCCCACTCTCTCAAACAGCCCTCTCGCGAGTCGCAGCACCTGCGAAAACAAACTACACCAGCTCGGAGCTGGGCTCAGCAGACCAATGGCGCCGGCAGACTAGGCTAATGGGTTTGCGAGATGCCAGACATAAGGTGTCCGTGAATCAGACTGTGTCTCCAGACATCTCCCAAACAAAGAAAAAACAAGACTCCCGGAAAATTAGTGCACAACTGGTAAATAGTCGCGTAGTCAGGTGACTAGCTGCCAGCAGAGATTTCTTTTTCTTTTTTTTTTTACCCCTTTTTCTCCCCAATTTCGTGGTAGCTACTCATCGCTACAACACCCGTACGGGCTCGGGAGAGACGAAGGTTGAAAGTCATGCGTCCTCCGATACACAACCCAACCAAGCCGCACTGCTTCTTAACACAGCGCCATCCAACCCGGAAGCCAGCCGCACCAATGTGTCGGAGGAAACACCGTGCACCTGGCAACCTTGGTTGGCGCGCACTGAGCCCGGCCCGCCACAGGAGTCGCTGGTGCGCGATAAGACAAGAATTTCCCTACCGGCCAAACCCCCCCTAACCCGGGCGACGCCAATTGTGCGTCGCACCACGGACCTCCCGGTCGCGGCCGGTTAAGACAGAGCATGGGCGCGAACCCAGGGTCTCTGGTGGCACAGCTGGCGCTGCAGTACAGCGCCCTTAACCACTGCTCCACCCGGGAGGCCAGAGACTTCTATTCATATTCCAGTAATGTTAAAGGGCTCTGGTGTTAGGATGAAGTAAGAAGCTAATGTTAAAGATGAACTGAAAGATTTTTGTAAGTTAAGGTGATTTTTGATAACCAAATGTGATGATGTTCCTACTCTTAAAACTGCTGAAAAACTCATATTTTGTCACGGATCCCTCCGGAACTGTCATTATGCACACCTGGTCCCTATTCCCATTCATTAGTAATTGTATAAGTGTGCCCTTTGTTCACCATTGTCCTGTCGATTATTGTTACAATGTCCGTTGGTCGTGTGAGTACCTGTGCTGTGTTGTTTTGGCTTTCGTGCCATGTGGATTGTGCAGATGATTATGGGTCTCGTTCCGTGTGGTATCATTGTTTCGATTGTGTATTTATTCAAGGTACTCGTCGCACGTTTGTTTGGGTTTCTACTCTGTGTTTTGTATAATTGTTTGTTTGGTCTTCGTCCCCGTGCCTAAACATGGCACGCTGTGATTTGGGTAAATAAAAAACCCTATTACGCATTCCTGCGCCTGTTTCCCGACCATTTATGCCAACGTGACATATTTATGTTAAAACATTTGAAAATGGCCTCATCTGACTACTGACTACTACCGCCATCTTGATAATGTGTCATCAATGACATCACTTGAATGGTTCAGCTGAAAGGCAGACCAGACAACAATTTTTTTTAAATCTGAAAACAAGTGCCTTTTTAGAAGGCTATCCTGCTAGAGACTAGCCAGGTAACATGGCATGAATGACAAATAGAAAATTATACTGTGCCAGGTGGTCTACCATAGCCAGCTAGTCCAAAACAATGGCAAGCTCAGTTATCAGATGGATATTTTGCTAACGTTAGCTTGTGAAGTTCGCAGAACAGCTTGCTAGTTAGCCAACTTGCCAGCTTGAATACTCATTTTTCTAGCCAGCTGTTTCTAGCCCAGCTAGCTAGCTAGCCTCTACTAGATTTGGCACATCTGAAGACCCTCAATACAAGCCATATATATGAATAACATTTCCTGCATTGTGTACACGATCTCCCTTCAAAAGTGTCTTTATTATCAGGTGCATGACCATGTAGTTAGCTAGCTTACTAATCTTGTTTTCTGTTAGCTAGCTTGCTGGCTAACACAGTATGATGCCCATGTCAAAACTACTGTAATGTTTAACACAGCTAGACCTTGCTTGCTGAATGAACACAAAAACATGTGCAAGTGGGTTTTGACTGGACTATAGACACTTATTTGATGCTAGCTGCTTTCTTATTGATGGACATCATGCATTTAGCTAGTTTACTAATGTCGGGTAACTGTAGATCTGATGTGTCACGACTTCCGCCGAAGTTGGTTCCTCTCCTTGTTCGGGCGGCGTTCGGCGTTGCCGGTCTTCTAGCCATCATTGATCCACTTTTCATTTTCCATTTGTTTTTGTCTTGTCTTCCCACACACCTGGTTTCAATACCATCATTACATAGTGTGTATTTAACCCTCTGTTCCCCCCATGTCCTTGTCCGGAATTGTTTATTGTAAGTGCTTGTGCACATTATGTCTGGTGTGCGATGGGTTTTGTACCCATTGTAGTGATTGTTTTGTTTACGGTGATTTTTATTATTAAACTGTGCCGTTGTAACACAGTTCTTTGCTCTCCTGCACCTGACTTCTCTGCCGCCAGTACGCACCCGTTACATGATGCCTCTGACCAATGTGCTCAAAAACGTATGCAAGTGGATTTTTGACCGGACTATACAGGTTTGTTAACATGGTTGTGAGTATTTTATAGTTTTTCCATCTCAAGTTGATTGTTTAAGGTTAGATTTGATTCACTTCTTGATCAAAAAGTCATGAGTAAAGCGCGTACACTACCATTCCCATGACATTGTTTCAAATATTATACATTTTCATAACAAGGTTACCTAACATTGACATGTAAATCAATGGTTCAACAAGGTTACCAAACACTGACATGTAAAATAATGTTGGTTGAATTGAGCATTTCAGTTCTACTTTAAACAGATCCTGACCTCAGCAGGAGCAAAAAATAGGCTAGTTCTCATTCTAACGTTGCTTTACAGAGAGTACTAGTGACACAGACAGTGGTGAGCTTGAGAAAGGCTGCAATGCATGCAGGTGGAGGCAGAGGAGACACAGAGAGATAGAAAGCAAGCAGAGAGGACAGTACAGAGGTTCCAAAACTTGAGGTCGGGGCCCAAAGGTTGTGCACAAATTTGTTTACATCCCTGTTTATGTGCATTTCTCCTTTGACAAAATGATCCATCCACCTGACAGGTGTGGCATACCAAGATGCTGATTAAACAGCATGATCATTACACAGGTTCACCTTGTGCTGGGGACAATGAAAGGCCACTCTAAAATGTGCAGTTTTGTCACACAACACAATGCCACACATGTCTCAAGTTTTGAGAGAGCGTGGAATTGGCATGAATGTCCACCAGAGCTGTTGCCAGATCATTTTATGTTCCTTTCTCTACCATAAGCCGCCTCCAACATCATTTTTGAGAATTTGGAGGTACGTCAAACCGGCCTCACAACCGCAGACCACGTGTAACCACTCCAGCCCAGGACCTCCACATCTGGCTTCTTCACCTGCTGGATCATCTGAGACCAGCCACCCGGACAGCTGATGAAACTGAGGAGTATTTCTGTCTGTAATAAAGCCCTTTTGTGGGGTAAAACTCATTCTGATTGAATGGGCCTGGCTCCCCCTGGCCCTCCACCCCCTCCCATGGCTGCACCCCTGCCTAGTCGTGAAATCCATAGATTAGGGCCTAATTTGATTTATTTCAAGTAATATACACAACAATATACACATTTTTCTATGGATGTCTACCCAATGACCTGACAGAGACAATGCAGAGAAATATTTTCTATGTTTTGGCAATTGAATGTTCACTATTTTTGGCTTTGGAATTTTCATTAAAAAGCTCTAAAATCATTTAATGTAAAAATAAAATAAAAACTTTAAAAAACAAACTGAACAAACTGAACTCAAAAAGCACTATTCCCTCAACACTACTATAGGCCTACATTAAAATGCAATCAATATGCAAATAACAGTTTACAAAAAAACTTTGATATCGGTGGTTGTTCGTCTTATCTCGTTAGCCCCCTGACTGAAGTTTACAGCGTACCCACCTTTTTGTTCACCACTACATCACTGGATAGCAGCACAATGGGCTCATAATGAGGCCCGGGAGCAGACCAGACATGTCCATACACTTCCCCGGGAGTAAACACACACACAGAGGCCGGGAAGGACCTAACAGGTCAACAGTATTGTCAAACATGCCTCTGCAGAGAGAGAGAGGAATTTGTCTCGCAGGATAGTGATTTGACCCCGCTGGAGGGCAATGAAAGAGGTCAGATAAGGCTGGTTGGTGCCTAGTGATCAGCCGGTTACCAAATTGAAATAGTGTGTTGGGGCACTGCTGTCGTTTTGTTTGAGAGATCATTTCAGAGAGATAATTTCAGCCACTGGCTGAATGTTATTATCAACGGGAGGGGCTCAAAAGTCAGCCCTGCAGCACCCCATAAACCAAAGAAGAAGTGAAAGATCACATACAGCTTACGATGCAACACCTACATCCCCATTTGCATGAATATTCCAGGCATTAAAAGAAGAAGCCCATACCCAAGACCAGAAACAGCCAGGGCCACAGGTGCATCCTGCAAACTATGGGACACACACACTCGGGGACACACACTCACACACGCACGCACGCTCTCTCTCTCTCAATTCAATTCAATTCAATTCAAGGGCTTTATTGGCATGGGAAACATGTGTTAACATTGCCAAAGCAAGTGAGGTAGACAACATACAAAGTGAATATATAAAGTGAAAAACAACAAAAATTAACAGTAAACATTACACATACAGAAGTTTCAAAACAGTAAAGACATTACAAATGTCATATTATATATATATACAGTGTTCTAACAATGTACAAATGGCTAAAGGACACAAGATAAAATAAATAAGCATAAATATGGGTTGTATTTACAATGGTGTTTGTTCTTCACTGGTTGCCCTTTTCTCGTGGCAACAGGTCACAAATCTTGCTGCTGTGATGGCACACTGTGGAATTTCACCCAGTAGATATGGGAGTTTTTCAAAATTGGATTTGTTTTCAAATTCTTTGTGGATCTGTGTAATCTGAGGGAAATATGTCTCTCTAATATGGTCATACATTGGGCAGGAGGTTAGGAAGTGCAGCTCAGTTTCCACCTCATTTTGTGGGCAGTGAGCACATAGCCTGTCTTCTCTTGAGAGCCATGTCTGCCTACGGCGGCCTTTCTCAATAGCAAGGCTATGCTCACTGAGTCTGTACATAGTCAAGGCTTTCCTTAATTTTGGGTCAGTCACAGTGGTCAGGTATTCTGCCGCTGTGTACTCTCTGTGTAGGGCCAAATAGCATTCTAGTTTGCTCTGTTTTTTTGTTAATTCTTTCCAATGTGTTAAGTAGTTATCTTTTTGTTTTCTCATAATTTGGTTGGGTCTAATTGTGCTGCTGTCCTGGGGCTCTGTAGTGTGTGTTTGTGTTTGTGAACAGAGCCCCAGGACCAGCTTGCTTAGGGACTCTTCTCCAGGTTCATCTCTCTGTAGGTGATGGCTTTGTTATGGAAGGTTTGTGAATCGCTTCCTTTTAGGTGGTTGTAGAATTTAACAGCTCTTTTCTGGATTTTGATAATTAGTGGGTATCGGCCTAATTCTGCTCTGCATGCATTATTTGGTGTTCTACGTTGTACACGGAGGATATTTTTGCAGAATTCTGCGTGCAGAGTCTCAATTTGGTGTTTGTCCCATTTTGTGAAGTCTTGGTTGGTGAGCGGACCCCAGACCTCACAACCATAAAGGGCAATGGGCTCTATGACTGATTCAAGTATTTTTAGCCAGATCCTAATTGGTATGTTGAAATTTATGTTTCTTTTGATGGCATAGAATGCCCTTCTTGCCTTGTCTCTCAGATCGTTCACAGCTTTGTGGAAGTTACCTGTGGTGCTGATGTTTAGGCCAAGGTATGTATAGTTTTTGTGTGCTCTAGGGCAACAGTGTCTAGATGGAATTTGTATTTGTGGTCCTGGTGACTGGACCTTTTTGGAACACCATTATTTTGGTCTTACTGAGATTTACTGTCAGGGCCCAGGTCTGACAGAATCTGTGCATAAGATCTAGGTGCTGCTGTAGGCCCTCCTTGGTTGGTGACAGAAGCACCAGATCATCAGCAAACAGCAGACATTTGACTTCGGATTCTAGCAGGGGAGGCCGGGTGCTGCAGACTTTTCTAGTGCCCTCGCCAATTCGTTGATATATATGTTGAAGAGGGTGGGGCTTAAGCTGCATCCCTGTCTAACCCCACGACCCTGTGTGAAGAAATGTGTGTGTTTTTTGCCAATTTTAACCGCACACTTGTTGTTTGTGTACATGGATTTTATAATGTCGTATGTTTTACCCCAACACCACTTTCCATCAGTTTGTATAGCAGACCCTCATGCCAGATTGAGTCGAAGGCTTTTTTGAAATCAACAAAGCATGAGAAGACTTTGCCTTTGTTTTGGTTTGTTTGATTGTCAATTAGGGTGTGCAGGGTGAATACATGGTCTGTTGTACGGTAATTTGGTAAAAAGCCAATTTGACATTTGCTCAGTACATTGTTTTCATTGAGGAAATGTACGAGTCTGCTGTTAATAATAATGCAGAGGATTTTCCCAAGGTTACTGTTGACACATATTCCACGGTAGTTATTGGGGTCAAATTTGTCTCCACTTTTGTGGATTGGGGTGATCAGTCCTTGGTTCCAAATATTGGGGAAGATGCCAGAGCTAAGTATGATGTTAAAGAGTTTTAGTATAGCCAATTGGAATTTGTTGTCTGTATATTTGATCATTTCATTGAGGATACCATCAACACCACAGGCCTTTTTGGGTTGGAGGGTTTTTATTTTGTCCTGTAACTCGTTCAAGGTAATTGGAGAATCCAGTGGGTTCTGGTAGTCTTTAATAGTTGATTCTAAGATCTGTATTTGATCATGTATATGTTTTTGCTCTTTATTCTTTGTTATAGAGCCAAAGAGATTGGAGAAGTGGTTTACCCATACATCTCCATTTTGGATAGATAATTCTTTGTGTTGTTGTTTGTTTAGTGTTTTCCAATTTTCCCAGAAGTGGTTAGAGTCTATGGATTCTTCAATTGCATTGAGCTGATTTCTGACATGCTGTTCCTTCTTTTTCCGTAGTGTATTTCTGTATTGTTTTAGTGATTCACCATAGTGAAGGCGTAGACTCAGGTTTTCCGGGTCTCTATGTTTTTGGTTGGACAGGTTTCTCAATTTCTTTCTTAGATTTTTGCATTCTTCATCAAACCATTTGTCATTATTGTTAATTTTCTTCGGTTTTCTATTTGAGATTTTTAGATTTGATAGGGAAGCTGAGAGGTCAAATATACTGTTAAGATTTTCTACTGCCAAGTTTACACCTTCACTATTACAGTGGAACGTTTTACCCAGGAAATTGTCTAAGAGGGATTGAATTTGTTGTTGCCTAATTGTTTTTTGGTAGGTTTCCAAACTGCATTCCTTCCATCTATAGCATTTCTTAATGTTACTCAGTTCCTTTGGCTTTGATGCCTCATGATTGAATATTGCTCTGTTTAAGTAGACTGTGATTTTGCTGTGGTCTGATAGGGGTGTCAGTGGGCTGACTGTGAACGCTCTGAGAGACTCTGGGTTGAGGTCAGTGATAAAGTAGTCTACAGTACTACTGCCAAGAGATGAGCTATAGGTGTACCTACCATAGGAGTCCCCTCGAAGCCTACCGTTGACTATGTACATACCCAGCGTGCGACAGAGCTGCAGGAGTTGTGACCCGTTTTTGTTGGTTATGTTGTCATAGTTGTGCCTAGGGGGGCATCTCTCTCTCTCTCTCTCTCACACACACACAGCCAAGGAAAGTCTTAATGATCCTCTCTAAATGACTCAAGATTAGTCTCTAAATAAATACATTTTCAACAAGCTTTCAAACCTCTTGTTTTTACTGCTTCTTAAGAAACACATTGAAATGCAAAGCCACATTGTGAAGTTAACACTGACAAAAGCCATGGCGACTGAGAGGGTGAAGGTAGGAGGTGGAGGGGAGGGTGGGGGGACAATAAGGGGCCACATCAAAGTTCTTTCGGCAGCCTGAATGTCAGAGATTAGGGCTACAACATGAAAGGGTTTTTTTTACCCACAGGGGGTGTCACCGCTAACAGCCATTACAATTCTGCAGCCTACCTTTAAATGTACTATTCATAAATGCTGTGTGCAAGAAACTGTAGGCCTACAGTATTTGTTATATTTGTAACCTCCAAATAGTTCAAACTGGGGCAGAAAAAAATGAAACATGTGGACGTTTTAAAATGAGTGTGTTCACACGTGTGCCTGCAGCGCGTATGAGGGGTCCGAAGATGGTTCATGCCATCCCTCGCCACTAAGCACAAAGTATAGTTCTCGAGAGATGAACAACCAAGCCAAAGCAACGAGTTTTTGTTCTTAATTAGAAACGGTATCCGTGTATGTGTGGTTAATAAAAATGTATCTTTGGAAATCCCACTACGGCGGGCATGCCTTGAGCAGGCCCAAGCGGGTTCACACGGTGCGGTGTCGGCTACAGTCAAATACGCCAATTATCCTATTACTTTCGCGCTGATGCGTGTGAACTCTCAGAGAATAAAGACCCAACTTCAAAGACTCTGCAAACTTGATATAAAAATCCACGCAGGTGCACAACAGTTTACGAATTCTGTAACACTCAAACAACTAGGCTAGGGTTATAGACCTATTATATTAAGTTTCCGCATTACAATGTAGGCCCATTAGGCCCAGTACATACAATGATTATGAAGGCACATATTCTTACAGAAAACAACTATTCCAAATAAACCATTTAAAAAACTATGTCTCTCTCTCTCTCTCTGGCACGACATGGAGTTAGGAAACATGCGCTTGACTTGTATGAAAAACGTCGCAATCGAACTTGAAATTATTTTGAGGAAATTGTGCCAATGCCACAATAGCAATGTAACACTTCGGTAGTCGATTTCAAGTTGAACCAACGTTTAGATAAACGTCCAAAGACACGCTAAAAAAATGAATCACCGTCTTCTTGAAAATCACAAACTAGATTCCACTCGCAACGTCTGTTGCCAACTGTACAGGCTACTAACTGCGCGACCCAGATCAACTCGGTGAATTTAAACTGCAATATTAAACATTCCTATACAGAACACAATACAGTTCACAGTAAATAGTAAATTTCACAGTAAATAGCCCTATATTTGCCATGTTTGAGGATATGTTGGATATTTTCCCTTCCTTGTCTCAAACTTTCATAATCATACATCCGCGCAACCTTGTTGCATCAATTACATCGAAGTGTGGCATGTCTTTAAGCAAACAAAAAGTGGGAATTAATATGACTCCCAATCGAACAAATGACTGTAAAAGTAAGAAAGTGGTCAAACCTCATGCAGGAATTCTTACGGTCTCAAGCAGCATGCTGCTGTGGCGTAAATTGATCTCCTGAGTGCTGTTTTGCAGAGAGCACAGCTACTACACTTATCACGAGAAGGGCAACTGTACAACAAAAAATTACCTGTTGCAGAGGTTGTCATTCGGAAAGAAAGATGGGGAACAGTTGAAATTGATTGGTCCTCTCTCACTGCTTGGCCCACACTCTACCTACTTCAACCTACACACGCCTTCTTCTTCTTTTTTACACTGGGGGAGAATATTTAAGCCGAGTTCTTTTACTCCTCAAGCTTGCCTGCTGCAATCTTTTTTCTCCTTTTTTTTTTGCAACAGTATTCAGGCGTAACTTTTCCCGGGTCTCGAATCACGCTGTAGCTGAATGAAAAATATATTTACCTTTTCCAGTGTTAACCCTTAATAGACCTACGTTGCATTATACACCATTTATAAACTGCTCTTCCCATGGTCTAGTTAGTAAGTACCCCACTGGTCCTTGTTAGGAGAGTGCGTGTACGTGTAAACGAATGTCCACAATAACAATATATCCAAACATTTGAGGTTGTCACTGAAAAAGGATTGCCCATTCTTATTAAATCCATTGTTATAAATCCATTGGTATAACAACAAATGCATCAACATAACTGTGCCCATTTCAATTCTATCGCACATTTGTCTTACATGTTCCTTTGTTTTGTATTGTAGCCTATGTAATGTGCTTTGTTCATGAATTCAAGTTTGGTTTGCAGGTAAGATGAACAAAGCGCATGTCATTTATCACAAGACATCTAGTGGCCTTTTTGGTAACTTCAGACTGTCACAGGTGTCTGTAGTTATCGCTGGCCCCCTGTGTGGCCTTATCACATGTAAAATAAGAAGAAGATTAAAAAAAAATAGAATGACAAAGCTGTGAAACGTTATCCTAAATATAACCTATCAACCTTGTGAATACCATTGGTGTTTCATATGAGGGTTTCAGCATAAACGATCCTTTATATTTTGACACACTTTTATTTGTTTTACTTGCTTCTGCACTGTCATAATGAAGTGTTTTGTAACACTAAAACTAGTGGCAACTGAACTGCCACCAATGTTAAGGAGACAAAACTCACTTTGCTGGAGTTTTGAAACACTTGGGTTGTAAGGGGTTATGAGACCGATTGAAGGTGTACTGAAACATTCATCCTAAAGTGTTCTGAAACACCACCTAATCAATAGTTGTGGAACACCTTGCAAGAGGCTGGGAGCACTAACATGGAAAATATTGAAAACACTAGTATGATGTTTCGAGTCCTGTTTAGTGCAGAATTAGATCCCTTCTTTTTGAGTTTCCAAATCCAGGGGAAGGGAGTCCCTCCACTTATCGTGTATTCCTTGCTCTTGTGCTGATGAACTCCTCATTGCTAACTCCAAAAGGAATTATGCTCAAACAAAGGATATGAGAAAATATAGTTTTGTGAAAATACAAATGAATACGTTTGTCCAGGATAATAATGAATGAGTACAAAATTATTATTTGTGGAATTTCTTTCCTTCTTCATGAGTTTGAGCAAATCTGTTGTGTTGTGACAAGGTAGGGGTGGTATACAGAAGATAGTCCTATTTGGTAAAAGACCAAGTCCATATTATGGCAAGAACAGCTCAAATAAGCAAAGAGAAATGACAGTCCATCATTACTTTAAGACATGAAGGTCAGTCAAGTGCAAAGTTTCTTGAAGTGCAGTCACAAAAACCATCAAGCGCTGTGATTAAATTGGCTCTCATGAGGGCAGCCGCAGGAAAGGAAGACCCAGAGTTACCTCTGCTGCAGAGGATACGTTCATTAGAGTTAACTGCACCCAAAGAAATGCTTCAGAGTTCAAGGAACAGACATATCTCAACATCAACGGTTCAGAGCAGACTGTGTGAATTGGGCCTTCATGGTTGAATTGCTGCAAAGAAACCACTACCAAAGGACACCAATAAGAAGAAGTGACTTGCTTGGGCCAAGAAACACGAGCGATGGACATTAGACCGGTGGAAATCTGTCCTTTGGTCTGATGAGTCCAAATTTTTGAATTTTGGTTCCAACCGCCGTGTCTTTGTGAGACGCAGAGTAGGTTAACGGATTACCTCTGCATGTGTAGTTCCCCGTGATTTATTTAGAATTCAAGGCACACTTAACCAGCATTGCTACCACACCATTCTGCAGCAATACACCATCCCATCTGCTTTGTGCTTAGTGGGACTATAATTTGTTTTTCAACAGAACAATGACCCAAAACACACCTCCAGGCTGTGTATGTGCTATTTGACCAAGGATAGTGATGGAGTGCTGCATCAGATGACCTGGCATCCACAATCACCCAACCTCAACTCAATAGAGGTGGTTTGGGATGAGTTGGACCACAGAGTGAAGGAAAAGCAGCCAACAAGTGCTCAGCATATGTTGGAAAAGCATTCATCATGAAGCTGATTGAGAGAATGCCAAAAGTGTGCAAAGCTGTCATCGAGGCAATGCCTCTCAATGGCCAATACATAGCATTAGTAAACCAGGATTTATATACACATTGGGCAAACCAGACTTCATGGCTGAAACTTTGTAGAGAATACTGAATGAAGATGTACCCCCTCTCAGGCTCCTGAGCCTGTGTAGGGATCTGATGGGACATCTGAATCCGACTTAAGGAGAAAAATATATATCTATTTTTTTAATATATATACTGTATTTTGTTTACTTTTGGAATATTATGAGTATGTTTTTCCCCCTTCCGCTATTATGATCAGTTTTCACTCCATCTAGTAGGTGGCGGCATGCACTTCTAACGACCTCCATAATACAATAGAAGAAACAAGTATGGAACGTGCTGAGTTGAATAGCAAGAAAACGAACTTTGAATTTGCTGATCAGTGCACTAGCTGACAGCAACAATTGTGCAACTTCAATTTACTAAAGATACTTTACCAGATTCTGTGAGCAATGACTTTCTGAACATTAACAAATTCAACGAGCAGGTGAGCATTCGATAACGTGAAATGGTCGTTTTGAGCATGAACTCAGTACAGTGAGCAAAAGTTAACTGTAAACACTGCAGGGGTATATTCATTCGTCCGATTCTGTTGCAAAACGTTTCTTAAACGGAACGAAACGGGGCGGGACCTACCTAAATTTGTCCAATAGAAGCTCTCGTTTTTCTCTTTGCTTCCGTGTGGTTCTTAAACAGTGAACGCAATGAATACACCCCTGCAAATATTAGCAGCATGCTTGCTTGTGCTTACGAATTGACATAAAGCCTAACTGATTTCGAAACATGCTGCTTTTAGTATGATGCAATGTTTCGAAATGTGTGTAGTTAGGCCATACACGTCCCAGGTCACATGACTAGGTACGGTCACATGATTCATATGAGGTCTGGCCCATCTTACCTAACAACAAAGTAGATCTATGGCAACTATGAATCAATGTACTGAATAGACCAATAAACTCTGTATTCTTAAACTGTTTCTCTGCAGCAATTTACAAGTCTGACTGAGATTGTTTTCAATTTCCTGTTGGAGCCAAAAGAGGTAAACAAACTCATGAGGACAGACATATATTATCTTATCCTTAATTGTGTGCTGGATGTGTGAACAGACTGCCACTTGACTGTGTTTCCTTCATTCATTGTAGTGTGTATTTGCAGACGACCAGGCTCTTGCAGCAGCTGAGTGAGTTTGCAGAGGAGAATGGGATGAGTGCAGGCCCTCTGAGAAACCGTATGAAGAGTTTCATGCTGCTTCCCTATGGTGAGACTGACAGACAGCACTCACAAATAAAAATATTTAGAAATAACTTGTGTATACAACGTGAAATACACCTAAACCAAAATATGGTAAGGGTCCAGCACATATCTTAGTATATTAGTATATCAATTAGTATATCACTTTTAGAAAGTTTTGCAAATTTTAATGAAATAAAAAACTGAAATAACTTATTTACATAAGTATTAAGACCCTTTGCTATGAGACTCTAAATTGAGCTCAGGTTCATCCTGTTTCCATTGATCAGCCTTGAGATGTTTCTACAACTTAATTGGAGTCCACCTGTAGTAAATTCAATTGATTGGACATGATTTGGAAAGGCACACACTTGTCTATCTAAGGTCCCATGGTTAAAAAAAACCAAGCCATGAGGTCGAAGGAATTGTTTGTAGAGCTCAGAATCAGGATTGTGTCGAGGCACAGAACTGGGGAAGGGTACCAACACATTTCTGCAGCATTGAAGGTCCCCAAGAACAGAGTGGCCTCCATCATTCTTAAATGGAAGAAGTTTGGAACCACCAAGACTCTTCCTAGAGCTGCCCGCCTGGCCAAACTGAGCAATGGGGGGAGAAGGGCCTTGGTCAAGGAGGTGACCAAGAACCCGATGGTCATCTGACAGAGCTCCTCTGTGGAGATGGGAGAACCTTCCAGAAAGGCAACAATCTCTGCTGCACTCTACCAATCAGGCTTTTATGGTGGAGTGGCTAGACAGAAGCCACTCCTCAGTCAAATGCACATGACAGCCAGCTTGGATTTTGCCAAAAGGCACCTAAAGCACTCTCAGACCATGAGAAACAAAATTCTCTGGTCTGATGAAACCAAGATTGAACTCTTTGGCCTGAATGCCATGCGTCACGTCTGGAGGAAACCTGGCACAATCCCTATGGTGAAGCATGGTGGGGGCAGCATCATGCTGTGGGGATGTTTTTTAGCAGCAGGGACTGGGAGGCTAGTCAGGATTGAGGGGAAAGATCAACAGAGAAAAGTACAGAGAGATCCTTGATGAAAACCTGCTCCAGAGAGCTCAGGACCTCAGACTGGGGCTAAGGTTCACCTTCCAACAGGACAACGACCCTAAGCACACAGCCAAGACAACGCAGGAATGGCATTGCGACAATTCTCTGAATGTCCTAGAGTGACACAGCCAGAGCCTGGACATGAACCTGATCGAACATCTTTGGAGAGACCTGAAAATAGCTGTGCAGCGACGCTCCCAACCAACCTGAGAGGGCTTGAGGGGATCTGCAGAGAAGAATGGAAGAAACTCCCCAAATACAGGCGTGCCACGCTTGTAGCATCGAGGCTGTAAACGTGGCCAAAGGTGCTTCAACAAAGTATTGAGTAAAGGGTCTGAATACTAAATGTGATATTTCAACAAAACATTTTTTTATACATTTCTAAATATTTCTGAAAACCTGTTTTTACTTTGTCATTATGGGGTATTGTGTGAAGATTGAGGGAAAATGCCATTCAATACATTTTTGAAATAGGCTGTAAACATAAGAAAAAGTCACGGGGTATGAAGACTTCCCGAATGCACTGTAAAATGTGTTCGATTTAATTATGTGGTTACAGCAACCTAAAATGGACAAAGTACATGCTGTAAGTTTATTTGAACTCAAAACCAAGATTGGAAGAATTATTTTTTTAGGTGCCCTGAAGAAAAATCTGACGGCAGACCAAGTCTAAGAGGACCTTCTGGCTTTAGGTATGTTGTAATATATATATGTAATAAACCCCATGTACACTATCAAAGCTGCAAATACTCCAGTCTCCACAGTCCATATTGGTACTGAGCTTTACAGTGTCATTAAACAACTTTTAACCATAACTATTAATTGATAGGATTCAATGATGCCAAGGCAGCCCATTTTTCACAACAGGTATGTTACAACATTTAATATCCTATCCTCCATGTTGGATATTGAATTGAGAAAAAATGTAATTGATTGAATAATTATTTTCAGTGGAGCAGCCACTACCCTGTGTTGTCCAGGCTGGCTGTAGGGCAGACTCTTATGGTCAACCAGCTGGTTGACATGGAGTGGAAGTTTGGTGGTAAGACAAATAACCTTAGGATAGAAGTTCCCTTGCGAATGGTCCACTCTTTTGTGATCCTCCCCACCTTATCGTATAATGTAGATGTGTGTTTCACTCATTTATACTGAACAAAAATATGAATTCAATTTGCAACAATTTCAAATATTTTTAGTTACAGTTCATATAAGGAAATCAGTCAATTGAAATAAATTCATTTGGCACTAAACTATGGATTTCACAATACAGATATGCACCGGTTGGTCACAGACACCTTAAAAAAAAAAATCAGGAAACCAGTCAGTATCTGGTGTGACCACCATTTGCCTCATGCAGTGCGACACCTCTTACGTATAGAGTTGATCAGGCTGTTGATTGTGGCCTTGTCCGTTGAGAGAAATAAGCTTTTTGTGAGTATGAAACATTTCTGGGATCTTTTATTTCAGCTCATGAAACATGGAACCAACACTTTACATGTTGCGTTTATATTTTTGTTCAGTGTATAATAGATAAATGACCCAATTCCCAGCCTCTCCATGACTACTGTCGTGACGTGACTCATTAATCTGATGACTTATGTATCGAATCAACTATGTTTAATTGTTACGTGATTTAAAGGAGTCATGTAACAATTAACTCATTAGGATTTGGGGCACCGCGGAAGAAGTTGTTTAACGAGTTCTCCCTAATTAAACTCTAGATTATATATCGATAAGTCATTTATTAATCATTACCTCATATCGGTCTCATAATTCTGAACGTTGCATACTCCTTGTATCTGCACAAACCCAAGCTTTACTGATCATTCCGGACCACACAAATTGATTTAATTGTTTATTTACTAACTAACTAAATGATAAAACAGGATACACACACACATGGTATAGGTTATTGATTAGAAACTTAATACAATGAAAATAGGTCCCTAGTGGACTAACGATGATATGACCGTTTATCAAAAGAGGGAGGGGAAAAAGAAAGAGAGACACTCTTTCTTGTAACTATGTGTAACGGTTTTCTAGTGGTGATGAAGGGTCGGACCAAACTGCAGCGTGTCGATTGCGATCCATGTTTATTTAAACAAACGTAAACACGACTAAACACGAACACTACAAACAATAAACGAAACGAAAACCGAAAACAGCCTATACTTGTGTCAACTAACATCAAAGAAGGACATCAAGACACTAAGGACAATCACCCACGACAAACTCAAAGAATATGGCTGCCTAAATATGGTTCCCAATCAGAGACAACGATAAGCACCTGCCTCTGATTGAGAACCACTCCAGACAGCCATAGACCTTGCTAGACAACCCACTAAGCTACAATCCCAATACCACCACCAAAACCCCAAGACAAACACACCACAATTACAAAAACCCCATGCCACACACTGGCCTGACCAAATACATAAAGATAAACACAAAATACTTTGACCAGGGCGTGACAGAACCCCCCTAAGGTGCGGACTCCCGAACGCACCTCAAAACAATAGGGAGGGTCCGGGTGGGCGTCTGTCCATGGTGGCGGCTCCGGCGCGGGGACGTGGACCCCACTCCTTTAATGTCTTAGTCCCCTCTCCCTTCGTCCCTGGATAGTCCACCCCGCCGCCGACCATGGCCTAGTAGTCCTCACCCAGAACCCCACTGGACTGAGGAGCAGATCGGGACTGAAGGACAGCTCGGGACCGAGGCAGCTCGGGACTGAGGGGAAGCTCGGGAGTGAGAGAAAGCTCAGGAGTGAGAGGAAGCTCAGGAGTGAGAGGAAGCTCAGGAGTGAGAGGAAGCTCAGGAGTGAGAGGAAGCTCAGGAGTGAGAGGAAGCTCAGGCCGGTAAATAGATCTACCAGCTCCTGGCTGGCTGGTGGTTTCAGCAGATCCTGGCTGACTGGCAGATCCTGGCTGACTGGCAGATCCTGGCTGACTGGCAGATCTGGAAGAGTCTGGTTGACTGGCAGATCTGGAAGAGTCTGGTTGACTGGCAGATCTGGAAGAGTCAGGTTGACTGGCAGATCTGGAAGAGTCTGGTTGACTGGCAGATCTGGAAGAGTCTGGCTGACTGGCAGATCTGGAAGAGTCTGGCTGACTGGCAGATCTGGAAGAGTCTGGCTGACTGGCAGATCTGGAAGAGTCTGGCTGACTGGCAGATCTGGAAGAGTCTGGCTGACTGGCAGATCTGGAAGAGTCTGGCTGACTGGCAGAGTCTGGCTGACTGGCAGATCTGGCGGCGCTGGGCAGACTGGCGATGCTGGGCAGACTGGCGGCGCTGGGCAGACTGGCGGCGCTGGGCAGACTGACGACGCTGGGCAGACTGACGACGCTGGGCAGACTGGCGGTGCTGGGCAGACTGGCGACGCTGGGCAGACTGGCGACGCTGGGCAGACTGGCGACACTGGGCAGACTGGCGACGCTGGGCAGACTGGCGACGCTGGGCAGACTGGCGGCGCTGGGCAGACTGGGGGCACTGGCGGCGCTGGGCAGACTGGCGGCACTAGCTGCTCCATATAGGCTGACAGCTCTGGCGGCTTCTTACAGACTGACCGCTCTGGCGGCTCCGTGCTGACTGGCAGCTCCTTGCAGACTGGCAGCTCCTTACAGACTGACAGCTCCGTGCAGACTGACAGCTCCGTGCAGACTGGCAGCTCCTTGCAGACTGGCAGCTCCATGCAGACTGGCAGCTCCATGCAGACTGGCAGCTCCATGCAGACTGGCAGCTCCATGCAGACTGGCTGCTCTATGCAGACTGACATCTCTGGCTGCTTCATGCAGACTGACAGCTCTGGCTGCTCCATGTAGACTGGCTGCTTCATGCAGACTGGCAGCGCGGGCTGCTTCATGTAGACTGACAGCTCTGGCTGCTTCATGCAGACTGGCAGCTCTGGCTGCGCTGAACAGGCGGGAGACTCCGGCAGCGCTGGAGATGAGGAAAGCTCTAACAGCGCTAGATAGGCGGGAGACTCCGGCAGCGCAGTAGAGGAGGAAGGCTCTGGCTGCGCTGAACAGGCGGGAGGCTCCGGCAGCGCTGTAGAGGAGAAAGGCTCTGGCTGCGCTAAACAGGCGGGAGACTCCAGCAGCGCAGGAGAGGAGAAAAGCGCTGGCTGCGCTGAACAGGCGAGGCACACTGAAGGCCTGGTGCGTGGTGCTGGAACTGGTGGTACTGGATCGAGGACACGCACAGGAAGCCTGGTGCGGGGAGCTGCTACCGGAGGGCTGGGGTGTGGAGGTGGTACTGGATAGACCGGACCGTGCAGGCGCACTGGAGCTCTTGAGCACCGAGCCTGCCCAACCTTACCTGGCTCGATGCCCACTCTAGCCCGGCCGATACGAGGAGCTGGAATATACCGAACCGGGCTGTGCACCCGCACTGGAGACACCGTGCGCTCCACAGCATAACACGGTGCCTGCCCGGTCTCTCCAGCCCCGGTAAGCACAGGGAGTTTGCGCAGGTCTCCTACCTGGCATAGCCATACTCCCTGTGAGCCCCCAAGAAATTTTTGGGGCTGACTCTCGGGCTTCCATCCGCTCTGCCGTGCTAGCTCCTCATAATGCCGCCTCTCTGCTTTTGCTGCCTCCAGCTCGGCTTTGGGGCGACAATAATCTCCAGGCTCATTCCAGGGTCCTTTACCGTCCAATTCCTCCTCCCATGTCCATATCTCCAGGTGGTGCAACCTCTCCCACTGTAGCTGCTGCTGCTCCTGCTGCTGCTGCCTCTGTTGCCTCTTCTCCTGTTGCTCCTTTGGGCGGCTACACTCCCCTGGTTTAGCCCAGGGTCCTCTCCCGTCGAAGATCTCCTCCCATGACCAGGAATCCTTGGTGAGCATCTCCTTTTTCGGCTGCTCCTGCCTGTTGACACGCCGCTTGGTCCGTTGGTGGTGGGTGATTCTGTAACGGTTTTCTAGTGGTGATGAAGGGTCGGACCAAACTGCAGCGTGTCGATTGCGATCCATGTTTATTTAAACAAACGTAAACACGACTAAACACGAACACTACAAACAATAAACGAAACGAAAACCGAAAACAGCCTATACTTGTGTCAACTAACATCAAACAAGGACATCAAGACACTAAGGACAATCACCCACGACAAACTCAAAGAATATGGCTGCCTAAATATGGTTCCCAATCAGAGACAACGATAAGCACCTGCCTCTGATTGAGAACCACTCCAGACAGCCATAGACCTTGCTAGACAACCCACTAAGCTACAATCCCAATACCACCACCAAAACCCCAAGACAAACACACCACAATTACAAAAACCCCATGCCACACCCTGGCCTGACCAAATACATAAAGATAAACACAAAATACTTTGACCAGGGCGTGACACTATGCTCACAGTAATCCTAATACTTTACCCCTGAACCGCCGCCCATTTGGGTAAGAAATAATGAATGTATTTACAGTTGAAGTTGGAAGTTTAGATACACCTTAGCCAAATAGTTTAAATCTGAGTTTTTCAAAATTCCTGACATTTCCCGACAAGTAAAAATTCCCTGTTTTAGGTCAGTTAGGATCGCCACTTTATTTTAAGAATGTGAAATGTCAGAATAATAGTAGAGAGAATTATTTATTTCAGCTTTTATTTCTTTCATCACATTCCCAGTGCATCAGACATTTACATACACTCAATTAGTATTTGGTAGCATTGCCTTTAAATTGTTTAACTTGGGTCAAACGTTTTGGGTAGCCTTCCACAAGCTTCCCACTATAAGTTGGGTGAACTTTGGCCCATTCCTCCTGACAGAGCTGGTGTAACTGAGTCAGGTTTGTAGGCCTCCTTGTGCGCACAAGCTTTTTCAGTTTTACCCACACATTTTCTATAGGATTGAGGTCAGGGCTTTGTGATGGCCACTCCAATACCTTGACTTTGTTGTCCTTAGGCCATTTTGCCACAACTTTGGAAGTATGCTTGCGGTCATTGTCCATTTGGAAGTTTTAATTTCCTGACTGATGTCTTGAGATGTTGCTTCAATATATCCACATAATTTTCCGTCCTCATGATCCAATCTATTTTGTGAAGTGCACCAGTCCCTCATGCAGCAAAGCACCCCCACAACATGATGCTGCCACCCCCGTGCTTCACGGTTGAAACGGTGTTCTTCAGCTAGCAAGCCTCCCTCTTTTTCCTCCAAACTTGATGATTTATTTATTTATTTAGTTCACCTTTATTTAACCAGGTAGGCAAGTTGAGAACAAGTTCTCATTTACAATTGCGACCTGGCCAAGATAAAGCAAAGCAGTTCGACACATACAACGACACAGAGTTACACATGGAGTAAAACAAACATACAGTCAACAATACAGTATAAACAAGTCTATATACGATGTGAGCAAATGAGGTGAGATAAGGGAGGTAAAGGCAAAAAAAGGCCATGGTGGCAAAGTAAATACAATATAGCAAGTAAAACACTGTAATGGTAGATTTGCAGTGGAAGAATGTGAAAAGTAGAAATAAAAATAATGGGGTGCAAATGAGCAAAATAAATAAATAAATAAAATAAATAAATACAGTAGGGAAAGAGGTAGTTGTTTGGGCTAAATTAAAGATGGGCTATATACAGGTGCAGTAATCTGTGAGCTGCTCTGACAGTTGGTGCTTAAAGCTAGTGAGGGATATAAGTGTGTCCAGTTTCAGAGATTTTTGTAGTTCGTTCCAGTCATTGGCAGCAGAGAACTAGAAGGAGAGGCGGCCAAAGAAAGAATTGGTTTTGGGGGTGACCAGAGAGATATACCTGCTGGAGCGCGTGCTACAGGTGGGTGATGCTATGGTGACCAGCGAGCTGAGATAAGGGGGGACTTTACCTAGCAGGGTCTTGTAGATGACATGGAGCCAGTGGGTTTGGCGACGAGTATGAAGCGAGGGCCAGCCAACGAGAGCGTACAGGTCGCAATGGTGGGTAGTATATGGGGCTTTGGTGACAAAATGGATTGCACTGTGATGGACTGCATTCAATTTGTTGAGTAGGGTATTGGAGGCTATTTTGTAAATGACATCGCCGAAGTCAAGGATTGGTAGGATGGTCAGTTTTACAAGGGTATGTTTGGCAGCAGGAGTGAAGGATGCTTTGTTGCGAAATAGGAAGCCAATTCTAGATTTAACTTTGGATTGGAGATGTTTGATGTGGGTCTGGAAGGAGAGTTTACAGTCTAACCAGACACCTAGGTATTTGTAGTTGTCCACGTATTCTAAGTCAGAGCCGTCCAGAGTAGTGATGTTGGACAGGCGGGCAGGTGCAGGCAGCGATCGGTTGAAGAGCATGCATTTAGTTTTACTTGTATTTAAGAGCAATTGGAGGCCACAGAAGGAGAGTTATATGGCATTGAAGCTTGCCTGGAGGGTTGTTAACACAGTGTCCAAAGAAGGGCCAGAAGTATACAGAATGGTGTCGTCTGCGTAGATGTGGATCAGAGACTCACCAGCAGCAAGAGCGACATCATTGATGTATGCAGAGAAGAGAGTCGGTTCAAGAATTGAACCCTGTGGCACCCCCATAGAGACTGCCAGAGGTCCGGACAGCAGACCCTCCGATTTGACACACTGAACTCTATCAGAGAAGTAGTTGGTGAACCAGGCGAGGCAATCATTTGAGAAACCAAGGCTGTCGAGTCTGCAGATGAGGATGTGGTGATTGACAGAGTCGAAAGCCTTGGCCAGATCAATGAATACGGCTGCACAGTAATGTTTCTTATCGATGGCGGTTAAGATATCGTTTAGGACCTTGAGCGTGGCTGAGGTGCACCCATGACCAGCTCTGAAAACAGATTGCATAGCAGAGAAGGTATGGTGAGATTCGAAATGGTCGGTAATATGTTTGTTGACTTGGCTTTCGAAGACCTTAGAAAGGCAGGGTAGGATAGATATAGGTCTGTAGCAGTTTGGGTCAAGAGTGACCCCCCCTTTGAAGAGGGGGATGACCGCAGCTGCTTTCCAATCTTTGGGAATCTCAGACGACACGAAAGAGAGGTTGAAAGAGAGGTTGAACAGGCTAGTAATAGTGTGGCAACAATTTCGGCAGATCATTTTAGAAAGAAAGGGTCCAGATTGTCTAGCCCGGCTGATTTGTAGGGGTCCAGATTTTGCAGCTCTTTCAGAACATCAGCTGACTGGATTTGGGAGAAGGAGAAATGGGGAAGGGTTGGGCGAGTTGCTGTGGGGGGTGCAGTGCTGTTGACCGGGGTAGGAATAGCCAGGTGGAAAGCATGGCCAGCCGTAGAAAAATTCTTATTGTAATTCTCAATTATAGTGGATTTATCAGTGGTAACAGTGCTTCCTGCAACACTAACTCAAAAAAGTTCTGGGACACTGTAAAGTCCATGGAGAATAAGAACACCTCCTTCCAGCTGCCCACTGCAAACCAAAGTCCCTTCATTGGTGATTGGTCAACAGTAGGGATTCATAAATGAAGTATTTGTCTTTCAATGAGAGACAAAACATATTGATGCACATTTTTTCACTTGAGAAGTACTGCACCAAACATCTGAGTTAGATTTAAAATTGCGTGATTAAGATTTCCTCAGCAAAAACGCAAAGCTGTCATCAAGGCTACGTTGAAGAATCTCATATAAAATATATTTTGATTTGTTTAACACTTTTTTTGCTTACAACATGATTCCATATGTGTTATTTCATAGTTTTGATGTCTTCACTATTATTCTACAATGTAGAGAAAAACCCTTGAATGAGTAGGTGTCCAAACTTTTGACTGGTACTGTATTTCTTGAGTTATCTTAGATTAATTCAGACTATTTTGAAGCACTGGCTACAGTGTCTCAAGATGGACAAACAGTACTACTGCTGCTTTTTAATTTTTTTAATTCAAGCTTAGTTCGCCTAGCCTTTTAGCCTCTAGTTTTCATGGTTTGTTTTCCTACATGTGTCAGAATTCCTGCGGCCTGCCAAGTACTGTCTTTCTCCCATGGCTTCAGCCACTTTGATTTGTTGACATAAAAATGTCCACACATAGTGAAAGTAACACTCTGAAGGAGGAAGGCCCTAAAAAATTTGCAGGCTATAGCCTGTTTATAGCCTCGTACTCTTTTATTTGTATCTACTTGTACTTTTTAACTGCATAGTTGGGAAAGGGCTCGTAAGTAAGCACTTCACGGTAAAGTGTACACTTGTTTTATTTGACGCATCTGAAAAAACTTTTTTTTAAATTTGAATGAGCATAGCGTGACCATATTACTAGCACCAGTGCTGGGGAGTAACAGATTGCAAAAATATTGTAATCAAATTAGATAATTACTTTTAAATTCAGAAAGGATTGTTGCAACAACAACAACAACAAAAATCGGACACCTTTCTGTTTTCTCAATGACATTTAAATCCGCATTGAAAAAAGGCGCAGGTTTACATTTTTCCACCTGAGCGAGTCTGACCACAAGTCAGAGGCCACTATGATGACACACCAAATGCGTTTGATGGATTGCGGGAAAAGAGCAGGAACAGGATTTTAATAGGCTACAGTCCAAGCTATGTCTTCCAATGGTGTGACTGCTGTCGACATCATCCAAAGATTTTCCAACTTGAAGAAATACCCTTACAGGCCATTTTGAGCCTGTAATCGAACCCAAATGCTGATGCTCCAGATACTCAATTAGTCTAAAGAAGATCAATAAGCCTTTTAAAATGATAAACTTGGATTAGCTAACACAACGTGCCATTGGAACACAGGAGTGATGGATGCTAAAAATGGGCCTCTGTAGTCCTACAGTTTGTAGATGTTTCCAGCTACAATAGTCATTTACAACATTAACAATGTCTACACTCTATTTCTGATCAATTTGATGTTATTTTAATGGACAAAAAAAAGTGCTTTTCTTTCAAAAACAAGGACCTTTCTAAGTGACCCCAAACTTTTGAACGGTAGCGTATGTCATTCAATTGGTAATATTAATTTGTCCTCTTCTAATGCCTCTTAGAGGGAAAGTAATCAGATTACGTTACTGAGTTTGGGTAATCCAAAAGTGGTTACCAATTACAATTTTGGACATGTGACTAGTAACCCTGACTAGCACAATATACAGAATCTGTCCATGTTCATAATTTTGAGGAAATTGGCACATTGCAGTGTTCTACGCTATTTGAAAATATCTCTACGTCTCTTCCAGCTTACGTTGGTCATCAGAAAGGGGAACTCAACTGAAAATGTCTACATGGGTGAAGCTCTTACTCTGGCTGCGCTATCTCCTAGTCAACATGTCATTGGTTCACTTTGCCTATTGTTCTTGGTGTCATTGACAGATTTGGTCTGTTTTTTGTTGTTCTTTCTTCAGAGTTGACCCTCCCCCGGTTTTACAACTACCTCCATGAAATGGAGAGGGCCAAAGCCAGTATGGACTGCTTCAGCTGAGCTTTAAACACCAGTAACATGAGAATGTACTGAATGTGTCCTTGAGGGACAGGAGGAAACATGAATGGAGTTGCCAGCGACAGTGGTTGACATTGGGTCTGCCCGAAATGGCATACTGTTCCCATTACAGGACAATACTTTTGAACGGGGGCAAAGTAGTGCACTATATAGTGAATAGAGTGCAATTTGGGACGTACAATGGGTTCAAAATAGAACATACAGAATCTGAAGGAAACGTCCAGATTCTCACATACCATTAAACGATTTCAATGTTTTGTCTTTTGAAATGTGCACAGTTGTTTTTCGCAGTAGAGATTTTGTGTGCGTGAGAAAGTCTTCGCGGGTGTGTTTTGAATTGTAACCCAATGACTTTAATTCCATTGGCTGTCACTACAAGTGACGTGAGGCATACACGTAACTGATTTTTTGTTGTTGCAATCTTTAATCATTTGTATCACAGATTTGCTTCAGTTCATTTTGTCTATTTAAGTATTCAGATGTCATATTGGTCTGCTGTAGGTATTCACATAATGATGAATGAATGCTAGAAATTCTGAACAATATCCTCAGACAATTACACAGCAAGATTATTACGCTGACATAGAAGATACTATTAAATTGGCTCTAATAACAGGTTTCGGTAGCTATTCCACTGACAGCATAATGAGAGAGAGGGGGCATGTGCATACTAGTTGTCACACCCTCCTACTTCTTCTGTACCTTAATTATCCAACTAGTCGCATCAAATGTACACCCAAATATTTTCTACTGTCATTTGAGCCCGCAGCAATGACCTGCCATGTGTGGGCATTCTACAGTCATTAAATGTTTTGAAAGTGTTTTGCGAAATAAGAGCTTGAAACAGAAAAGAACCTAACACTGCCTGCATTGCTTGATGGTTACATTGTCATAATAACCAATAGGATGTTGATCAGAATACGTGGTATGTTTTTGGAGAAATACAAGCTTGGGGAAAATGCCATGTCTTTGTTTCCGTAAATGTATATAATCAAGCACTTGCCTTTTAAGAGTGTATATTAGGTAGCCTATAGTTTTTAAATGATCAGGCATGGCTCTGCACGTTTAATGATGTCACCAATTCATTTGATTACTCATTCATTCATGTTGGGTTTGATATCTTTACTTCTGCCTGGTCTTAGTCTTACTCATGTCTTACTTTCTGTAGTTCTTGGCCTTCTCCCAAAAATCTGGGTTATAGTCACCCTCTTCAGTCTTCACCCCTCTGGAAACGGCAGTTATAGGAGAAATGTTCTAAAAATCGAAAACATGTTTTTCATTCTACGTGGTGGATTTTTCTTTTGTCAAACTTTATTGCGACAAAAGATAGAAGCTGTGTTTTTCGAATGATTTATGATTGCCGAATCCTTTTGAAAGTACGTGGAGCACGTGATTTCATCACGTAACTATAAAGCTCTACTCTACAGTTAATTCTAAATGCATACTGCTTGCTAAATCTATTTTTCAACTATAACAATGTTGTTGTTTTTTTGCAGGACATCTTGAGTTTCAAAGTTGCCTGAATTGCTTCGTCTTGCTTTTCTAGTTGACTTGATGCAAGTTTCACCATTCAATTATTTCAGATTTACGGGAGTGCAAATCACGTTGGCCACTGTTTTTATCGACACGACCGTTCAGTCGAAACGTACAATAGCAGGCATTTGTTGCACCTATTTTCTATGCGAACTTTCTAAATGGCGACCCTAAAAAATACAAAAAGAATCACTGGACAAGTTCATGAAAACGTCTATTTTCCCTTCTCTCATTCTCACTTGTATAATTATGTTCCTTTATTCCCCTTCATACACCATGCCGGTTCCCCTTTGATATTCCTTGTTGTAGAACTAAAACACAAATTAGGCTTTTAAACAATTCTTAAGTCCAGTGTTATACTCAGTTTACATATGAATTCAATAGAGAACTTGGATATGATTACAGTGAAGGACTATACCTATAAAACAAAATATGAGATATATTGATACGTGGTGCAGTTTTGAAAAGGGGAGGAAGGGTGGATAGTTTTTCACCTATTCATGTTCTCAGAAATCCACCTGTTTCTCATAAACCCAGCTGTGTACTCCCATTTCCAGTGTATTCTATTGAGGAAATTCCCCTTGTCAAGTAATATCCATAATAATTCATACGAAAGCAAACACTTTCTTACTTGTATGATTGAGACTGCCAGGCTGATTTAAAGAGGGGATTCCTCTCGTGGGTTTCTGAAGAAGGAATATATGCAATTTCTCAATAAAGAAATGAGTCGGTGAAATAAATGTCTTTCCCAGTTAGATCAGACAGATTACGGTGTCTCGCACAATGACGCCAAAGCCCACCTGCCAACCAGCCACCTGCAGGGTGTGTGTGTGTGTGTGTGTGTGTGTGAGAGAGAGAGAGAGAGACAGAGAATACCGTTGGTGAGCACAGCACAGAAGAGGAAGTAGAAGCTTGTTCAGGTTAGTTATTTCACAGAACCTACTGCGATTACTCCTACCTTTCATACTTCGTTGAATGTGGTATTTGAGAAGTTTCACAGCTGGTTGTATCCCCTGGGTGTATCCCCTGAGAGACACCGTATCGATGCAAGAGATCAAATACCTCATTGATGTATGTATGTGGCTCATTTGTTGAACATTTCCACGTGGTTCAACATCACTCTCGATCTCATCTTGCCCCTAGGATATGTCTGAGGGTGTGTTGCAACTTCCCCCGACTTACTGTGTTGTTACCCGAGGGAGTGTGTAAAATCACATAACATTCCCCTAAGGGTGTGCAGTTTATGCTTTTTATGCAAATACATGTTTTTGCTCTATGAGAGAGAGAGTCGACTCTGTGGAAATCTAGGCTTACGTAGTGCCAAGGTCTGGGATTTCTGAGACTAGCTCCCGGAAGTTTCCACAGTCTCACATGACAAGAAAGGGAAAGCAGCCATGCATCCATCAAACTTTAGTCTGGGAGCTCATTTTTAGGCCAGGTGCTGATGTGCTAAACCACCGTCCTTCTGGAGGAATAGAGGGAAACACTAGTCTTCCAGAGTCCTTTGAGAGAAATGTGGCTATTTTCTTCCATTACCAGTGTCACTATACTCATACCAGATTTACACTATAGGGCCAACCTGAATCGTACTACAATGTAACGGGTTGCAGCGCATTTGACAGTAACTTATAAGCAACTAGTGGTAAGGTACTGTATTTCATATTGCAGTACATCTACTGTAATCTAAATACAGTATCAAAGCAAGTACTGTGTAATGACACAGTACAATACCATGGAATTTCCTACATTATACTGTACAAAAGTAAATGCTACTGTAATCGAAATGAGCAAATAATTGAGTGAGTGAATGGAATTCATTGAGGAGGGATGGGGTTTGTATTTCACAGTATTTTACTGTAATTACATGGGATTGATGCAAGCATGTTGGCTGCTAGGTGGGTCATTCCACCACTACGATGCCTTTTGGGAAGTGTACTTTGGTCAAAAAACAACATTTGATGTCACCTAATTTTATCATTCTGTCATAAAGATCACATTTTCAACTTGATTTTTTTTTTTAAATGCGTTTCGAGGTTAAATAAAAATGACTATAGTAAGTCTAAATTAAGTGCCAAATAAAGTAACAGGGTTGACAATTTCATCTTAAATCAGCCATGAATCTCTGTGTGACAGGGGGAATGGAAGCTTTTTGTGTGCAACAGGGAGTGGTAATTAAATGCAAGTTTCACCCAAAAAATGTTATTGTCTGTCACGACTTCAGTCGAAGTTGGTCCCTCTCCTTCTTCAGACGGTGTTCGGCGGTTGACGTCACCGGCTTTCTAGACACCACCTATCTATGTTTCATTTTTGTTTTGTTTTGTCTTGATCATACACACCTGGTTTCTATTCCATTAATTATGTTCCTTATTTTAACCCTCTGATTTCCCTCTCTGTTTTGTGCGTTATCGTTTTTTCATGTGGGTTCTCGTTGTTCGTGCTTGGGATTATTTGTATTTGTTCCTTGTTGGAATCTTACTTATTTTGTACATTTTGGATGATTACTCAGAACTGTGTCCTGTGCCTGACTCTGCATTTTTTCATTTTACCAACGTCCTCACAGAATAATGCACCAACAAATGGAGTCAGCAGGTACAGCCAGCCTTCCTCTCCCAATGGAGGAGTGTCTTCAGCAGCACGCGACCATGTTACAGAGTCTCGGTACAGCCATGGATCGAGTGCTGCAAACCATGTACCGATGGGAGAGAGGGGGTTTTCCGGTTCATCCATCAGCACCTTCCCAGCTCTCACATCAACTGATCCAGAGATCCATACTTCCTTCATCAGAATCCAGTGGGATTCGACTCTCGCTCCCGGGAGTATATGATGGACCGAGTGCCAGGGGTTCCTACTCCAGCTGGAGCTCTACCTGGCAGCTGTTCAGCCAGCTCCCTCAGGACGTGAGAGAGTGAGCGCCCTCATCTCTTGTCTGACTGGAAAAGCACGGGTCTGGGCCAACGCCATCTGGGGAGAAGAAGGCCCGACGTTGGACAACTACGTTTCGATCATCCACCTGAGGGGAGAGCGGCGGGGGAACGTTTGTTCCATTTTAGACAAGGGATGAGGAGCGCTCATGAGTTCGCTCTGGATTTTAGAACTGTGGCCGCTGGCGCAGGATTGAACGAGCGGGCCCTGATCGACCGCTACAGGTGTAGTTTACGCGAGGACGTTCGTAGGGAGTTAGCCTGCAGGGACACCACCCTTAATCTGGACCAGCTGGTGGACCTATCCATCCGGCTGGACAACCTGTTGGCATCCCGCGGACGTCCAAATCGGGGTCCGTCAGTTCCACTCCCCAGCACCTCTGATCCTACCCCTACGGAGCTGGCAGATGCTGCTATGAGGGAGACCGGATGGGGGACCGTTCCCTGCAACAACTGTGGCCGCAGAGGACACACTGCTGGTCAGTGCTGGGGAGGTTTCCCAGGTAATCGAGGTGGCAGGCAGAGCACTGGTGGATCATCTCAGGTGAGTAGGCACACGCCTCACCCAGAGCTCCCTGTTGCACACATGTGGTTGTATGTAGCCTTTCCTGAGTTTTCCCAGCATAGGGCGCTAGTAGATTCAGGCACAGCTGGGAACTTTATTGATCGTACCTTTGCACTTAGTTTAGGGATTCCTAGTGTTCCTGTTGATGTCCCCTTCCCTGTACATGCCTTAGATAGTCGTCCGTTGGGGTCAGGGCTAATCAGGGAGGTCACAGCTCCACTCCGTATGATAACGCAGGAGAATCATGAGGAGAGAATTAGTCTCTTTCTGATCGACTCCTGCGTTTCTTGTTGTGATGGACCTTCCCTGGTTGGCCTCTCATGATCGTATTATTTCGTGGCAACAGAGGGCTCTCAAGGGATGGTCTCGTCAGTGCTCAGGGAGGTGTGTAGGTGTTTCCTTAGGTGCCACTACGGTGGAGAGTCCAAACCAGGTATCCACCATGCACATTCCCCATGCATATGCCGATTTGGCTCTCGCCTTCTGTAAAAAGAAGGCAACTTTATTACCACCCCATCGACGGGGAATTGTGCGATAAATCTTCTGGTAGATGCTGCACTTCCCAGGAGTCACGTGTATCCTCTGTCACAGGAGGAGACGGTGGCTATGGAAACATATGTCACCGAATCTCTGGGACAAGGATGCATTCGGCCTTCCATTTCACCTGTCTCCTCGAGTATCTTTTTTGTGAAGACGGGTGGAGGTTTGCGCCCGTGTATTGACTATCGAGGTTTGAATCAGATCACAATAAAATACAGTTACCCACTACCTCTCATAGCCAGTATGACAGAGTTATTGTACGGGGCGCGCTTCTTCACAAAATTGGACCTCAGGAGTGCTTACAACCTGGTGCGTATCAAGGGAGGGGATGAGTAGAAGATGGCTTTTAGCACTACATCTGGGCACTATGAATATCTAGTCATGCCGTACAGGTTAATGAATGCTCCATCAGTTTTCCAATCTTTTGTTGACAAGTCTTTCAGGGACCTGCACGGGCAGGGTGTAGTGATGTATATAGATGACATTCTAATATACTCCGCTACACGCGCCGAGCATGTGTCACTGGTCCGCAGGGTGCTTGGTTGACTGTTGGAGCATGACCTGTACATCAAGGCTGAGAATTGTCTGTTCTTCCAACAGTCCATCTCCTTCCTAGGGTACCACTTTTCAGCGTCAGGGGTGGAGATGGAGAATGACCGCATTTCAGCCGTGCGTAATTGGCCGATTCCAACTACGGTAAAGGAGATGCAGTGGTTCTTAGGGTTTGCCAACTACTACTGGAGATTTATCCGGGGTATCGGTCAAGTAGCGGCTCCCATTACCTCCTTGCTGAAGGGGGGACCAGTGCGACTACAGTGATCAGCGGAGGCGGACAGGGATTTTTGTCAACTGAAGGCTCTGTTTACCTCGGCTCCTGTGCTGGCTCATCCTGCTCCCTCGTTAGCGTTCATAGTTGAGGTGGATGCGTCCGAGGCTGGGATAGGAGCTGTGCTTTCTCAACGCTCGGGTACGCCACTAAAGCTCCGCCCCCGCGCTTTGTTTTCGAAGAAGCTCAGCCCGGCGGAGCGAACTATGATGTGGGGGACCGGCATCTGTTGGCTGTTGTCAGGGCACTGAAAGCGTGGAGACATTGGATTGAGGGGGCTAAAACACCCTTTCCTCATTTGGAATGACCACCGCAATCTGGAGTACATTCGGGCAGCTAGGAGACTGAACCCTCGCCAGACGAGGTCGGCCATGTTTTTCAGTCGCTTTGTTTTCACTCTATCCTACAGACCAGGTTCCCAGAATGTGGTGCCACCGGTGGTATGGGAGGTGGACGCGGACATCGAGCGGGCGTCACGTGCAGAGCCCACTCCCCCACAGTGTCCAGCTGGGCGTCTGTACGTTCCGTTTGATGTCCGCAATCGTTTGATCTGTTGGTCCCACACATCACCCTATTCGAGCCATTCTGGCATCGGTCGGACAGTGCGCTGTCTTGCTGGGAAGTACTGGTGGCCTACTTTAGTTAAGGACGTGAGGGTTTATGTTTCCTCCTGTTCGGTGTGCACACAGTGCAAGGCACCTAGACACCTGCCCAGAGGGAAATTACAGCCTCTTCCCATTCCACAACGACCGTGGTCACACCGATCAGTGGATTTCGTGATGGATCATCCCCCGTCACGGGGTAATACCACGATCCTAGTCGTTGTGGAACGGTTTTCTAAGTCCTGCCTTCTCCTTCCTTTGCCCGGTCTCCCTACGGCTCTACAGACTGAGGCGGCCCTGTTCACCCACGTATTCTGGCACTACGGGGTGCCTGAGGATATAGTTTCTGATCGGGGTCCCTAATTCACGTCTAAAGTCTGGAGGGCGTTTATGGAACGCCTGGGGGTCTCGGTTAGCCCCACCTCAGGTTTTCACCCCGAGAGTAACGGGCAGGTGGAGAGAGTAAACCAGGATGTGGGTAGGTTTCTGCGGTCCTATTGCCAGGATTGGCCGGGGGAGTGGTCGGTTTTTATCCCCTGGCCCAAAACTCCCTTCCCACTCTTCCACTAACCCTTTCCAGTGTGTGCTAGGTTATCAGCCGGTCCTGGCACCTTGGCATCAGAGCCAGATCGAGGCTCCTGCGGTGGATGAATGGTTTTGGCACTCGGAGGCGACATGGGACGCTGCTCATGTGCGTTTACAACGGGCCATCAGGCGGCAGAAGGCGAGTGCCAACCGCCACCGCAGTTTCGCCCCAGTGTATGCACCGGGGGATCGGGTCTGTCTCTCGACCCGAAACCTGCCCTGCCGGAAGCTGGGTCCGTGGTTTTTGGGGCCATTTAAAGTCCTGAGGAGATTGAACAAGGTCGGCGCGCTGCTGGAGCTGCGGGTCAAGGCCGAAGTTGGTCCCTCTCCTTCTTCGGGCGGTGTTCGGCGGTCGACGGCACCGGCTTTCTAGACACCACCGATCTATGTTTTATTTGTCTTGATCATACACACCTGGTTTCTATTCCATTAATTATGTTCCTTATTTAACCCTCTGATTTCCCTCTCTGTTTTGTGCGCTATTGTTTGTCATGTGGGTTCTCGTTGTTCGTGCTTGGGATTATTTGTATTTGTTCCTTGTTGGAATCTTACTTATTTTGGATGATTACTCAGAACTGTAATCCTGCGCCTGACTCTGCATTTTTTTATTTTACCAACATCCTCACATTGTCAACATGTCTAGCCTGACTTTGGGTAACAGGGTTGAAGTGTTACGCTCAATCCGCTCAGTTGTCTACCACAAAACACCAGAAAATTGCCAAAAGGAGTAGAACCAGTTCGTTCACCTGCTTTCACACTTTGAGTTTACGTTTTAGATGTTAAATATTTATTTTGAAAAACATATTTATAAATAAATAGTTTCACTTGTAATAGAGTTCAGTTCACATAACAGGGTTGATTTAAAATGAGGGACAAACATAAATAAATGTTTACCTTAAAACTAATCACATGAAATAAATAATAATCTTGTCTTCGTCTAAGCAACCAAATAACTAGGGCTTTACAATGATGGTGAAATGTTGGGGTTAACCTTTTACTGCAGTGGGCTAAATCAGGGTCACACAGTGTTTCTTGGTCTTAAACCAATCTACTTTGAAACAAAAGTATACACCTCACACACACATGGTTATGGGCTTGAAATGTATTACATTTGGAGTTTGCATCCCAATATTACACTTTATATCCAGTACCAGTCAAAAGTTTGGTACTTATTCAAGGGTTTTTCTTTATTTTGACCATTTTCTACTTTGTAGAATAATAGTGAAGACATAAACTATGAAATAACACATATGGAATCATGTAGTAACAAAAAAGTGTTAAACAAATAAAAATATATTAGATATGAGATTCTTCAAAGTAGCCACCCTTTGCCTTGGCATTCTCTCAACCACCTTCATGAGGAATGCTTATCCAACAGTCTTGAAGGAGTTCACACATATGCTGAGCAGTTGTTGGCTGCTTTTCCTTCACTCTGCAGTCCAACTCATCCCAAACCATCTCAATTGGGTTGATGTCGGGTGATTGTGGAGGCCAGGTCATCTGATGCAGCACTCCATCACTCTCCTTCTTGGTCAAATAGCCCCTTACACAGCCTGGAGGTGTGTTTTGGGTCATTGTCCTGTTGAAAAACAAATGATAGTCCCACTAAGCGCAAACCAGATGGGATGGCGTATTGCTGCAGAATGCTGTGGTAGCAATGCTGGTTAAAGAGTGCCTTGAATTCTAAATAAATCACTGAGAGTGTCACCAGCAAACCGCCACCAAACATCAGACCTTCTCCATGCTTCATGGTGGGAACTACACATGGAGAGATCATCCGTTCACCTATACTGTGTCTCACAAAGACACAGCGGTTGGAACAAAATAATATTGGACTCATCAGCCATAGGGCAGATTTCCACAGTCTAATGTCCATTGCCTGTGTTTCTTGGCCCAAGCAAGTCTCTTCTTCTTATTGGTGTCCTTTACTAGTGGTTTCTTTCAGTAATTCGACCATGAAGGCCTGATTCATACAGACTTCTCTGAACAGCCAATGTTGAGATGTGTCTGTTACTTGAACTCTGAAGAATTTATTTGGGCTGCAATCTGAGGTGCAGTTAATTCTAATGAACTTATCACCTGCAGCAGAGGTAACTCGGTCTTCCTTTCCTGTTTCTTCATAGTGCTTGATGGTTTTTGCGACTGCACTTGAAGAAACTTTGCACTTGACTGATCTTCACGTCTTAAAGTAATGGACTGTCATTTCTCTTTGCTTATTTGAGCTATTCTTGCCATAATATGGACTTGGTCTTTTACCAAATAGGACTATCTTCTGTATACCACCCCTACCTTGTCACAACGCAGCTGATTGGCTCAAAAGCATTAAGAAGGAAAGAAATTCCACAAATTAATTTTTAACAAGGCACGCCTGTTAATTAAAATGCATTCCAGGTGACTACCTCATGAAGCTGGTTGAAAGAATGCCAAGAGTGCGCAAAGCTGTCATCAAGGCAAAGGGTTGCTACTCTTCACTGTTGACGTACTCCCTCTACAGAACAGCTCAAACTGGCACTAACCAGAATAGAAAGAGGAGTGGGAGGCCCCGGTGCACAACTGAGCAAGAGGACAAGTACATTAGTGTCTAGTTTGAGAAACAGATGCCTCACAAGTCCTCAACTGGCAGCTTCATTAAATAGTACCCACCAACAGTGAGGAGGCGATGCTGGCCTTCTAGGCAGAGTTCCTCTGTCCAGTGTCTGTGTTCTTTTGCCCATCTTAATCATTTATTTTTATTGGCCAGTCTGAGATATGACTTTATAACTTTTTTAACAAGGCACACCTGTTAATTGAAACACATTCCAGGTGACTTTCACATGAAGCTGGTTGAGAGAATGCCAAGCGTGTGCAAAGCTGTCATCAAGTCAAAGGGTGGCTACTTTGAAGAATCTCAAATATAAAACATATTTTGATATGTTTAACACCTTTTTGGTTACTATTTGTTTCCATGTGTGTTATTTAATAGTTTTGATGTCTTCACTATTATTCTACAATGTAGAAAATAGTAAAAAAATAAAGAAACCCTTGAATGAGTAGGTGTGTCCAAGCTTTTGACTGGTACTGTACATCACAGAAGACTGATATATAACAAAACCCTTTGACATAGAAACACGGGAATTTCTACAAGTAAAAAAAACAAACAATGTTCATTAATTATGATATTCTGAAGAATATTAATAATGTTAAGACTGCAGGAAAGGGAATATGTGGGTTCAAATCTTCCTATAAGTCACAGATGGTGCACGGCGGACATATCAATATGCTGAATTTATTCATAGAAAAGACTTACAGCAGAAGTAGAACTAACATTGCACATCAATGGTGTGGATGCATGTTCTACAGAAGTACTGAATAGTTTAGACGCAAACCAAAAGGAGTTTGAGGAACTTCTCCAGGAAATATCTGGTTTAATTCATATAAAACTTGAGGAAGAGTGTTGTGATATTATTTTCCTTAAAAATCAGGTTAAACTCGCTGCAACACAACTACAGTTGACAATTGACTATTTCAGATGGGGAAAACCCCTGGCCTTGATGGCATTCCAATTGAAATATACTGAACAAAAATATAAATGCAACATTTTTACAGAGTTACAGTTAATAGAAGGAAATCAGTTCATTGAAATAAATGTATTAGACCTTAATCTATAGATTTCATATGACTGGGCAGAGGTGCAGCCATGGGTGGGGCTGGGAGGGCATAGGCCCTCCCACAGAGCAGCCAGGCCCACCCACTGGGGAGCCAGGCCCAACCAATCAGAAATAGTTTTTCTCCACAAAGGGCTTTATGAAGGACATAAATACGCCTCAGCACCCCCTTTCCCCCTCCTCAGATGTTTCCCCAGGTGAAGAAGATGTGGATGTCCTGGGCTGGCGTGGTTACACGTGGTCTGTGGTTGTGAGGCCAGTTGGATGTACACTGCTCCGGAGACGGGCACATCGTGCACCACTCCCCAGCATTCTTCTTGCCAATGTCCAGTCTCTTGACAACAAGGTTGATGAAATCCGAGCAAGGGTAGCATTCCAGAGGGACATCAGAGACTGTAACGTTCTCTGCTTCACGGAAACATGGCTAACTGGAGAGACGCAATCCGAAGCGGTGCAGCCAGCGGGTTTCTCCACCCATCGAGCGGACAGAAACAAACATCTCTCTGGTAAGAAGACGGGCGGGGGCGTATGCCTTATGGCCAACGTGACATGGTGTGATGAAGGAAACATACAGGAACTCAAATCCTTCTGTTCACCTGATTTAGAATTCCTCACAATCAAATGTAGACCGCATTATCTACCAAGAGAATTCTCTTCGATTATAATCACAGCCGTATATATCCCCCCCAAGAAGACACATCGATGGCTCTGAACGAACTTTATTTAACTCTCTGCAAACTGGAAACGATTTATCCGGAGGCTGCATTCATTGTAGCTGGGGATTTTAACAAGGCTAATCTGAAAACAAGACTCCCTAAATTTTATCAGCATATTGATTGCGCAACCAGGGGTGGAAAGACCTTGGATCATTGTTACTCTAACTTCCGCGACGCATATAAGGCCCTGCCCCGCCCCCCTTTCGGAAAAGCTGACCACGACTCCATTTTGTTGATCCCTGCCTACAGACAGAAACTAAAACAAGAAGCTCCCACGCTGAGGTCTGTCCAACGCTGGTCCGACCAAGCTGACTCCACACTCCAAGACTGCTTCCATCACGTGGACTGGGAGATGTTTCGTATTGCGTCAGACAACAACATTGACGAATACGCTGATACGGTGTGCGAGTTCATTAGAACGTGCGTTGAAGATGTCGTTCCCATAGCAACGATTAAAACATTCCCTAACCAGAAACCGTGGATTGATGGCAGCATTCGTGTGAAACTGAAGGCACGAACCACTGCTTTTAATCAGGGCAAGGTGTCTGGTAACATGACTGAATACAAACAGTGCAGCTATTCCCTCCGCAAGGCTATCAAACAAGCTAAGCGCCAGTACAGAGACAAAGTAGAATCTCAATTCAACGGCTCAGACACAAGAGGTATGTGGCAGGGTCTACAGTCAATCACGGACTACAGGAAGAAACCCAGCCCAGTCACGGACCAGGATGTCTTGCTCCCAGGCAGACTAAATAACTTTTTGCCCGCTTTGAGGACAATACAGTGCCACTGACACGGCCTGCAACGGAATCATGCGGTCTCTCCTTCACTGCAGCCGAAGTGAGTAAGACATTTAAACGTGTTAACCCTCGCAAGGCTGCAGGCCCAGACGGCATCCCCAGCCGCGCCCTCAGAGCATGCGCAGACCAGCTGGCCGGTGTGTTTACGGACATATTCAACCAATCCCTATACCAGTCTGCTGTTCCCACATGCTTCAAGAGGGCCACCATTGTTCCTGTTCCCAAGAAAGCTAAGGTAACTGAGCTAAACGACTACCGCCCGTAGCACTCACATCCGTCATCATGAAGTGCTTTGAGAGACTAGTCAAGGACCATATCACCTCCACCCTACCTGACACCCTTGACCCACTCCAATTTGCTTACCGCCCAAATAGGTCCACAGACGATGCAATCTCAACCACACTGCACACTGCCCTAACCCATCTGGACAAGAGGAATACCTATGTGAGAATGCTGTTCATCGACTACAGCTCGGCATTCAACACCATAGTACCCTCCAAGCTCGTCATCAAGCTCGAGACCCTGGGTCTCGACCCCGCCCTGTGCAACTGGGTACTGGACTTCCTGACGGGCCGCCCCAGGTGGTGAGGGTAGGCAACAACATCTCCTCCCCGCTGATCCTCAACACTGGGGCCCCACAAGGGTGCGTTCTGAGCCCCCTCCTGTACTCCCTGTTCACCCACGACTGCGTGGCCATGCACGCCTCCAACTCAATCATCAAGTTTGCGGACGACACAACAGTGGTAGGCTTGATTACCAACAACGACGAGACGGCCTACAGGGAGGAGGTGAGGGCCCTCGGAGTGTGGTGTCAGGAAAATAACCTCACACTCAACGTCAACAAAACTAAGGAGATGATTGTGGACTTCAGGAAACAGCAGAGGGAACACCCCCATCCACATCGATGGAACAGTAGTGGAGAGGGTAGCAAGTTTTAAGTTCCTCGGCATACACATCACAGACAAACTGAATTGGTCCACTCACACAGACAGCATCGTGAGGAAGGCGCAGCAGCGCCTCTTCAACCTCAGGAGGCTGAAGAAATTCGGCTTGTCACCAAAAGCACTCACAAACTTCTACAGATGCACAATCGAGAGCATCCTGGCGGGCTGTATCACCGCCTGGTATGGCAACTGCACCGCCCTCAACCGTAAGGCTCTCCAGAGGGTAGTGAGGTCTGCACAACGCATCACCGGGGCAAACTACCTGCCCTCCAGGACACCTACACCACCCGATGCTACAGGAAGGCCATAAAGATCATCAAGGACATCAACCACCCGAGCCACTGCCTGTTCACCCCGCTGTCATCCAGAAGGCGAGGTCAGTACAGGTGCATCAAAGCTGGGACCGAGAGACTGAAAAACAGCTTCTATCTCAAGGCCATCAGACTGTTAAACAGCCACCACTAACATTGAGTGGCTACTGCCAACACACTGTCAATGACACTGACTCTACTCCAGCCACTTTAATCATGGGAATTGATGGGAAATGATGTAAATATATCACTAGCCACTTTAAACAATGCTACCTTATATAATGTTACTTACCCTACATTGTTCATCTCATATGCATACGTTGATACTGTACTCTATATCATCGACTGCATCCTTATGTAATACATGTATCACTAGCCACTTTAACTATGCCACTTGGTTTACATACTTATCTCATATGTATATACTGTACTCGATATCATCTACTGTATCTTGCCTATGCTGCTCTGTACCATCACTCATTCATATATCCTTATGTACATATTCTTTATCCCCTTACACTGTGTATAAGACAGTAGTTTTTTTTGGAATTGTTAGTTAGATTACTTGCTCGTTATTACTGCATTGTCAGAACTAGAAGCACAAGCATTTCGCTACACTCGCATTAACATCTGCTAACCATGTGTATGTGACAAATAAAATTTGATTTGATTTGATTTTTGCTCAAAAAAATAAAAGAAATACTAAAATAACACATCCTAGATCTGAATGAATGAAATATTCTTATTAAATACTTTTTTCTTCACATAGTTGAATGTGCTGACATCAAAATCACACAACAATGATCAATGGAAATCAAATTTATCAACCCATGGAGGTCTGGATTTGGAGTGGAAAACCACACTACAGGCTGATCCAACTTTGATGTAATGTCCTTAAAACAAGTCCAAATGAGGCTCAGTAGTGTGTGTGGCCTCCACGTGCCTGTATGACCTCCCTACAACGCCTGGGCATGCTCCTGATGAGGTGGCGGATGGTCTCCTGAGGGATCTCCTCCCAGACCTGGACTAAAGCATCTGCCAACTCCTGGACAGTCTGTGGTGCAATGTGGCGTTGGTGGATGGAGCGAGACATGATGTCCCAGATGTGCTCAATTGGATTCAGGTCTGGGGAACGGGCGGGCCAGTCCATAGCATCAATGCCTTCCTCTTGCAGGAACTGCTGACACACTCCAGCCACATGAGGTCTAGCATTGTCTTGCATTAGGAGGAACCCAGGGCCAACCGCACCAGCATATGGTCTCACAAGGGGTCTGAGGATTTCATCTCGGTACCTAATGGCAGTCAGGCTACCTCTGGCGAGCACATGGAGGGCTGTGCGGCCCCCCAAAGAAATGCCACCCCACACCATGACTGACCCACCTCCAAACCGGTCATGCTGGAGGATGTTGCAGGCAGCAGAACATTCTCCATTTCATCTGTGAAGAGCACAGGGCGCCAGTGGCGAATTTGCCAATCTTGGTGTTCTCTGGCAAATGCCAAACGTCCTGCACGGTGTTGGGCTGTAAGCACAACCCCCACCTGTGGACGTCGGGCCCTCATACCACCCTCATGGAGTCTGTTTCTGACCGTTTGAGCAGACACATTCACATTTGTGGCCTGCTGGAGGTCATTTTGCAGGGCTCTGGCAGTGCTCCTCCTGCTCCTCCTTGCACAAAGGCGGAGGTAGTGGTCCTGCTGCTGGGTTGTTGCCCTCCTACGGCCTCCTCCACGTCTCCTGATGTACTGGCCTGTCTCCTGGTAGCGCCTCCATGCTCTGGACACCAAGCTGACAGACACAGCAAACCGTCTTGCCACAGCTCGCATTGATGTGCCATCCTGGATGAGCTGCACTACCTGAGCCACTTGTGTGGGTTGTAGACTCCGTCTCATGCTACCACTAGAGTGAAAGCACCGCCAGCATTCAAAAGTGACCAAAACATCAGCCAGGAAGCATAGGAACTGAGAAGTGGTCTGTGGTCACCCCCTATAGAACCACTCCTTTATTGGGTGTGTCTTGCTAATTGCCTATAATTTCCACCTGCTGTTGTCTATTCCATTTGCACAACAGTATGTGAAATGTATTGTCAATCAGCGTTGCTTCCTAAGTGGACAGTTTGATTTCACAGAAGTGTGATTGACTTGGAGTTACATAGTGTTGTTTAAGTGTTCCCTTTATTTTTTTGAGCAGTGTACATGACAAATTCTCAAAACAACGTTGGATGCGGCTTATGGTAGAGAAATTAACATTCAATTCTCTGACAACAGTTCTGTTGGGTGTTCCTGCAGTCAGCATGCCAATTGCCCACCCCCTCAAAACTTGTGGCATTGTGTTGTGTGACAAAACTGCACATTTTAGAGTGGCCTTTTATTGTCCCCAACACAAGGTGCACCTATGTAATGAGCATGCTATTTAATCAGCTTCTTGAAATGCCACATCTGTCAGGTGGATGGATTATCTTGTCAAAGGAGAAATGCTCTCTAACAGGGATGTAAACAAATTTGTGCACAACATCTATTCATTAGAGTGCAACTTTACACAATCTACAGATATAAATAGATTTTGTTGGACAAATATGACTCACTGTCTTGTATCATTTCATATCGTTCTATCTGCAACAATCGGAAAGTTTCACCAAACTGATTTAACCACAGGTCGTTGAAAATAAACCTAAAAACAACCTGATTGGACACAAGAAAAGTTCAATTCTCTTTTGGTGTTGATGTCTTTTGTCTCCATCTGTAGGAGGAGTGGGGCAACAGACAGAAACAAAGGCCCATCCAGAAAGAGAAGACCCTACTCCCTGGACACTTCCCTTACACTTTCCCTCTACTCCCTGGAATTTCTGAATTTCTGACTGATATGGGATCTTACAACTGTATTGCAAAAGTCTGGGTTCTGTAGCACTTCCGTGTAGATAACTTCCTCCCGGTATCTTCTGAGTTTCCTTTTCTATGAGCCAAATTCTTCACATTGCAAAATGGGCTTTGCAGCATTCAATGACTTATGATGCAGTTCCTTGTGAATTTACAGTTAGAACCACGCTACTTTATTGTCTCACACTCTCAGAAGTATACATTCTGAAGATTCTATTATACTGAACAAAAATATAAACGCAACATGCAACAATTTCAAAGATTTTACTGAGTTACAGTTAATTTAACGAAATCAGTCAATTGAAATTAATTATGAACTAATTTATGGATTTCACATGACTGGCAATACAGATATGCATCTGTTGGTCACGGATACCTTCAAAAAAAGGTAGGGATGTGGATCAGAAAACCAGTCCGTATCTGGTGTGACCACCATTTGCCTCATGCATCACCACACATCTCCTTTGCATAGTTGATCAGGCTGTTGATTGTGGCCTGTGGAATGTAGTCCCACTCCTCTTCAATGGCTGTGCAAAGTTGCTGGATATTGGTGGGAACTGGAACATGCTGTCGTACACTTCGATCCACAGCATCCCAAACATGCTCAATGGTTGACATGTCTGATGAGTATGCAGGCCATGGAAGAACTTGGACATTTTCAGATTGTGGGGCCATGCATTATCATACTGAAACATGAGGTTATGGCGGCGGAAGAATGGCACAAGAATGGGCCTCAGGATCTCGTCACGGTATCTCTTTGCATTCAAATTGCCATCAATAAAATGAAATTGTGTTCATTGTCCGTAGCTTGTGCCTGCTCATACTCTTCACAACCACAACCCCTCAAAATTTGAGACATCTGTGGCATTGTGTTGTGTGACAAAACTGCACATTTTAGAGTGGCCTTTTATTGCCCCCAGCAAAAAGTGCATCTGTGTTATGATCATTCTGTTTAATCAGCTTCTTGATATGCCACACGTCAGGTGGATGGATTATATGGGGAAAGGAGAAATGCTCACCAACAGGGATGTCAACAAATTTGTGCACAACATTTTTGAGAAACAAGCATTTTGTGCATTCGGAACATTGGGATATGTTATTTAATCTCACGAAACATGGGCCCAAAACATTACATGTTGCATTTGATATCTTTTTCAGTATGTATCAAAAGTTTTATGAATTATTGAAAGATCCACTACTAGTTTTCATTATTCATACAGTTGAAGTCAGAAGTTTACATACACCTTAGCCAAATACATTTAAACTCAGTTTTTTTTGCAATTGCTGACATTTAATGCTAGTAAAAATTCCCTGTCTTAGGTCAGTTAGGATCACCACTTTATTTTAAGAATGTGAAATCTCAGAATAATAGTAGAGGAGAATAATTTATTTCAGCTTTTATTTCTTTCATCACATTCCTAGTGGTTCAGAAGTTTACATACACTCAATTAGTATTTGGTAGCATTGCCTTTAAATTGTTTAATTTGGGTCAAACATTTCAGGTAACCTTCCACAAGCTTCCCACAATAAGTTGGGGAAATTTTGTTCCATTCCTCCTGACAGAGCTGGTGTAACTGAGTCAGGTTTGTAGACCTCCTTGCTTGCACATGCTTTTTCAGTTCTGCCCACAAATTTTCTATAGGATTGAGGTCAGGGCTTTGCGATGGCCACTCCAAAACCTTAACTTTGTTGTCCTTAAGCCATTTTGCCACAACTTTGGAAGCATGCTTGGGGTCATTGTCCATTTGGAAGACCCATTTGCGACCAAGCTTTAACTTCCTGACTGATGTCTTGGGATGTTGCTTCATTATATCCACGTAATTTTCTGTCCCCATGGTGCCATCTATTTTGTGAAGTGCACCCGTCCCTACTGCAGCAAAGCAATCCCACAACATGATGCTGTCACCCCCGTGCTTCATGGTTGGGATGGTGTTCTTTGGCTTGCAAGCCTCCCCCTTTTCCTCTAAACATAATGATGGTCATTATGGCCAAACAGTTCTATTTTTGTTTCATCAGACCAGAGGACATTTCTCCAAAAAGTACAATCTTTGTCCCCATGTGCAGTTGCAAACCGTAGTCTGGCTTTTTTATGGCGGTTTTGGAGCAGTGGCTTCTTCCTTGCTGAGCAGCCTTTCAGGTTATATAGATATTGGACTCATTTTACTGTGGATATAGATACTTTTGTACCTGTTTCCTCCAGCATCTTCACAAGGTTCTTTGCTGTTGTTCTGGGATTGATTTGCACTTTTCGCACCAAAGTACGTTCATATCTAGGAGACAGAACGTGTCTTCTTCCTGAGCGGTATGACAGCTGTGTGGTCCCATGGTGTTTATACTTGTGTACTATTATTTGTACACATGGCCGTGGTACCTTCAGGCATTTGGAAATTGCTCCCAAGGATGAGCCAGAATTGTGGAGGTCTACAATTATTTTTTTTAGGTCTTGGCTGATTTCTTTTGATTTCCCCATGATGTCAAGCAAAGAGGCACTTAATATGAAGGTAGGTCTTGAAATACATTCACAGGTACACCTCCAATTGACTCAAATTATGTCAATTAGCCTATCAGAAGCTTCTAAAGCCATGACACCATTATCTGAAATGTTCCAAGCTGTTTAAAGGCACAGTCAACTTAGTGTATGTAAACTTCTGACCCACTGGAATTGTGAAACAGTGAATTATAAATTAAATAATCTGTCTGTAAACAATTTTTGGAAAAATGACTTGTCATGCAGAAAGTAGATGTCCTAACCAACTTGCCAAAACTATAGTTTGTTAACAAGAATTTTGTGGAGTGGTTGAAAAACTAGCTTTAATGACTCCAACCTAAGTGTATGTAAACTTCCGACTTCAACTGTACATGATAAACTGTCTGACACCAAAGAGGGGATGATTTCTATCCTACTGAAGCAGGAGCTAGGGGGACAGTCTTGCAAAAAAAATTGAGGCCCCTCACTATTCAATGTTACGATGCAAAAATATTGAGCAAATTTATTGCTCATAGAATTAAAAAGGTCTTAAAGTCTTAACAGATATTATCAATCACGATTAGACAGGATTCTTAAAAGGAAGATATATTGGAGATAGGAGACAATTACTAAGAATCATTGAAAACTATGAGAATGCAGGGACTATCTTTATAGCAAACTTCTTATGTAAAATACTAAATAATGGTTATTTACCTGAGAAAAACAAGGTTGCACACTATCACCATACATTACTTGTTTGTTATGGCTATTGAATTGTTTGCTATAAAAATTAGATCCAAGGTATCAATGTATACCGATGATTCAAGTTCTCTTGCGTTCAATTTTCACACCTGAACAGTCTTATTGAGGACCTGGATCGTTTCTCCAGTTTATCTGAATTAAATCCCAACTATAATACATGTACTATATTACGGATTGGGTCTCTAAAAGACCGACTTTAAATTGCATTGTGGTCTCCCGATTAAATGGGTGGATGGTTCAGTTTATTTGCTTGGTGTACATATCCCGGAAAAGTTACATGAAAATTACCCTGATTAATTCTATAGTGATATTGCAGTTTAAATATTTATTGATGGCGCTACATAGTCCAGAATAATATTTTTTCAAATTGTGAGCAAATGTAATTTTTATTTAGAATGGAAAACCAGATACATTTAAATGGGTATATGTATATAATGAATTCATTTTTCTGCAAAAACTATTAAATATCATGGAATTACACTGAAACTTTATCAAAATCCAAACTGGTTTTCTAGTAGGCTACTAAGAGAGGCACATCCAATGTTTAAAAAGGGCTCTTTGCTGTTATACAGAGTACAACTATCAATTTCCAGTGGATTGACAATGTAACCCTGTTTTAAAGTATTCTTATTTTTAAATGAAGCTATACAGAGTTGGCTACAATTCCAATTTTATCCTACAGAAGTGGCAAAACATATATTACAGCAAATAATATGGCAAAACTCCAATGAACTGATAGAGGCTAAAGCAATCTTCTTGGAGAGAACACGAAAGGAAGGTATCATGTTTATGAATTACATTGTAAACAACGATGGTAGAATTATGTCAGATGTAAGGGAAGTGTTATGTTTGTGTATCAAAAATCAATCAAGATCAGTACTACTTATTGTGACCAATTAGATGGGTTCATGCAGGTGACTGACTGATCGTATATGGAGGAATCCTCACTATCACTGATCCTTAACTTGGCAGTACGCCCAGAATATTGCTATGGGAACAACCGAGGTATCTCAGTTTCAAGGTCTCAACTTGGAGAGAGAGAGAGAGAGAGCCTCAAGAGGTATTGGTCAGTCACATGTGCGACGCAACCGGTAGGAATGAAGGAATTATGCTAAATCATGCAAATATAACTTATCCGTGCATAGCCGTATATAAGGCAATTGTTGGGACTGCCCAAGCTGAGTTTTCTGATAGACCTGTACAGTGTGCAGAGTTTGTTGTAACCTTTCCAGCCGGCTGAAAATATAGTGATTCATTTAAGATTGACTTTAGGTGTCCCCCGGTGTTGAATTTCCACCCCACACACATGCAATTAATCAAGGTGTATGGAGATGAATGCTCAATACAAAATTATAACCAACTTATCGCATCTCTGCTACAAAAATGGCATCGGGGTTATGAACTGATGTACAAAACAACAATTGACGCATCAATGCTTTCTTTTCAATTTAAGCTATTATATACAATTCTCGCTACAAAAAGTATGCTCAGTATGTGGAACAGTCAGACCGGTGCAGACTCGCGGAAACAGAATCAATAGAGCATCTCTATTGGTACTGTCCATCGGTGGCTTGTTTTTGGAGTTGGGTTCGGGAATGGTTATTATGTCATAATATCAGGGTGCAGTTGGACCTGCAAGCTGTATTGCTGGGGGATTTGAATGACCACAGTCGGTCAATAGGAAATATCATTGTGCTCTTGGGTAAAAAAAAAAAGTATTTTGTGGGGAAATTTCTGTAGAAATTTTGCAGATGGGGAGGTTCAGTCCCTAGTGAGGCACCATGGTAGAATGGAGGGAGGTATTACAATATTAGAATGATGATTTACTAGGAAAGGTGAGATAGCAGATGTTCTGAAAGAGCTGCAAAACCTGGACCCGTACAAATCAGCTGGGCTAGACAATCTGGACCCTCTCTTTTTTTACTTCTTTAAACATGTTTACCCCCTTTTCTCCACAATTTCATGGTATCCAATTGTTAGTAATTACTATCTTGTCTCATTGCTACAACTCCCGTACGGGCTCGGGAGAGACAAAAGTCGAAAGCCATGCATCCTCCGAAACACAACCCAACCAAGCCGCACTGCTTCGTAACACAGCGCGCATCCAACCCGGAAGCCAGCCGCACCAATGTGTCGGAGGAAACACCGTGCACCTGGCTACCTTGGTTAGTGCGCACTGCACCCGGTCCGCCACAGGAGTCACTGGTGCGTGATGAGACAAGGATATCCCTACTGGCCAAACCCTCCCTAACCCAGACGACGCTAGGCCAATTGTGCGTCGCCCCACGGACCTCCTGGTTGCGGCCGGCTGCGACAGAGCCTGGGCGGGAACCCCAAGTCTCTGGTGGCACAGCTAGCGCTGCGATGCAGTGCCCTATACCACTGCGCCACCCGGGAGGACTGGACCCTCTCTTTCTAAAATTATCCGCCGCCATTGTTGCAACCTCTATTACCAGTCTGTTCAACCTCTCTTTTGTATCATCCGCGATTCCTAAAGATTGGAAAGCTGCCGCGGTCATCCACTTCTTCAAAGGGGGTGACACTCTAGACCCAAACTGTTATAGACCTACAGTATATCCATCCTGCCCTGCCTGGTCAGTGAACAAAAATGGTCAGTGAACAAACAGATCACTGACCATTTCGAATCCCACCGTACCTGCAATCCGGTTTCCGAGCTGGTCAAGGGTGCACCTCAGACACGCTCAAGGTACTAAACGATATCATAACCGCCATCGATAAAAGACAGTACTGTGCAGTCGTCTTCATCGACCTGGCCAAGGCTTGACTCTGCCAATCACCTTACCTCTGGCAGTCTCTATGGGGTGCCACAGGGTTCAATTCTCGGTCCAACTCTTTTCTCTGTATATATCAACAATGTCACTCTTGCTGCGGGTGATTCTTTGATCCACCTCTACGCAGACGACACCATTCTGTATACATCTGGCCCTTCTTTGGACACTGTGTCAACAAACCTCCAAACAAGCTTCAATGCCATACAACACTCCTTCCGTGGCCTCCAACTGCTCTTAAACGCTAGTAAAACTAAATGCATGCTCTTCAACCGATCGCTGCCCGCACCCACCTGCCCGACTAGCATCACTACTCTGGACGGTTCTGACTTAGAATATGTGGACTACAAATACCTAGGTGTCTGGCTAGACTGTAAACTCTCCTTCCAGACTCATATTAAGCATCTCCAATCGGCTTCCTGTTTCTCAACAAAGCCTCCTTCACTCACGATGCCAAACATACCCTCGTAAAACTGACTATCCTACCGATCCTCGACTTCGGCAATGTCATTTACAAAATAGCCTCAGCAAACTGGATGCAATCTATCACTGTGCCATCCGTTTTGTCACCAAAGCCCAATATACCACCCACCACTGCGACCTGTATGCTCTCATCAGCTGGCCCTCTCTACATATTCGTCACCAGACCCACTGGCTCCAGGTCATCTATAAGTCTTTGCTAGGTAAAGCGTCACCTTATATCAGCTCACTGGTCACCATAACCGCTCTCCAGCAGGTCATCCCCAAAGCTTTCCTTCCAGTTCTCTGCTGCCAATGACTAGAACGAATTGCAAAAATCGCTGAAGTTGGAGACTTATATCTCCCTCACTTTACTTTAAGGATCAGCTATCTGAGCAGCTTACCCATTGCTGCAGCTGTCCACAGCCCATCTGTAAATAGCCCATCCAACTACCTACCTCATCCCCATATTGTTTTTATTTACTTTTTGCTCTTTTGCACACCAGTACATCTACTTGCACATCATCATCTGCACATCTATTACTTCGCTACTATGGCCTATAGATTTTTCTATTGTGTTATTGACTGTACTTTTGTTTATCCCACGTGTAACTCTGTGTTGTTGTTTTTTGTCGCACTGCTTTGCGACAGTCAGTAAGTACAGTAAGTACAGTTGCGAAAGTACAGTCAATAACACAATAGAAAAATCTATAGGCCATAGTAGCGAAGTAATAGATGTGCAGATGATGATGTGCAAGTAGATGTACTGGTGTGCAAAAGAGCAAAAAGTAAATAAAAACAATCGGATGGGGCCACAGTGTCTCCTGACCCCTCCTGTCTCAGCCTCCAGTATTTATGCTGCAGTAGTTTATGTGTCGGGGGGCTGGGGTCAGTTTGTTATATCTGGAGTACTTCTCCTGTCCTATTCGGTGTCCTGTGTGAATCTAAGTGTGCGTTCTCTAATTCTCTCCTTCTCTCTTTCTTTCTCTCTCTCGGAGGACCTGAGCCCTAGGACCTGAGCTCCAGGACTACCTGACATGATGACTCCTTGCTGTCCCCAGTCCACCTGGCCATGCTGCTGTTCCAGTTTCAACTGACCTGAGCCCTAGGACCATGCCCCAGGACTACCTGACATGATGACTCCTTGCTGTCCCCAGTCCACCTGGCCATGCTGCTGCTCCAGTTTCAACTTCCACCTGACTGTTCTGCCTTATTATTATTCGACCATGCTGGTCATTTATGAACATTTGATCATCTTGGCCATGTTCTGTTATAATCTCCACCCGGCACAGCCAGAAGAGGACTGGCCACCCCACATAGCCTGGTTCCTCTCTAGGTTTCTTCCTAGGTTTTGGCCTTTCTAGGGAGTTTTTCCTAGCCACCGTGCTTCTACACCTGCATTGCTTGCTGTTTGGGGTTTTAGGCTGGGTTTCTGTACAGCACTTTGAGATATCAGCTGATGTACGAAGGGCTATATAAATAAATTTGATTTGATTTGATTTGATTTGATTTGATTTGCTTTATCTTGGCTGGGTTGCAGTTATAAATGAGAACTTGTTCTCAACTGGCCGGCCTGTTTAAATAAAGGTGAAAAAAAATGTGTCGTTTTATTTTTGATGTAGATTATTTTTGTTGTTTTGATGTGTTGTTTTGTTCCTGTTTGGACCCCAGGAAGAGTATCAGCTGCTGCTAATAGGGATCCTAATGAAATACTAAATGCTAATAAAATACTAAATACTAACCTGGCAGTGACTACAGGGCAAAACAGATCAAAAAGACATGGCAAAATGCTCAACCATTAAAGGTTTAAGACTTGCTGCCACCCCAATCTGTCTCCTATACATTTAAATTTGATGGGGCACAACTATCAGTTAAATTGGTACAGCACTCTCACTAACGGCTGCAACAAACTTAGCCTCTTACAAGGCATGCCTCAAAATATATTAATGAGACAGAAAAAAACATACCACTCCAAATATACGGTACAGTACTGTATTCTGTGGGATGGAATTACAGTACCATTAGAAATACAGCAGTTCTTTCTCCGCCCACAAATTTTCCCATAATGCACCATAATTTATAGTATGCTGCAGTAAAACATTTCACAGTATTTGACTGTTGATAATAGCCCACATTATCGTATAAATTACAGTTTTCTGTTACAGTGTAGGCTGGCTTAGATATTTTGCAGTTCAAACCAAATTTCCAGCACGGTTCCACAAGCTAAGACAGACGCGTCCTATCTCTACAGGAACCTTTGGTGGCTCCAGCATACCTGTATAGAGTATAAAATGGATATTGTACTTGTTTCTCTGCTCCGCCCTACCCCATATAGTCCTGAAGAGCTTAGCCATGAGGGGTGAGGGGCTTCTCCCAGCCCACTCAGCCGAGGTGTCAGGGCCTCAGCATGTTGGGGCGTGTCGTGGGTGGAGGTCGTCTGGCTGCAGAGACAAGAAAAATAACTTAAAAAGTACTAGAATATACACCTCTGTGTTGAACAAGAAACAGTATAGAAGAACGCATATACACTGAACAAAAATATAAAGATAACATGTAAAGTGTTGGTCCCATGTTTCATGAGCTGAAATAAAAGATCCCAGAAATGTTCCATAGACACAAAATCTTTATTTCTCTCAATTGTTGTGTACACAATTCCTTTGCCAAAATAATCTATCCATCTGACAGGAGTGGCATATCAAGAAGCTGATTAAACAGCATGCTCATTACACAGGCGCACTTTTTACGCACCTTTTGCTGCATACTCACCAGATATGTGACCCATTGAGCATGTTTGGGATTCTCTGGATCAACGCGTACGACAGCATGTTCCGGTTCCCGCCAATGTCCAGCAATTTCGCACAAACCATTGAAGAGGAGTGGGACAACATTCCACAGGCCACAATCAACAGTCTGATCAACTATGCGAAGTAGACGTGTGGTGATGCATGAGGCAAATGGTGGTCACACCAGATACGGACTGGTTTTCTGATCCACGGCCCTACCTTTTTTTTAAGGTATCCATGATCAACAGATGCATATCTGCATTCCCAGTCATGTGAAATCCATAGATTAGGGCATAATTCATTTCAATTGACTGATTTCGTTAAATGAACTGTAACTCAGTAAAATCTTTGAAATTGTTGCATGTTGCGTTTATATTTTTGTTCAGTATAATAGAACGCTCCTCCAAGTCGGAAGTTTACATACACTTAGATTGGAGTCATTAAAACTTGTTTTTCAACCACACAAATTTCTTGTTAACAAACTATAGTTTTGGCAAGTCGGGTAGGACATCTACCTTGTGCATGACACAAGTCATTTTTCCAACAATTGTTTCCAGACAGATTATTTCACTGTATCACAATTCCAGTCGGTCAGAAGTTTACATACACTAAGTTGACTGTGCCTTTAAATAGCTTGGAAAATTCCAGAAAATGATGTCATGGCTTTAAAAGTTTCTGATAGGCTAATTGACATAATTTGAGTCAATTGGAGGTGTACCTGTGGATGTATTTCAAGGCCTACCTTCAAACTCAATGCCTCATTGCTTGACATCATGGGAAAATCAAAAGAAATGAGCCAAGACCTCAGAAAACAAATTGAAGACCTCCACAAGTGTGGTTCATCCTTGGGAGCAATTTCCAAACGCCTGAAGGTAGCACGTTCATCTGAACAAACAATAGTACGCAAGTATAAACACGATGGGACCACGCAGCCGTCATACTGCTCAGGAAGGAGACGCGTTCTGTCTCGTAGAGATGAATGTACTTTGGTGCGAAATGTACAAATCAATCCTAGAACAACAGCAAAGGACCTTGTGAAGATACTGGAGGAAACAGGTACAAAAGTATCTATATCCACAGTAAAATGAGTCCTATATCGACATAACCTGAAAGGCCGCTCAGCAAGGAAGAAGCCACTGCTCCAAAACCGTTATAAAAAAGCCAGACTATGGTTTGCAACTGCACATGGGGACAAAGATTGTACATTTTGGAGAAATGTAATCTGGTCTGATGAAACAAAAATAGAACTGTTTGGCCATAATGACCATTGTTGTGTTTGGAGGAAAAAGGGGGAGGCTTGCAAACCTAAGAACACCATCCCAACCATGAAGCAAGGGGGTGGCAGCATCATGCTGTGGGGGTGCTTTGCTGCAGGAAGGACTGGTGCATCATGAGGACGGATAATTACGTGGATATATTGAAGCAACATCTCAAGGCATCAGTCAGGAAGTTAAAGCTTGGTCACAAATGGGTCTTCCAAATGGACAATGACCCCAAGCATACTTCCAAAGTTGTGGCAAAATGTTTTAAGGACAACAAAGTCAAGGTATTGGAGTAGCCATCACAAAGCCCTGACCTCAATCCTATGAAAAATGTGTGGACAGAACTGAAAGGAGGAGGAGGCCAACAAACCTGACTCAGTTACACCAGCTCTGTCAGGAGGACAACTTATTGTGGGAAGCTTGTGGAAAGCCACCCAAAACATTTGACCCAAGTTAAAAATTTTAAAGGCAATGCTACCAAATGCTAATTGAGTGTATGCAAACTTCTGACCCCCCGGGAATGTGATGAAATAAATCAGTCTCTCTACTATTATTCTCACATTTCACATTCTTAAAATAAAGTAGTGTTCCTAACTGACCTAAGACAGGGACTTTTTACTTGGACTAAATGTCAGGAATTGTGAAAAACTGAGTTTAATGTATTTGGCTAAGGTGTATGTAAACTTCTGACTTCAACTGTATACTTCTGAGAGTGTGAGACAATAAAGTAGCGTAGTTCTAACCGTAAATTCACAAGGGATCATAAGTCATTGAATGTTGCAAATGTGAAGAATTTGTGAAGAATTTGGCTCATAGAAAAGAAAATCATAAGAGACCAGGAGGAAGTTATCTACACGGTAGTGCTACAGCTACAGAAACCAGGCTTTTGCAGTTGGAACATTCCCATGTCAGTCAGAAATTCTGAAATTCCAGGGAGTAGAGGGAAAGTGTAAGGGAAGTTTCCAGGGAGTAGGGTCTTCTCTTTCTGGATGGGCCTTTGTTTCTGTCTGTTGCCCCACTCCTCCTACAGATGGAGACAAAATGACATCAAAACCCGAAAGAGAACTGAACTTTTCTTGTGTCCAATCAGGTTGTTTTCATAATGACCTGTGGTGTAATCAGTTGGGTGAAACGTTCCGATTGTTGCAGGTAGAAAGAGATGAAATGATACGGGACAGTGAGTCATTTGTCCAACAAAAATCAAATTCTCTCTGCAGATTGTGTAAAGTTGCATTCTCCTGAATAGACCCAAGTCTACTGTAGCCTGATCCTTGGCGTGGTGGCATCCCCCCTTTCCCCTCTAAAAGGGAAGTGCAGTACACTGGAGACACCAAGGGCTGTGTGTAGGGGCCCACAGTTCAACAGGGTCGTGGGAGGGTGGGTCTGGCTGTGCACGTGACTGTATGTGTGTGTGCGCGTGTGTGTGTTCGAGTGCCTGCACGCACGTGCATCAGTGTGCGAAGGTGATAGAGTAAACAGGAGCCAGAGAGAGAAAAGGATAGAGAGAGGTTAATAGTGACAGGCATAGAGGAAGTGTGATCGGTCAAACATGTTGGAATCGACGTCTGTTTCCCCTTTGAAACCACAATGGAGGGAGACAGAACACTTCTTATCAACCGGGCCAGTCTAGCCCTGCGGTGAGCGAGGAGAGGCAAGAGGCCTACAACACTCACCCCCCATATACTCATACACATACACACACAGTCTTGTATAACAAACCTTGTGGGGACACACAATTCAGTCCCATTCAAAATCCTATTTCCCTAACCCCTTACCCTAAACCTAACATCAACCCCAATACCTAACCTTAACCCTAGCTCCTAACCTTAGCTCCTAACCCTAAAACTAATTCTAACCCCAACACCAATTCTAACCTTAACCGTAAACCCCCTATAAATAGCATTTGACCTTGTGGGAACTAACAAAATGTCCCCAGTTGGTAACATTTTTGATTGTATAACATTATTGTGGGGACTTCTGGTCCTCACAAGTATAGCTAAACACGTCCACACATATACATATACACACTGACTGTCTGGAGCTGGGGTCTGTAGGGAGTAATTGATGGCTTCCTGCTCAGCACTGTGAGAAACATGCCAGTGAGCTCTTGTCTCCCTGACCACAGGACTACCGGTACGCCTGTGTGTGTGTGCGCGCGTTCGTGCGTGTGTGAGACAGCCCAGGCCTGGGTGGTGGATAAGGGACTTCCTGTCATATTTCACCCCACATTGAAGCCCTCTAATCTGGGTCGGACAGAGGCATAGGACTGGTGTCTCAGAGGAAAGAGGGTGTCCACTCAAACAGGCTTTGCAGAGACAATGAACTCCCTCTCTCTCCCTCTGCCTCCTGCACGCACGCACGCACGCACAGACAGACAGACAGACAAGCTGTGAACCTCATACACTACATGACCAAGAGTATGTGGACACCTGCTTGTCGAACATCTAATTCCAAAAGGATGGGCATTAATATGGAGTTGGTCCCCCTTTGCTGCGATAACAGCCTCTGGGAAGGCTTTCCATTAGATGTTGGAACATTGCTGCGGGGACTTGCTTCCATTCAGCCACAAGAGCATCTGTGAGTTCGGGGGCTGATGTTGTACGATTAGGCCTGGCTCGCAGTCGGAGTTCCAATTCACTTCAAAGATGGGGTTGAGGTTAGGTTTCTGTGCAGGCCAGTCAAGTTCTTCCACACCGATCTCGACAAACCGTTTCTGTATGGACCTCGCTTTGTGCACGGTCATTGTCATGATAAAACAGGAAAGGGCCTTCCCCAAGCTGTTGCCACAAAGTTGGAAGCACAGAATCGTCTAGAATGTCATTGTATGCTGTAGTGTTAATATTTTCATTCGCTGGAACTAAGGGGCCTAGCCCGAACCATGAAAAACAGCCCCAGACCATTTTTCCTCCTTCACCAAATTTTACAGTTGGCACTATGCATTGGGGAAGATAGCGTTCTCCTGGCATCTGCCAAACCCAGATTAGTCCGTTGGACTGCCAGAGGCTGAAGCGTCATTCATCACTCCACAGAATGCATTTCCACTGCTCCAGTCCAATGGCGGGGAGCTTTACACCAGTCCAGTCAACATATAGCATTGCGCATGGTGATCTTAGACTTGTGTGCGGCTGCTCGGCCATGGAAACCCATTTTATGAAGTTCCCTATGAACAGTTATTGTGCTGACATTGCTTCCAGAGGCCGAACGTGCCTCAGCACTTACGTGCCTCACCACTCGGCGGTCCCGTTCTGTGAGCTTGTATGGCCTGCCATTTGGCGCCTGAGCCGTTGTTGCTCCTAGACGATTCCACTTCACAATAACAGCACTTACAGTTGACTGGGGCAGCTCTAGCAGGGCAGACATTTTACGAACTGATTTGTTGGGAAGGTGGCATCCTATGACGGTGCCACGTTGAAAGTCACTGAGCTCTACAGTAAGGCCATTCTACTGCCAGTGTTTGTCTATGGAGATTGCATGACTGTATGCTCGATTTATACACCTGTCAGCAACGGGTGTGGCTGAAATAACGGGTGTCCATAACGGGTGTTCAAATACTCATTTGAAGGGGTGTCCACATAGCCCTGATCCAGCATGGCTGTGGACCACACTTTGTGTCCCATAATCAGCCAATTCTGGAGGTACCATTCTAATCCTCTTCTGTTGTGTGCTCCTGTTACTTAGCTACCGGTGGCTGCGGTTGCCTGGGCTCATCATGTTTCCCTGGCAACCATGCCAATTGCATTGTCTGCAATCCTGCGGTGGTTTTTCTGGGCCTGTCCCAAGGCTGCCCCCTCCCCCACACAGCCACCCACCCAGCCGCACTCCACTCTGCATATCAGGAGGAAGGCAGGACACTGAGATGACAGTGCCCACACACACACACACATATATGCATGTACACACACACACACACACACACACACACACACACACACAAACAAACGGACAAACAGGGCTTCCCAGTGCACTAGACTTGTGAGCACACACACCAGGTGCGTGTCTGTAGGCTAATCTAATGGATTGTGTAACCTGCAGCCTGTTTCCTGTTTCCTGCTGCAGGATGACAGTCAGGAGAATTCTCATGCACAGCATTTGTGTATGCTAATCATTAACAATGCAGCCTGTTTGTGCCTCGGAAACAGGGAAGGCACTCTCTCGTCTTTTTTGTTTGTTTACACGCGTTGAAACGAGACCCAGTTAATTGAGTCTCACAGCTATCAAAGGAAGAACAAATACTGTAGGGAGTAACTGTGTTAAATCTGGTGCTGAGGTGTTGCGATTCTCCAAGGAGACACAAACACAACAAAAGCAGCCCAGACACCCCTGCTGTTTCTAAGCTTCGGCTATTACCATTAACTCTTGTTTACTCTTCTTCCTGCAACACCACCAGCCACACATGTTGATGATCATGAGAGAAAGAACATCAAAGCCTGATTTATTCATTTATTAAAGGGAGTTGAGGTGCCTTGCAATGGGAGGCTGACGTGAACACACATACTCTTGTTACTCTCTGTGAATACCAAAAGCACCAGCCGAATACTTAGCCAGTGATTTTCACTAAACAGGAGGGCTGAAGCAGGAGGGGAGAATATCTATTAACTTATTGAAGACAACGAGATGCCGAGGACCAGAGTGGTACGTACTGTAGGTGAACATAATGAATATGGTGGGGATTAAAGGGTTGGAGCTGAGAATCAATGACATTTACATTTATTCTCACTACTCTCACATTCTACAGAATGAGAGAATTTGTTTTAGGTACATTTCAAACTATGAGCTACAGTCAAACAATATAGTATTATTCAGACTGAGACGTGATGACTTTATTTTGTGAGCTGCACTCGCACACATGTAACACCAGGGGACAGTGTGGCACAAACATTCTCCATACAGATTGGCTGCAAAAACAGTGGTTTTGGATCAAGAGATTGTTCTATGTCTACTGAACAAAAATATGAACACAACATTTAAAGTGTTATTCCCATGTTTCATGAGCTCAAATACGCACAAAAAAAACATATTTCTCTCAAAATGTGTGCACAAATTTGGTAGTGAGTAGTTCTCCTTTGCCAAGATGATCCATCCACCTGACAGGTGTGGTATATCAAAAAGATGATTAAACAGCATGATCATTACACAGGTGCACCTTGTGCTGGGGGAAATAAAAGGACACTCTTAAATGTGCAGTTTCGTCACACAACACAATGCCACAGATGTCTACATTTTGAGTGAGCATGCAATTGGCATGCTGACTGCAGGAATGTCCACCAGCGCTGTTGTCTGAGAATTGTATGTTAATTTCTCTACCATATGCCACCTCTAACAGTGTTTTAGAGAATTTGGCAGTACATCCAACCAGCTTCACAACTGCAGACCACGTGTAACCACACCAGCCCAGGACCTCCACATCTGGCTTCTTCACCTGCGGGATGATCTGAGACCAGCCACCTGGACAGCTGATGAAATTGAATAGTATTTCTGTCTGTAATAAAGCCCTGTAAAGGTAAAAAACAAAACTCATTCTATTAGGCTGGGCCTGGCGCCCATGCCCAGTCATGTGATATCCATAGATTAAGCCTAATAAATGTATTTTAATTGATGGATTTCCTTATATGAACTGTAAACTCAGTAAAATCGTTGCATGTATTGTTGCATGGTGCGTTTATATTTTTGTTCAGTATAGATTTGTGGCGGGGAGAGGTTGGGGGTGTTGAAATAAACAAATACATATGTAAAAAAATATTTTATTTTGTGCAAAATGCCATTATGGAACATATTCCTTCAATACAATTGCTCAGAAAGAGATTTTATAAGACTTTTTTTTATTTTGAAATATTGGGTCCAAAATTAATAGCCTTCAATACCTCACCTTGCGAGGATAATGGTAATGCTAAGTTTTCTAAAATGTTTTATGAGTTGAAGAACAATGGGAGGGATCTTAGACATCCCTCCATACAGTATCTTTCCAGATCCTTGATATCCTTCGTCTGTGCATATGGACTGCCCTCTTCAATTCAAACCAGAGGTTTTAAATGGGGTTTAATAAGTAAGGAGACTGAGAAGGCCATTGAAAAATGTACATTTTGTGGTCAATTAACCATTTATTTATGGATTATAGTGTTCTTGGGGTTATTGTCTTACTGGGCACAGACAGATTTTTACTTTGTTGGCTAGGGTATTCGAACCAGCGACCTTTCGGTTACTGGGCCAACACGCTAAACGCTAGGCCTCCTAACAAGGTTTTTGGCAAAAATGTCCTGTTACTGGATAAAGTTAATGATGTCGTTCACCTTAACAAGGGCCCCAGGACCAGTGGAAGCAAAATAACCCCATAACATCAAAGATCCACCAACATATTTTTACAGTAGGTATGGGGCTCTTTTCTGCATATCAATCAATCAAAAATATTTATATAGCACTTCTTACATCAGCTGATGTCACAAAGTGCTGTACAGAAACCCAGCCTAAACCCCAAACAACGCAGGTGTAGAAGCACGGTGGCTAGGAAAAACTCCCTAGAAAGGCCAGAACCTAGGAAGAAACCTAGAGAGGAACCAGGCTATGAGGGGTGGCCAGTCCTCTTCTGGTTGTGCCGGGTGGAGATTATAACAGAACATGGCTAAGATGTTCAAATGTTGATAGATGACCAGCAGGGTCAAATAATAATAATCACAGTGGTTGTAGAGGATGCAACAGGTCAGCACCTCAGGAGTAAATTGGCTCAGTTGGCTTTTCATAGCCGATCATTCAGAGTACCGCTACCGCTCCTACTGTCTCTAGAGAGTTGAAAACAGCAGGTCTGGGACAAGGTAGCACGTCCAGTGAACAGGTCAGGGTTTCATAGCCACAGGCAGAACAGTTGACAGGCAGGATATAACCCCACCCACTTTTCCAAAGCAGAGCCGCCACACCACTAGAGGGATATCTTCAACCACCAACTTACCATCCTGAGACAAGGCAGAGTATAGCCCACGAAGATCTCCCCGACAGAACGAACCCAAGGGGGGCGCCAACCCAGACAGGAAGATCACGTCAGTGACTCAACCCACTCAAGTGACACACCCATCCTAGGGACGGCATGGAAGAGCACCAGTAAGCCAGTGACTCAGCTCCTGTAACAGGCAGAGAACCCCAGTTTTATTTTATACCTTTATTTAACTAGGCAAATCAGTTAAGAACTAATTCTTATTTTCAATGACGGCCTAGGAACAATGGGTTAACTGCCTGTTCAGGGGCAGAACGACAGATTCGGGGATTTGAACCTTTCGGTTACTAGTCCAACGCTCTAACCACTAGGCTACCCTCTCCCAGTGGAGAGAGGGGAACCGGCCAGGCAGAGACAGCAAGGGCGGTTCGTTGCTCCAGTGTTTGTCCGTTCACCTTCACACACCTGGGCCAGACTACACTCAATCATTTGACCTACTGAAGAGATGAGTCTTCAATAAGACTTAAAGGTCGAGACTGAGTCTGCGTCTCTCACATGGGTAGGCAGATCATTCCATAAAAATGGAGCTCTATGGGAGAAAGCCCTGCTTCAAGCTGTTTGCTTAGAAATTCTAGGGACAATTAGGAGGCCTGCTTCTTGTGACCGTAGTGTACATGTAGGTATAAACAACAGGACCAAATCGGAAAGATAGGTAGGAGCAAGCCCATGTAATGCTTTGTAGGTTAGCAGTAAAACCTTGAAATCAGCCCTAGCCTTAACAGGAAGCCCATGTAGAGGCTAGCATTGGAGTAATATGATGACATTTTTGGTTCTAGTCAAGATTCTAGCAGCCGTGTTTAACACTAACTGAAGTTTATTTAGTGCTTTATCCGGGTAGCAGGAAAGTAGAGCATTGCAGTAGTCTAACCTAGAAGTGACAAAAGCATGGATATATTTTTCAGCATATGCATCTTTCTTTCGACGCAAGACCCACCACTACCAATCATTTTAACCGCTATCTTTTTTAGAAAAAATCTATTACTTGTTAAACAAAATCTCTTTCTCTGGGCAATTGTATTAGCATAAAATAATATAATTTCCCCCCCAAAAAATGTTTTATTTATTTTATACAGTCTTTTTTGCTCATCTTTATCAACGGAGCCAATAATTACATTGCATTCGGAAAGTATTCAGACCCCTTGACCTTTTCCACAATGTTACATTACAGCCTTATTCTAAAACAAAATCAATCTACAGACAATAGTGACAAAGCGAAAACAAGTTTTTAGAAATATTGACAAATTAAAAATAAATAAAAACCTTATTTACATAAGAATTCAGACTCTTTGTTATGAGGCTCGAAATTGAGCTCAGGTACATGCTGTTTCCATTGATCATCCTTGAGATGTTTCTACAACTTGATTTGGAGTCCCCCTGTGGTAAATTGAATTGATTGGACATTATTTGGAAAGGCCCACACCTGTCTATATAAGGTCCCACAGTTGACAGTGCATGTCAGAGCAAAAACCAAGCCATGAGGTCGAAGGAATTGTGCGTAGAGCTCTGAGACAAGATTGTGTCAAGGCACAGATCTTGGGAAGGGTAGCAAAAAATGTATGCAGCATTGAAGGTCCCCAAGAACACAGTGGCCTCCATCATTCTTAAATGGAAGAAGTTTGTAACCACAAAGACTCTTCCTAGAGCTGGCCGCCCGGCCAAACTTAGCATTTGGGGGAGAAACGCCTTGGTCAGGGAGGCACCTAATGACTCTCAGACCATAGAAACTAGATTCTCTGGTCTGGTGAAACCAAAATTTATCCTGAATGCCAAACGTCACGTCTGGACGATACCTGGCATCATCCCTATGTAACAGTATAACTTTAGACCGTCCCCTCGCCCATACCCGGGCGCGAACCAGGGACTCTCTGCACACATCAACAACAGTCACCCACGAAGCATCGTTACCCATCGCTCCACAAAAGCCGCGGCCCTTGCAGAGCAAGGGGAACTACTACTTCAAGGTCTCAGAGCAAGTGACGTCACCGATTGAAATGCTATTTAGCGCGCACCACTAAATAAGCTAGCCGTTTCACATCCGTTACACTCACCCCCCTTTTGACCTTCCTCCTTTTTTCGCAGCAACCAGTAATCCGGGTCAACAGCATCAATGTAACAGTATAATTTTAAACCGTCCCCTCTGCACACATCAATAACAGTCACCCTCGAAGCATCGTTACCCATCGCTCCACAAAAGCCGCGGCTCTTGCAGAGCAAGGGGAACTACTACTTCAAGGTCTCAGAGCAAGTTACGTCACCGATTGAAATGCTATTTAGCGCGCACCGCTAACTAAGCTAGCCGTTTCACATCCGTTACACCTACAGTGAAGCATGGTGGTGGCAGCATCATACTGTGGGGATTTTTTGTAGCGGCAGGGACTGGGACACTAGTCAGGATCGAGGGAAAGATGAACGAGGCAAATCACAGGGAGATCCTTGATGAAAACCTGCTCCAGAGGGCTCAGGACCTCTGACTGGGGTTAAGGTTCACCTTCCAACAGGACAACGACACTAACCACACAGCCAAGACAACGCAGGAATGGCATCAGGACAAGTCTCTGAATGTCCTTGAGTGGCCCAGCCAGAGCCTGGTCTTGAACCCGATCAAACATCTTTGGAGAGACCTGAAAATAGCTGTGCAGCGACGCTCCCCATCCAACCTGACAGAGTTTGAGAGGATCTGCAGAGAAGAATGGGAGGAACTCCCCAAATACAGGTGTGCCAAGCTTGTAGCATCATACCCAAGAAGACTCGAAGCTGTAATCACTGCAAAAGGTGCTTCAAAGTACTGAGTAAAGGGTCTGAATACTTATCACATTTAAATATTTCTTTACATTTGCAAAAATGTCTAAAAATCTGTTTTGATAAAGCTGCCAACAACAGATTCCTATATGCAGCCATACAGGTGTTGACTGTGTCACCTCTGAAATAAAAGAAAAATTATGCATGATGAGGAATACAAATATCCAGCATTAAATGGACTGGAATATTCCCCTAGCAGCATGGAGGGTTATGACAACGTTTGCATCCATTTCCATGCTTAATTAAGGCATTGTTATGCACACCCACTAAACCAGGTGGACCAGGCATTGGTTATCATCGTCATTTTCAAGAAGACTTGCGGCTGTAATCGCTGCCAAAGGTGCTTCAACAAAGTACTGAGTAAAGAGTCGGAGTACTTATGTAAATGTCATATTTCAGTTTTTTTATTTTTTATAAATTAGCAAATATTATTAAACCCTGTTTTCGCTTTGTCATTATGGGTTATTGTGTGTAGATTGATAAGGGAAAAAATCTATTTAATTCAATTTTAGAATAAGTCTAATGTAAAAAAAAAATGTGTAAAAAGTCAAGGGGTCTGAATACTTTCCAAATGCACTGTAAGTGATTCAATGCCAACTGTTATATTTGATTACTAACAAACCTATATTTCAAGTCGCAACCTATTTCTTTGAAGTCTCAACTTGCTTTTAATTAACCTTTGGTTAAACCTACTGAATAATATCAAAACAAACTAATATTTTATGTGAAAACAATCCATCTTTTCAGCTTATTCCAATTCCAATTCTCTTTGGAGATCAAGTTTGTTCCATAAAATGAAATAAGTCAAGGGGTCTGAACACTTTCTGAATGCACTGTATGTAGGTTCAATGATCACCATAGCCGTGGTTATGATAATCACTGGAGTTTGTACAGTGGTTTACGAAAGTATTCACCCCCTTTGGTATTTTTCCTGTTTTGTTGCCTTACAACCTGGAATTAAAATAGATTTTTTTGGGGGGGTTGTATCATTTGATTTACACAACATGGCTACCACTTTGAAGATGCAAAATATTTTTTATTGTGAAACAAACAAGAAATAAGACAAAAAAAAAACAGAAAACTTGAGCGTGCATAACTATTCACCCCCCCAAAGTCAATATTTGTAGAGCCACCTTCTGCAGCAATTACAGCTGCAAGTCTCTTGGGGTATGTCTCTATAAGCTTGGCACATCTAGCCACTGGGATTTTTGCCCATTCTTCAAGGCAAAACTGCTCCAGCTCCTTTAAGTTGGATGGCTTCCGCTGGTGTACAGCAATCTTTAAGTCATACCACAGATTCTCAATTGGATTGAAGTCTGGGCTTTGACTAGGCCATTCCAAGACATTTACATGTTTCCCCTTAAACCACTTGAGTGTTGCTTAGCAGTATGCTTAGGGTCATTGCCCTGCTGGAAGGTGAACCTTCGTCCCAGTCTCAAAGTTCTGGAAGACTGAAACGGGTTTCCCTCAAGAATTTCCCTGTATTTCTCGCCATCCATCATTCTTTCAACTCTAACCAGTTTCCCAGTCCCTGCCGATGAAAAACATCCCCACAGCATGATGCTGCCACCACCATGCTTCACTGTGGGGATGGTGTTCTCATGGTGATGCGAGGTGTTGGGTTTGCGCCAGACATAGCGTTTTACTTGATGGTGCCATATTCTTTCAATTTTTAAATAATGGATTTAATGGTGCTCCGTGGGATGTTCAAAGTTTCTGATATTTTTTTATAACCCAACCCTGATCTGTACTTCTCCACAACTTTGTCCCTGACCTGTTTGGAGAGCTCCTTGGTCTTCATGGTGTCACTTTCTTGGTGGTGCCCTTTGCTCAGTGGTGTTGCAGACTCTGGGGCCTTTCAGAGCAGTGTATATATACTGAGATCATGTGACACTTAAATAAAGTCCACCTGTGTGCAATCTAACTAATTATGTGACTTCTGATGTCACGCCCTGGCCATAGAGAGGCTTTTTATTCTCTATTTTGGTTAGGCCAGGGTGTGACTAGGGTGGGCATTCTATGTCCTTTTTCTATGTTTTGTATTTCTATGTCTTGGCCTGGTATGGTTCTCAATCAGGGACAGCTGTCTATCGTTGTCTCTGATTGAGAACCATACTTAGGTACCCTTTTCCCCCACCTGTTTTGTGGGAAGTTCACTTTGTCTTTGTTCAGGGCACATAGCCCAAAGCTTCACGGTTTGGTTTTGTTCTTTGTTTTTTCGGCGTCATTTTCAATAAAGAGAGAATGTACGCTTACCATGCTGCACCTTGGTCCAGTCCTTCAGCCAGCCATGACAGAACTTCCCACCACCAACGGACCAAGCAGCATGGTAAGGTGGACTCCTGGACATGGGAGGACGTTCTGGATGGCAAGGGAGTCTACACATGGAAGGAGATCCTGGCGAAAAGGGATCGCCTTCCATGGGAGCAGGTGGAGGCAGCTAGGAGAGCAGAGGCAGCCGGAGAGAAGAACCAGCGGTATGTGGGAACACGGCTGGCAAGGAAGACCGAGAGACAGCCCCCCCAAAAAAATGTGGGCGGGGGAACACGGGGAGTGTGGCAGAGTCAGGAAGCGGACCTGAGCCAACTCCCCGTGCTTACTGTGGCGAGCATGGGACTGGTCAGGCCCCGTGCTATGGGGTGATGGGCACGATACCGAGGTGGAGTATTCACAGGCCGGTATGCTCGGTGCCAGCGTCCCGCATTTGCCGGGGGGAAGCTGGCATCCAGCCAGAATGGGTGGGGCCAGCTCTGCGCTCGAGGCGCCAGTGTGCCTCCACAGCCCTGTGTATCCGGTGCCTCCACTACGCACCACGCCTCCGGTGGCAGCCCCACGCACCAGGCTGTCTCTCCGTCTCCTCCCTCCAGGTGCTCCCACCTGTCCGGAGCTGCCAGAGCCGCCCTCCTGTCCGGAGCTGCCAGAGCCGCCCTCCTGTCCGGAGCTGCCAGAGCCGCCCTCCTGTCCGGAGCTGCCAGAGCCGCCCTCCTGTCCGGAGCTGCCAGAGCCGCCCTCCTGTCCGGAGCTGCCAGAGCCGCCCTCCTGTCCGGAGCTGCCAGAGCCGCCCTCCTGTCCGGAGCTGCCAGAGCCGCCCTCCTGTCCGGAGCTGCCAGAGCCGCCCTCCTGTCCGGAGCTGCCAGAGCCGCCCTCCTGTCCGGAGCTGCCAGAGCCGCCCTCCTGTCCGGAGCTGCCAGAGCCGCAGCCCCTCAGTCCAGTGGCGCCCCTCAGTCCAGTGGCGCCCTCAACGAGGGTCTTCAGTCCGGGGCCCGCTGCGAGGTTCCCCGCTCCAGAGGCGCCACCTAAGTGGGCCAAGACTGAGGTCGAGCGGGGTCCACGTCCCACACCCGAGCCGCCGCCGTAAGAAGGCCCACCCGGACCCTCCCCTTTAAAGTCAGGGGAGCAATCAAACTAATTATGTGACTTCTGATGTCACGCCCTGGCCATAGAGAGGCTTTTTATTCTCTATTTTGGTTAGGTCAGGGTGTGACTAGGGTGGGCATTCTATGTCCTTTTTTCTATGTTTTGTATTTCTATGTCTTGGTTCTCAATCAGGGACAGCTGTCTATCGTTGTCTCTGATTGAGAACCAAACTTCGGTACCCTTTTCCCCCACCTGTTTTGTGGGAAGTTTACTTTGTCTTTGTTCAGGGCACATAGCCCAAAGCTTCACGGTTTGGTTTTGTTCTTTGTTTTTGTCGGTGTCATTTTCAATAAAGAGAGAATGCAGGCTTACCATGCTGCACCTTGGTCCAGTCCTTCAGCCAGCCGTGACATCTGAAGGTAATTGGTTGCACCAGATCTTATTTAGGGGCTTCATAGCAAAGGGAGTGAATACACCACTTTTCCTTTTAAAATAATTTGACAAGTTATTTTTTTCACTTCACCAATTTCTACTAATTCGTGTATGTCCATTACATGAGATTTTTATTTGGATTTATTTAAATAACAGGTTGTAAATGCAACAAAATAGGAAAAAAAGCCAAGGGGGATGAATACTTTCGCAAGGCACTGTACATACATACACTGTTTTACATACATGAGCTGTGTGCCACAGAGGAGGCTGGTGTGAGGAGCTTTAGGAGGACAGGCTCATTGTAACGACTGGAATGGAATAAATGGAACGGTATCAAACACATAAAATATATGGAATCCACGTTTGACTCGGTCATTTATTTTTCAGCATGTCTAAGTTTATTTAAAAGAAGTCAGTATGCTTCTCTGCATCTCTGCTCAAATCTGGGTAAAAGATTGACAGAAATGTGAGTCTTCTTCATTACATTTAGTAATTGCTTTCTTTTCCAACGTCTATCAAACTTGTCAGCAGGCATGCCAGCTAAAATAGTTAGACAAGCTAGTTACTCTAACTTGATCTATATATACAGTATCTAGTTAGCTTGTATATATGTATGGCTTTTTGGTAGCTAGTAATGAGGTTGGGAGATTGGGAAACTATCTGGGATAGCTAAAGCCAACTTCATAAAATTGCTAGGTGGCTAGTAGTGTTACAAAGATTTTTTTAAATATATATAAGGCAGTGTGGATCTTCCATCCACAACACACAGAGGCGTCATGTCCACAGGGTGCATGTACCCCCTCAGATTTGTCCTGTTAAATATATATATATGTTTAACAGGACAAATCTGAGGGGGTTGTGGTTGGAAGATCCACACCGCCTTATATGGCTGCCTGCTCTACTAACTGTCCGTGGAGGAATTGGACTAGAATCTGACATGGCCTTCACAGAGACAGACTGCCATTTCTGTGGGAGTGGGAGGTTAAGTGTTCAGGGTTCAGGGTTGACCACACTGACTGGTGGGTTGAGGCACCACCTATGACTTAGGAACGGGGAGACATCCTAACTATTCATTGCTATAGATGAGAAAGGTGTGTGTGATGGGAAAGAGAGTGATGCCAAAGAAATATGAACATGTTTACAACAGATGGCTCATTGAATCCTCTATGGACAATCATGCTTGCACTGTGTCCGCATGCAGATCGAGTTTGAGGGGCAAGACGAGAGATAGCGACTGAGATATGTGATGAAAAGTAGGAAAGAGAGATTAATAATGGTGAGTTGAATAAAGGAGAGAGACTGATAGCTGATAATATAACACTTGAAATGTATATTTTTTTAAACCTTTTTGAGAGCAATGTTTACTGTTCATTTCTAATATTTTTTTGTTGATGTTAAATTTGTTTCTTCTGACTTTTGTTTATGGTTTATTTCACTTGATTTGGCAATGTACACATTGAATTGAGAGCGAGAGAGAGCGGACCAGTTGCCAGGACCATAAATACAAATTCCATCAAGACACCGTTGCCCTAGAGAACACAAAAAAACTATATACAGTTGAAGTCAGAAGTTTACATACACCTTAACCAAATACATTTAAACTCAGTTTTTCACCATTCCTGACATTTAATCAGAGTAAAAAGTCAGTTAGGATCACCACTTTATTTTGAGAATGTGCAATATCAGAATAATAGAGAGAATGATTTATTTCAGCTTTTATTTCTTTCATCACATTCCTAGTGGGTCAGAAGTTTACATACACTCAATTAGTATTTGGGAGCATTGCCTTTACATTTTTTAACTTGGGTCAAATGTTTCAGGTAGCTTTCCACAAGCTTCCCACAATAAGTTGGGTGAATTTTGGCCCATTCCTCCTGACAGAGCTGGTGTAACTGAGTCAGGTTTGTAAGGCCTCCTTGCTCGCACACGCTTTTTCAGTTCTGCCAACAAATGTTCTACAGGATTGAGGTCAGGGCTTTGTGATGGCCACTCCAATACCTTATTAACTTCATTGTCCTTAAGCCATTTTGCCACAACTTTGGAAGTATGCTTGGGGGTCCTTGTCCTTTTGGAAGACCCATTTGCAGCCAAGCTTTAACTTCCTGACTGATGTTGAGATTTCCACATAATTTTCCGTCCTCATGATGCCATCTATTTTGAGAAGTGCACCAGTCCCTCCTGCAGCAAAGCAGCCCCACAACATGATGCTGCCACCCCCGTGCTTTACGATTGGGATGGTGTTCTTTGGCTTGCAAGCCTCCCCCTTTTCCCTCCAAACATAACGATGGTCATTATGACCAAACAGTTCTATTTTTGTTTCATCAGACCAGAGGACATTTCTCCAAAAAGTATGATCTTTGTCCACATGTGCAGTTGCAAACCGTAGTCTGGCTTTTTTATGGCAGTTTTGGAGCAGTGGCTTCTTCCTTGCTGAGCAATCTTTCAAGCTATGTTGATATAGGACTTGTTTTACTGTGGATATAGATACTTTTGTACCTGTTTCCTCCAGCATCTTCACAAGGTCCTTTGCTGTTGTTCTGGGATTGATTTGCACTTTTCGCACCAAAGTATGTTCATCTCTAGGAGACAGAACGCATCTCCTTCCTGAGCAGTATGACGTCTGTGTGGTCATGGTGTTTATACTTGCGTACTATTGTTTGTTCAGATGAACATGGTACCTTCAGGCGTTTGGAAATTGCTCCCAAAGGATGAACCAGACTTGTGAAGGTCTACCATTTTTTTCTGAGGTCTTGGCTGATTTCTTTTGATTTTCCCATGATGTCAAGTAAAGAGGCACTGAGTTTGAAGGTAAGCCTTGAAATACATCCACAGGTACACCTCCAATTGACTCAAATTATGTCAATTAACCTATCAGAACCTTCTAAAGTCATTACATAATTTTCTGGAATTTTCCAAGCTGTTTAAAAGGCACAGTCAACTTAGTGTATGTGAACTTCTGACCCATTCGAATTGTGATACAGTGAATTATAAGTGAAATAATCTGTCTGTAAACAATTGTTGGAAATATTACTTGTGTCATGCAAAGTAGATGTCCTAACCGACTTGCCAAAACTATAGTTTGTTAACAAGAATTTTGTGGAGTGGTTGAAAAACGAGTTTTAATGACTCCAATCTAAGTGTATGTAAACTTCCGACTTCAACTGTATACCTCGGCCTATCCATCAGCCCCACTGGTAACTTCCACAGAGCTGTGACCAAGGCAAGAAGGGCCTTCTATGCCATCAAAAGGAATATAAAAGTTGACATACCAATTAGGATCTGGCTAAAAATACTTGAATCCATTGCCCTTTATGGTTGGGAGGTCTGAGATCCACTCACCAACCAGGAATTCACAAAATGGGACAAAGACCATACTGAGACTGCATGCAGAATTCTTCAAAGATATCCTCCGTGTACAATGTAAAACACCAAATAATGCATGCAGAGCATAATTAGGCCGATACCCACTAATTATCAAAATCCAGAAAAGACCTGTTAAATTCTACAAGCACCTAAAAGGAAGCGATTCCCAAACCTTCCATAACCTTCCATAACCTTCCATTCCACCTACAGAGAAATTACCCTGGAGAAGAGTCCCCCTAAGCAAGCTTGTCCTGCTATTGAGAGAGGCTGCTGTAGGCAGACAAAGCTCAAAAGAGAAAACAGGCTTTGTGCACACTGCCCACAAAATGAAGTGGAAACTGAGCTGCACTTCCTAACCTTCTGCCAAATGTATGACCATATTTGAGACACATATTTCTCTCAGATTTCACAGACCCACAAAGAATTTGACAACAAATCCAATTTTGATGACTATTTGCACATCATTACAACACTGTATATAGCCATAATAGGACATTTTGAATGGCTCTATTCCTTTGGAACTTTTGTTAGTGTAATGTTCACTGTTCATTTGTTGTTTATTTCACTTTTGTTTATCCATTCCACTTGCTTTGACAATATAAACATATGTTTCCCATGCCAATAAAGCCCATTGAATTGGAGTGAGAGAGAGAGAGAGATATGAGTTTAATCTGAGAGTGGAGGGAGAGTAGAAGCAGGGAGGGAGGGGACAAGGTGAGCCCCAGGGCACAGCTGTTGTTGAATGGGAGAGGAACAGACAAAAGCCCTGGAGGGCATGAGGAGACAGAGAGGGCTGAGAGAGACAGGCTGGGGGCAGAGAGCGGTGTTGCAGGGAAAATACCTACCTCTCTCATTCTCTCACCCTCACACACACACACACACATACCAGACCAGACCACTGACTGAGTCAGAGACAAATTGGAACAAATAAGGTTTGGTTCAAAAGTCTCCCTGGTGCAGGATAGATACCTACTGATAGATAATGGGCATGGCCAGTCTGTTTCTACCACATCGTGTGCTGTATTGTAACATCAGTGCAGTGGATAGTGGATACTCATGTAAATGTGGGACAATGAAATTATTTTGGATACTGTATGTCATTTTTTCACGTGTACAACTGTTTGCTGTTTTATTTACTCTCCTTTTTGTGTAACTCTGCAAACACTGCACGCACACACACACGCGCACACACCTTTTCCAATGAAGTAACAGAAATATCAAGCCCTGGTTTACAAAGAAAATCGCAAATGAATGAGGCAAATCTCTTCCCAGTCTGGGCTATGATGCAATCAGTGTTAGCAGCTCTCTCCCTGGACCTGGCAGGTGCAACCACAACAGGTCTACACAGAGAAAGGGCTAGGGCTTAGCGAGAGAGGGCGAGTGGGATGGAAAGATGGAGGAAGGGGGGTTGTTCAGAAAACCTGGACATGGAGGATTGCTGGGTGGGGGGGGGGGGGGTGTCCTTTTAATTACAGCTAAATGGACTCACCAACAGTGTGAAAGCTGGTGTAAAATTACTCATCCACCCCCGGCTTGGGTCCCTGCTCTCCCCAACACACCCCCACCCCAAGCTCCATCAAGGCAGCTGCATGGGAAGCACACGCCGGCCCTGACCTGGGGGCATAACTTGATAGGCTGGAGAAGGTCAGAGGTCATGTGAGTCAATAGGTTCTGTGACATCTTCCTTAGACAGATGGACTGAATGTGCAGCTCAGCAAGCTGATAAAGGCTCCCTTTTAATAGTGTGTGTGGGGTGTATTTGTGTGCACTCTCTGAAAAAAACAGTGATATGTAGAACCATTTGTCCGTGTAGGAGAACCCTCTGGAAAAAGGTTCCAGATAGAACCCATTCAGGTCAGATAAACCCCTTTTTGTTACAAATAGCACCCTTTCAAGGGTTCTGTTTGGAATCAGAGGTTTTATGTAGAACCAAAAAGGGTTATTTTTTCCAGAGGGTTCTCCAACAGCAGAGGTAGGCAATTCAATTCAGCTGCTGTACGATTTTAGTCCGAGAGGATTATCGGGGGACTGAAACATAGTTATAGTAATTTGTACACTGCAAATTGACCACAAGTAAGCCCAAGAAGAGATTCCATTTCAAAATTCAACATAATCAAGGTATGAAATGATTTTAACACAAACACATCTCTTTTTATTTGTGGTAATACTTGGGAACAGATTTCCTGAATTAAAATCATTTCAGCTGAATTCCTTATGATTTTAACCTTCTTTTGTTTACTAAAAGCTTTGGGGGGCCAAAGAAAATCCCTCCTGTTGCCGACCCGTCCTACAGGGGAAAATGGTTCTAGATGGCATTTTTTTTTCCTGAGAGTGTCGACTATTTGTGTTTCTAACGCTCATACAAATCTGTGTTGGAAATTCTCACGACTAACCTGTCATTGAATCTCAGGCAATCTTTGGCATGCTGTTCCTGGCCTGCACACATGGGGACTCGGTCTCTGTCACACTCACACACCTGGACATAAACACATAGTATGAGAACAACCAAGCACAGGCACACAGAGCAAACGAAAGGTTGTGTTACTGCTCTGTTGACCTTCTGTGGTTTATATTTTTACCGTTCTGACTCCAGTGACTCTGTCCTCCTTCTGATGTACACATCCCCCCTCCCCACACTGACACTTCGTCCCGCTGTTGGGACATTGGGTTGATACAGACACAATCTTTGCGGAATCCCTTGTTGCGGGACGTAGTTAACTGACACTCAATATTAGTAGCTCCAGTGTGTGTCTGTCTGACCGGCAGGGACAAGTCTACCCAGCGCTCATAGATTTGCATATTTTCAGCGGGGGGTGGGGGGTTTGTTTCTAGGGGAGGCAGTACCCTGCTCTGACTGGGGGGATGGGGAGATGGTATGATGCTGAGCCTGTACGCTCCCTCCCTTTCCAGCCTGCAGCAAGGAAACAGGGGATAGTAATGCGAGAGGGGAAAGAACGCGATGGAGGGAAAGAGAGAGCGAGAAGGGAGGGAGGGAGGGAGGGAGAGAGGGACGGAGGGTGAGTGGAGAGGTGAACTCTCAACTCAGAAGGCTGTCCCCTGTAGCTCTGTGTGATGACCACACACACACACACACACAAATAATCTGGACACATCCTCCATGAACAAAGAACAATCCAGTCCTATGATACCTTTGGTATTTATTATATTATATAGGCCTATGGTATTGGCTGTTTAGTGTAACATTTAAATTACCCTGTACACAACTGCTTCGTTAGTAGGCTAATGAATATTTGCTTCCATTGCCGACGTTCCATAATGTCCCCATGGATCTATAGTTGAACTCTGCCATTTTGAGAGGTGGCCTAACCTTACTGTATCACATTCACATGTTTTAGGTTGATACTGTATGAAAAATGATGGATGAATTTGAGGCGATGTGCGGAGCCCCGGAGCATGGGGTGCAGTCTTGTTTAGCTGCTACAAAAGATGGATAGAAGGTCATTAAATAGCCATCACGGGCTGCTGTACAGGCCTCAGACACCGCAGTTATTAAAGCCATGCTTATGGATCAGTGGGGCAACTGCTCCTTTTGGTGTCTAATTTACCTGTGGGATGCTGTCTTGGATGGATGGTAGGAAGGTGCTAGACAACAGTCTCTGCGGTACAGTCAGGTGATTTATTTACAGCAAGGCTATAGTGTTCAGCAGTCGACTTGGATATTTACAGATGGATCCTGCGAAAAATAAGAAAAAGCTGGAATATATTTCTTCCTTGCAAACACTTCACAGTGTAAGGCCTACAGCTTACAACAAGTATATCACAAACATATCACAGGCGGGTAACTTTCAGCCGTTTACCACTTCCTCGCCCTGAAGGTTTGTAACAGACTTGCATAAATACCCGTTGGTAACCCTCCTACCTCGATTGGGTCATACCAACACAGTTCACAGAAAGGGGACATTGGCCTAGATTCAACCCACACAGCTGATGGTTTGCCGGCGTCTAAGTGCCGATGCAATTGCACCTATCAAATCAGTGAGTAGCTTGATCATTGTCACGAAGACACACCTGTCTCACTCGCGTTAGAGGTTCAGAACTAGATGGGAAAACTCCAGGTGACGATGGTTTCAGTATAGAATCAGAACACGTCGTCTCCACTGCTTGTGTTGCTGGACATAATTGCTAAACGGTATTGAGCATGCGTTCTGCCAAAGCCAGGAAAGGATCCTAGGCAAATGTGCAACTTTCGTCCTTTGAGTTTATTGAAGAAAGGTTTGGTTTGCCAATATCCTTGCTATGAACCTAGAGAAGGCTATCCCCTCTTTAACACATCTGCATCAGGTGGGGTTTGTACCAGAGCGCCTGTCCTCCAATCACATGAGACTTTTTCCACGTCATGTCAAGGGCTAGCAGTGTCGCTGGATGCAGAGAAAGCTTTGGATAGAATAGAGTGGTCTAACCTGTTCTATGCACTCCCTAGATTTGGTTTTGTGCCTGTTAACATGCAATGGATTAGGGCACGATCACGAACCTATTGCTTCAGTTTAAACTAATAGTATGATATGGTGTTAGATCATTTAGCTTGGTAAGACAGACCAAAACACACATTGTAAGTGATTTATCACTCAATATAATATATTTTGTCTTGCTTAGAATATACTTTTTGCAGTGTAGGTCAAATGCTACAGTGGTCCACGACGCATCTTGAACATGCAACTTTTGGTCCGCAACTGTACTCCCATCTAGCAACAACCGTAGAAGCCATTTGTTCCGAGAAACCATCGGTATTACCACACCAGCATGAATAGGCACCCAATCAGGCGCGTCGCCTCCCCGTAGGACCTGGGTTACATTCAGCACGGCAGAACGGTGTGCAACGTTGAATTCACTGGAAACGGTACTGTACCGAACTACTTGTTGAATAACCTTGTGATTATGGCCACCATATTGTGTGCTGCACAAGTTTTACGATTTCAGATGGTCACACCCATATTGATCAGGCCACACCCACCAAATGGGAGCAAACGTCCCTCAAAGCAAAGACCGTACAGTATAAAGATGGGAAGAAAGTTATTCTCCAATAGAAATCCCCGATGACATTTTCTACAAGTGTTATGGCGACATTGGCTAGCCAAGCTCATGCGCAGGCCAATGTGGCAAACGTTAAAGTCAACTAAACACACCCCTGGCCTCGCCATACTAGGAAGCACAAGGTTTTGGATGAGCGGGAAACAAATAAGCAGGCGATTAACATTTCTAACCTGAGTAATACATTACTTATATTAAATAGTTAAACGATTGCAAAATGCATAACACGTTTGAATTAAGTTTCATAAACCAAATTCTGGTGTGAGACTGAGCAACTGAGGGTGATGGTGAAAACAAATGTGCACAGGAACAAATTGAATGGAGCTGCTGGGCACCAGATTGCTATACCATATGTGGTTAGTTGATAGGTAAAACACCTATACAGGCATTGTACCATATGGCATACACCAGCAAAGTCTGAGTAGAGGAGCACAACCCATATCTCCAACCACAATAGGCCTTTATAAGTTACAAAATGACATTGATATGCTAATAACATAAATGCTGTGGTAATCCTACAGCATAAAAACAAAAGTTTATCAATTAATTCTGTAACAGGTACTGTAGTCAATCAAATGAAAGCATTGCTGGTTGGAATATAAGGGGGAACATTAAATAATTGTATTTTCTTACTGTGCGAGGCTCAGAATAATAATTACTTGTTAAACAAAATCTTTCTTTTCTCAAAAAGAGTGGGGTGAAAACAATTGTCACCCGTTTTCAATACTCCGGCACGCTCCACTTGCGACAATAACAGCACCGAGCCATTTTCCAACATGTTTTATGAGATTGGAGAACACTTTGGGAGGGGTTCTAGACCATTCCTCCATACACTCCTGCTCGACGTTTCCCGGTCTGCTAATCACCGGGCCTGGCAACCCACATTGTGCACACCTGGCAACCGTCATTGTGCACACCTGGATTTCATCACCACCCTGATTATTCTCCCTTCACATAGCCCTCAGTAAGCATCAGGCAGTATTGGTTACGTTCAGTACACTTCTCCTGTTTTGCATATTCTTCATGTTTATTACGATTAAACTCACCTTCTACACCTGCTTCCTGACTCCCTGAGTATACTTCAGAAAGGTGTATTTATGGTCTTTATTTTGCTCAATGGGTGCCAATCGTTTTAAAGATGACTATGTTTGAGGAAGAAATGTATTTATTATTTAACCAGGGAAGACACAGAGACATACATTTTTATTCCTAGGGAACCTTGGCTAAGAAAAGCAGCATATGTTTTGTAATAGGCCAAATGGATTTAGAGCCATATCTCTGGATTTTACTCAAAGTGGTCATTCTTTTCTACTCTATCCAGAGCGTTCGAGTTGCACTGCATAGAACCGCCTATTGAGATCTATCATAGAACCTATAATGAAAAAATATATAAATGCAACATGCAACAATTTCAATGATTTTACAGAGTTACAGATCATATAAGGAAATAAGTCATTTAAAATAAATTCATTAGGGCCTAATCTGTGGATTCTACATGACTAGGCAGGGGCTCAGCCATGGGTGGTGGGTCTGGCAGGGCATAGGCCCACTCACTTGGGAGCCAGGCCCAGCCAATCAGAATTAGTTTTTCCCCACAAAAGGGCTTCAATACAGACAGAACTACTCCTCGGGTGGCTGGTCTCAGACGAAATCCGCATGTGAAGAAGCAGGATATGGAGGTCCTGGGCTGGCATGGTTACATGTGGTCTGAGGTTGTGAGGCCGGTAAGATGTACTGCCAATTTGTCTAAAACGACATTGGAGGCGGTTTATGGCAGAGAAATGAACATTAAATTCTCTAGCAACAGCTCTGGTGAACATTCCTGCAGTCAGCATGCCAGTTGCATGCTCCCTCAAAACTTGAGACATCTGTGGCATTGTGTTGTGTGACAAAATTGCAAATTTTAGAGTGGCCTATTATTGTTCCCAGCACAAGGTGCAGCTGTGTAATGATCATGCTATTTAATCAGGTTCTTGATATGCCACGTCTTTCAGGTGGATGGATTATTTTGGCAAAGGAGAAAAACTATTTAAAAGCAATGTAAACAAATTTTGTGCACAACATTTGAGAGAAATAAGCTTTTTGAGCGAATGGAAAATGTCTGAAATATTTTATTTCAACTCATGAAATTCATGAAATTTTTGTTTAGTATACATATATATTTCCAGCAATCATATGCAGCTTCCTCATAATCTATTTCCAGCTGTGAACCAACACCTTTGCGCAACAAGTCAAAACAGATATTGATCTGGTGGGGGTTTCAAAGCCAAACATGTATTTCCTTATTTGACTTCCTGTGTTCTAGATGGTGATGTATAGATGAAAGCATCAGAGTATTGACTCAGTCTGACTGACTGATAGACTGTGCTACATTGTAAGTCTGCTTTTGAGATCTTTGAGCAATAGATCTGGCACACAGCACAGAGACCTCCTCAGTAACAAAGACGTGGGTTATTTCGAAGCTCTGTTTCCCCCTTTTGCGCCTATCTCTCTGAGGGTGTGTGTGTGTGTCTGTCTGTGTGCGTGTTTGCTCTAGTGTGCACAGCATGCCCTCTTATTGTGTGCATGCCAGTGTACCATCGTAATCATAAATGATAGCTTCCCCAGTTTTGTTTGCTGAGCTGTGCATATCAGTGTGTGCGTGTGTGCGTGAGTGTCCGTGCACGCATGTGAGTGTGTGTGCTGGTATGTTAGTGTGTGACAGTCTTGCCTAGGACCCTGTCTGCACACACATACAGGCAGCGGCAGGATGGCGAGGATCAGGCGTCCTGAACGCCCACTTGCAGTCCCTCCAGCTGACTGCCGTCATGGCAACGCAGAGCTCTAGCTAGCCGAGCAAGTGAGGGAAAGGGAGCAGAGCAGCGAGGTCCTGGGTTTGTGTGAAGCCAGGAGCAGGGCAGCCTCAGCAGGCAGGCAGGGGGGATGCATCAGCCATTGGCCCGGACAGACACCAGCCCATTTATGTGTGTGTGTGTCTTCAGGGGGGCTTGATTTTACTCACTGTGTTAGGTCAGGGGGAGGAAGAGATGCTCTCTCCAATTATACAGGAGGAACAGGCTAGTGTGTGTGTCTGGGGAACTGAACAGGGCTGTGTGTGTGTGTGTGTGTGTGTGTGTGTGTGTGTGTAGAGGGGTGGGTCGCTGAAAAGGGCTGACTGTGTGTGTGTGCGTGTGCGGTTTGGGGGTACTGAGTAGGTCAGTGTGAGGTCGATTTTATTCTCAACGGAATCCGGTCAGGGATAGGAGAAGATACTAACTCCATTAATTCTGAGGCAGGTGTGTGGTGTGCGTGTGTGCGTGCAAGGCACCGTGAGCTTTGTTCTGCATACCACTAATTCAGAGATAGGATCATCCTCTGTTTCAATTTAGACTCAATATCTCCCTGCTGTGCAAGTCATCCTATTAATGAGCATTTAAACAAACACACCTTATGAAACCATATGGTCAGTGTCTTAATTCAAAGCTAATGTCAGAAACATGTGTGGCTTACTAAGGTCGCCTTTCATTGATTTCTTTGCTGGTTAGTTTCAGGCAGTTGCCATGTGAGGACAAAGGAGCAGACACTATATTTTGCTTGATATGCACAGTGAGAGACAAAGCACAGATTTTGTGGAGTTGAATTGTAGATATCACCTAGTTTAGGTTTGTTTATATGTGCTGTCGCTGTAAAAAGTGGAACGGGGCTGTTGTCCATCTGAAGTGCTTTCACTGATTGGTATAATTGAAAATGATGCTCTGGTTCGTTCAACCTATTCCATTCAATTGGTCTGAAATCAAATAATGAATTTGACAGATCAATGCGATTTAAAAAAATAAATACAAATGTAATTGAATGAAAGCTTCTAAATTGCTTTCAACCCCTCATTCACATGCACATTGCATATTGCATAGCAGTCTGTTCAATGTAGCGCCGGGCAGCTTATCTGAAGAGTTGGAGGAGTGGCTTTAGTGATTTTTGGCCACCTGTGAGTGTGTATATCATTCCAGTTAATATGTGCCGTTTTTTAAAATTTGTATTGTTGTAGTTGCACACTGCCTGCACTGAATCAGAAATTATACTTGCATAAGTGCATGTGAAACTAAAGAACCTGGTACGGCCATTATTGAGATAGCCATAGTTACTATACTGTAGCCAGTAAATGTGCAAGTCTTATTTAAATAAAGTTTTTGGATTCATTATTTCATTTTATGGAACAAACTTTATCTCCAAAGATAGAAATCGAAATGAACAAGATGAAAAGATGGGTTGTATTTACATGAAATATTAGTTTGTTTTTATATTATTTAGTAGGTCTAACCAAAGGTTAAATTTAAAATAAATTGAGTGTTCAAAGAAATATGTTGCGACTAATAGGTTTGTTAGTAATCAAATATTGGCAACAGTTGGCATTGAATCATATATTTGGTTTCAACAAATAGATTTTTTTTTCAATTGAGAGAACCTAATTTATTTACTTGTAACCAGTTGATTTTAAAAAATGTAAAAAAAGAGTTTAAAATAAAAAGTGTTTGTACGTATTCCTCTGTGTGGTGTGAAGGCCTGTGTTTCTGTACACATTATGTGTAAATGCATTTACACACGACAACACCTTAACCTAGTGTTTCCCAATCTTGTGAAGGAATGGACAAGTATTCACATTTGAATGACAATGTCAGCTAATCACTAATCACTGGCTCAAATGTAACAGAACCAAAACATGCCAACTTATTCAGGACAGCCCCGTAGAGGTGAGAACGACCACGGGCCCCAGCCAGCGGTTGCGATTTCCACAGACTTTTCACAGAAACAGGAATGAAGTGTTAACCACACAGCACTAACTCGTTTTTCCCCAAACTAACTTCCAGGAGCCCTGAGATGAAAAAGGGGAGAAATAGGCAGTCAAGGGAGGAAAAAAGATGGCTGCGTTTTGTAACACACTTTCTCTTGCCGTGGCGAAGGTCTATTCTATTTTCATTCCCTCCGTTGCAGTTTTTTTGTCTTTATTCCTCTGGGGCAGGGACTCTTATTAATAGATAAGACTGTGAAGGACACATAAAAAAATTGGTTGAACCTCAATGTAACATTAATACAACATCAATGCAAAGTTATCTCCGGAGTATAGTCTATCTTCGTTGTTGTTGTTGGGAGCCCCTCCCCTGCTGTATTCAGTTTCCTCCATGGTTTGGTGGTGGGGTTTAAGGAGCCTGGTGGGGGCCTTGTTTTTAGTCCCTGTGGGCTCACAGGAACAGGTGTCACCCCAACAGCCCCACATGCAGCGGTGGAACTACGCCGTGACAACGAGACTACTGTGGCAACAACAGGCACATGTGTGTGCACTGACTGTACAGGCTACATTGACACAGGTATCCAAGCGCAAGTGCTACAATGCTTTGACAGAGAGCGGACAGATATGTATGTCGTTGTGCGCGCTAGGCCCCCCTCTCATGCACAAACCATAGCACCACAGAGCATCACGGTCCATTTAGATGCTATTTCAAAGCAACCTGTTGTACTGTAGCATCCCAGCCATCCACTTTATACATGGGTGGGACTCTAGTGCTCTCTTTGACATACTGACTGCTAGGGTCAGTGATTGAGCCATAAGCATGACATTCACTTCAACACAAACTGTGATGTTCTGTAGATAAGCTCTTAATACCAGAACTTCAACTTAGAAAGTTGATTGGCCAAAGGACAAGGTAACAGAGACATTCTTTGGAGATAAACTGGATGTATTTTCTGTTGGTGTAAATGAGAAATGTCATGCATATCTGGTATATTTCATAGATGGTAGCTCAACTGGTGACAGTGGTCTATATTGTCTAACTCCAGGGCAATCTCATTCTTTAAACAAACTCAATATTCAGCCAGGCCACTAACAATACATTACAAAAAAAAACTATTTCTCATACAGAATGCCAGTTTAAGGGTATGAAGAGGTTTGGGATGTCCTGTTCCAGGGCTTGTACACCCGGACAGGGCCCCTTCATTGACACAAACATTCTGTAGCAATTTGGGCACACAGTATCCATGCTCCTGTCTGTACCCACTCCAAGGTTACTCCCTGCCCCAAAACACAGCCTCCACTTGAATTGTTCCCAAGCATACGGCCTTTGACACAGCATTAGAAGCCCCTGAATTGATCAAACAGTCAAGTAACCATGTTAGTACTGGTATAAGTAGTGATTTTACCCAGATGGTTCTGTGTCCTCTATACACATATATGAAATACTTTATACTATACTTAAATAGTATTTTCATTAAATATATGGAGAATGACTTGCACTGTACGGTATGGGGATTACAGCGAGAGCTATAGGTTTTTCATTTTGGACAATGCACCTTGTATATTCTGTGAAGTATTTCATCAAGGGAAGCAGAAACAGTGGGTCAATATACTAGGTCATAAAATGCCATTGATCCAACATGATGTTCCATGGTCTGTGATTGGGCTGTAATGGGATCCCCAGTTTTACTGTTCATCTAAACTATTGGATGTTATGAGCTATTATCAATAGCAATAACAGTCTGGGTGTTCTTTAGGGTAAGGTAGCCTGTCCTATGTAGGCAAACTGAGAGTCTAGACTTTTGTTTTATCCATTACTATATGATATACTATACAGCTGGCATGTTGAGCATGTAGGCTACAAAATAATATGCATGGCCTGGTGAATGAAGAATGGGAATAGTTACAATCTTGAATTTGAGGACTCTTTTGAGTAAAATTGGGTATATTGGATGATGTGTGGTGGCCTCTCTATTTTTGTTGATGTGTGAGTGTTTTTGTGCTTTGCTTCAGTGATTACAAGATTACATCTGGACATTGGATGGAGCCACAAAGGGCCACTGACTGTTGAGAGAACTAAACAGTCAACTGAGATGTTTTTTGAAAAGAAACACAAAGATCAGGTGGAGTAAAGCTACTCCAGAACACACATTGCTGCTGCATGGGTTCAAATCCGGCACACTGCTTTTTCAACACATTCTCCCGTCTATCTCTTGACTATCCAATAAACATAAAATATGTGAGGAGCAGAATAATATCAATAATGAATAATAAATAATGATTAATCAATTAATTCAGACTTAATTCCATGACAGTATTTATAGTATAATTATGCTATATCAATAGGTTATCCCTTCATGACAATATGGATAGTGAAGAAATTAGATATTATTTTACAATAGACCAGTCATGTGCTTAGGCTATGCATGACTCAAACCCCTGCATTTTATAGAAATTATGTTTTTGATACAATGGGGCAAAAACATTAATTATTCACATGACCAATTGCCCATCAAACGTAAGAAACGGTGCCAACGGCTATTTGGTCCCGCATGGGACGGTCGCGCAACCCCGCTTTGTGTGCGTTTCGGCTACTGGGACTGCACTTCCTGGATTTCGGCGAGCCATTGCGCGCACCCATGTCCCATCGACGCGACGGAGTTCGTGTGGAGAAGAGCAAGAGCCTGTCCAAAATAATACCATTTTCTCATATTAAGGCTTATCTTAGGCTAGATCAATTTAACGCTTTATCCAGTAGAGAAACAGGAGAGACATCGATGCGCTTTGATTTCCGTCTACGTAAGACGGTTCGGGACAGCGGCGTTCTGGTCCGATTCAAACAGGTGGAACACGAATCAGGTGGAGTTGGGAGGAGGAGGGTATCACGACAGACCGGGCTGCTATAGCCATTCCTTCTAATTAGTTGTGGACCCGTGCTAAAATATGCACTCCTTATTCTAGCCTTACTTAACGTCAAATAGGCTACCACGTTTTGTTGTATCTGATATTCAAACGGCGAATCTTTATAGATTGGAGACCTTTAACACACAGGTGGGAGATACCCGTTTAATAGGACGGCACCTCTTTCAGTTCCTCGGCGCAGGATATGAGCTACTGACATTTGTTATTACCCTTTGGGACAGGAGACGAACGGTTTCCGCTAACAGGTGTGAGAGTACACCACTCGTTCATTGCCTGATACGGAATCCTTCCTCATTGTTCGCAGAAATATCAATCTAACTCGTATATGGCTCCCTTTCTAACCAGGAGAGGGACATTTAACAGTTAATTGAAATAAATCGATAAATCGAATAAAATAGTGCATTATTAGTGTTTGGAGTTATTTTTGAGACCCCGTCCTCCAATCTAAAGGGACACGGGACATCAGAGAGAAATCATGTCAACGAAAAAACCCAGCGTGGATTTACCCAAAAGGAGCAGAAGCCCGGTGGCGTTTGAAGGAGAGATTTTCGGCGAATTTCAGGACTGGTGTCTCCGTACTTACGGGGACTCGGGTAAAACAAAGACAGTCACCCGGCGAAAATACAATAAGATTCTCCAGACCCTTTCACACACCGATGAGTCGGACCCTGTCTACATCGAGAGCAACCACATCAACGCCAAATTCAAATTCTGGGTGAAGTCCAAAGGGTTCCTTGTTGGGACAATTCAAGGGGACCTGAACAAGAATGGAGCCGCCGACAGACCTGTCCTGTATGTCCCTATCAAGGCGACGGTTAGTAAATGTTCCTCTTTCCTACTGTGCGCGCAAATGTGTGTGCGCACTATGATGATGCCCATATTTTCCTATGTAAATATGTGTATGGAGTCCTGCTACTGCTCTACGACAACTTTCCCTGGCCCTTTGATCCAGTCCTTTCTCACTGTCATGGGTCGGGCAGTGCCATGCGCGCAGCGCTCTTATTACGACCCTTTTCGCGCAAATAGCATCGCCTAGACAATGATTTTGGCTCCAAAGAAAAATGAGACAACCCGGATGGCATGATAGTCCACTGTGCGTGTGCGCGCGTTTACACACACGAGGGCAAGCTTCCAAGCTATATTTTTTAATTAATTTTTTAAATCTGAGATATTTCATGCCGAGAATAGTCGTTTTGTCAGTTCCCACTATTTACATAGTGTTATTTATTTAGTCTCAAATCAATTAAATCCGGTTCATGCGCAATTTCCTAAAGCTCATCAATGATGAACATGGACATATGTGATGCATTGACGACATGGATGCAGCTGAAAGAAAATCATTGAATTTCACCCCTGTGTGCAGAGTGCTAGAAACTCATTCTAAAATTGTATCAGTGCAATTGTGTAGCCTGTTCTTTAAATGTTCTTCTAGTGGCTTTTGGTATTGCACGTTAAAGGGGAGAGGGGAGGGGGGGGACTTGAAAAGATAGACATCTGTGACTGTAAATGACAATGGAAACTAAATTCTAGTTTGTAGCGGTCCAGGTTCAGACAGGGGGACAACCACAGACCATTCATTTAGAGGATTTGTTACAAAGATGAATAGGTTACACATTTCAAAGCCACACAGTCACCTGCTGAGCTTGTGATGCAGCCGTTTGCTGCTGCTCCTTGCCTTTGCATCGAAGTCACATGAAAAGTTTGAGCTCCTGTCTTCTCCGCACTTGATAATGTGTCTGTCCTAGATTTGAAGAGGCTATTCTGAATCTCTCTCTCTCTCTCTCTCCCACATTGTACTGATTTCATTGAGGTTGTCTTAAAAGATTGAATAGAGAGTCTATTTAGGCATAAGGGACAGGCTTCTGGACTAGAGTCTGTTACTTCTGTCCCACGCAGGTTCTCTCTGATTGCATTCGAACCATTTGGTATTCAATAAACACCTCTAAAATACTTTGCAATCATAAAAAGGCATCTCAAATGGCACCCTCTTCCCTATATAGTCCACTACTGTTGACCAGGGACCAATACTTTTGACCCGGGAACATTGGGCTTTGGTCCAAAAATAGTGCACCAGGAGTAGGGAATATGGTGCAGTTTGGGAAGCACCCCCAAGACAGTCACATGACTTGTTGACTTGCTCAACTCTGACAGTAGGCTAATTTGAGCTGGCCGGCTACAGGACATTTTTGGAGGAGCTGTTAATCTGCTGTCAGCTAAACACAGAGACAACACCACTCATAACAGCATCTTGGCAGAAGCTAAGGCAGTAGCTGTAAGTCTGCTTTCTGTCTGAAGGCAGCAAGCAGGGTCATATTATGACTGATTGACTGTGAGACACAGCCTGCTCTCACCGAGTCCTGCTGCTATTCCATTGCTATTCTACTATAGTGGGCCGTGCCAAGCAGAGCGTGCAGTAGAGAGATGCTGAGCGATAGATCAACAGTGATGATGGGAAAAACAAATAATCTTAGCATCTTCAACAGCTGTAAAAAAAAAACACACACATTAAAAAAACCTCGAAAGTAAGTTTAAACCAAATATTGTATTGTTTGGTTATTAATGTTCAATGCCCTTTTTATATTAGAAGAAATCAACTGCCAATGTTAATTAATTAAGTGTTGAGACACTAGCCAATTCGTCCAAGGCTATCATTTAGGCTCCACCCAGAATCTGATCTAGGATATTTCACTTTAGGATATTTGGCTGCTATTATAGGCTATACTGTATGTTTGGTGTGTATGTGTATATGCATGTGTACATATGTACACTTTTTGTATTTCCTTCTCATTTCTTTATTCATTATTTATTATTTATTTTCTTATATTTTTTTGTGATGTTGCTCCCCCTGTGTGCTGCTTGTATGTACTGTTTATTTCTTGAAAAATGGTGATGGAGACAGTCTTGCTCACCTTCAGGGTTCTGTTGGGATGCATGAGCTTGCACCCTCACTGCTTGTTTTGTATTTGAGGTTTTGTCCACTTGTAAATTGGACTAGTATGCTGTGTGTGTGTGTGTGTGTGTGTGTGTGTGTGTGTGTGTGTGTGTGTGTGTGTGTGTGTGTGTGTGGAAGGGATGGATGTGGGGGATGTGTGTTTTAGCTGGGTAAATTGTTCTAAATTCGACAGTATGTATACATTTGGTGTGTGTGTGTGTGTGTGTACGTGAGATCCCTGAGTGAGCAGGTTGTAAATGTGTTCTAATTGTCAGTAGAGAGCTGTGGCCTGATAGGCAGTGTGTGGATGAATGAGGCCAGAGCTCTGGAAAGCTGCCTGAGGCTTGGAGAAACCTGGAAGGAAATGCCACACACACTGGTCCCACTCCCAGCGTGTGTGTGTGTTCACACGTGTGTAATACAAGAAAGTGTGTGTTAATGGAGCAAAAGTGTGTAATTCCCTCACATACCCGTTTATGCAACAGGCAGCTATGTAGGCCTGCTCCCTCTCACCTACTCATTCAAGGGTTTTTCTTTATTTTCTACATTGTAGAATAACAGTCAAGACATCAAAACTATTAAATAACACATATGGAATCATGTAGTAACCAAAAAAGTGTTAAACAAATTAAAATATATTCTAGATTCTTCAAAGTAGCCACCCTTTGTCTTGACGACAGCTTTGCACATGCTTGGCATTCTTGGGGTGGCAGGTAGCCTAGTGGTTAGAGCATTGGACTTGTAACCGAATCCCAGAGCTGACAAGGTAAAAAATCTGTTCTGCCCTACTGTTCTTAGGCTGTCATTGAAAATAAGAATTTGTTCTTAACTGACTTGCCTAGTTAAATAAAGTTAAAATAAAAATTATCTCAACCAGCTTCATGAGGTGGAATGGAATGCCTGGAATGCATTTCAATTAACCCGTAGTGACACCCCATCCCGTGTACGGGACCGTTGTCATCATCTGACACTAATTAGCATAACGCAACGGACATAAATTTTCCTAGAAAATATTCCTATTCATGAAAATCACAAGTGAAATATATTGGAACACAGCTTAGCCTTTTGTTAATCACCCTGTCATCTCAGATTTTCAAAATATGCTTTACAGCCAACGCGAGACAAGCATTTGTGTAAGTTTATCATAACCTAGCAGAGCATTTTGCCTTGCTAGCAGTAGGCAACCTTGTCACGGAAATCAGAAAAGCAATCAAATTAAATCGTTTACCTTTGATGAACTTTGGATGTTTTCACTCACGAGACTCCCAGGTAGACAGCCAAAGTTCATTTTTTCCCAAAATATTATTTTTGTAGGCGAAATAGGTTTGTTCTTCACGTTTGGCTGAGAAATCGCCCGGAAATTGCGGTCACTCCGAAAAATATTCAAAATTAGCTCCATAATATCGACAGAAACATGGCAAATGTTGTTTAGAATCCATCCTCAAGGTGTTTTTCTAATATCTATTCGATAATATATCCATTGGGACAATTCGTTTTTCACTAGGACCAATTGGAATAATGGCTACCTCTGTATTTTACGCGAGAATCTCTCTCGGAGCCACCATGTGACCACTTACGCAATGTGGCCGCCTATGGCTATTCTTCAACAGAAATGCGTAAAACTACGTCACAATGCTGTAGACACCTTGGGGAATACGTAGAAAGCGTAAGCTCGTTGCTGGTACATTCACAGCTGAATAGGGAGTCATTGGATCGCAGCGCTTTCAAAACCTGGGGCACTTCCGGATTGGATTTTTCAGGCTTTCGCCTGCAACATTAGTTCTGTTATACTCACAGACAATATCTTTACAGTTTTGGAAAGATTAGAGTGTTTTCTATACAAAGCTGTCAATTATATGCATATTCTAGCATCTTTTCCTGACAAAATATCCCGTTTAAAACGGGAACGTTTTTTTCCCAAAAATGAAAATACTGCCCCCTAACACCAAGAGGTTTTTAACAGGTGTGCCTTGTTAAAAGTTCATTTGTGGAATTTCTTACCTTCTTAATGCGTTTGCGCCTATCAGTTGTGTTGTGACAAGGTAGGGGTGGTATACAGAAAATAGCCCTATTTGGTAAAAGACCAGTTCCATATTATGTCATGAACAGCTCAAATAAGCAAAGAGAAATAACAGCCCATCATTACTTTAAGACATGAAGGTCAGTCAATACGGAAAATGTCAAGAACTTTGAAAGTTTCTTCAAGAGCAATGATGAAACTTGCTTTCGTGAGGACCGCATTTTTAAAAATGGAATGTTGGCATATTGGCCGGTAATTAAAACAATTTATGGAATCATTCCTCTAAAATGTGCTGATTAACTACAGTGGGCCATCCCAGCCTTGTGCAGGTCTACAATTGTATCCCTGATGTCCTTACACAGCTCTCTAGTCTTGGCCATTGCGGAGAGGTTGGAGTCTGTTTGATTGAGTGTGTGGACAGGTGTTTTTTATACAGGTAACGAGTTCAAACAGGTGCAGTTAATACAGGTAATGATTGGAGAACAGGAGGGCTTCTTAAAGAAAAACAAACAGGGCTGTGAGAGCCAGAATTCTTACTGGTTGGTAGGTGATCAAATACTTATGTCATGCACTAATATGCAAATTAATTACTAAAAAATCATACAATGTGATTTTCTGGATTTTTGCTATAGATTCCGTCTCTCACAGTTGAAGTGTACCTATTGTAAAAATTACAGACCTCTACATGCTTTGTAAGTAGGAAAACCTGCAGAATCGGCAGTGTATCAAATACTTGTTCTCCCCACTGTAGCTAACAAACATACAGTGCAGATAAATTCTTCAAATGCATTATTTTACATAATATCTAACCACAGCACTGCCAAACCATTGTTGACCAACTCCCTGACCAACATGGCTGACCTTCATCCTGTCATAAGAAGGTTCATGTCTGTTCAGGTATTCTAATGCCTAATTCTATGGGACAAGCCTAAAGTTAGAGAGACAGAAAAGGCTCAATCGAAAAGGCTCCTCTAGCACGATCTCTATAAGCAATGTGACTTTTAGCAACTGATAGCACGGGAAAGTAAATTGAGATGATAACAACGGAGAATAAGATCATGTGAATCATTGCTCAGGGGAACGACGGGGCGATGAAGGGCTTTTGTGAGGTTTTAGTGGAGGAGACACAGGTAGGGCTGTGGCAGTCATAAAATTTGGTCAGCCAGTGAGAATTGTGGCACATAACCGCCGGTCTCACGGTAATTTACCGTTAATTAACGTGAATAAATTTAGCATCTCCTGGCTTCCATGTACAGCCTGCAGGCCACTGATGCAGACCTTTGGAACATCTACATTTAAAAAAGTCTAATAAATCAACACCAATACAATAAATCCCTTATTTATTTTAGACGGGTCTAAAGAAACATGATATGAAGAAAATGTAGTCTATTTCAGAAGAACAGAATAGCATACTCTGAGTTGTCCTTATGTTAGGCCCTGATATGGCCATGCCATATAGCTGTGGGCTACACTAGTTCATTTAGCAGACAACATTTGCTTAGAATTCTGTGGCAATATTTTATATTATTTTATAGAATGAAGAATACAATTGAACATAGCTGAATAAAATAGAAAGGCTTTTTTCACCAAATGATTTTTGAGGGAGTGTGCACATGTGGCTGTTCTGTGTTGTGCTTATAACAAAAAAACAGGTCCTCCTATATACTTAATTTAGAGTTATTAATGTAACTATAGTTGTGATACAAACCTTGGGCAAATATGTTTTGAATTTTAATACGATCTAAGGCTTCATGATGTGACTCTAATGTTGATTTGAAAAAAGTTGCATGAAATGCATACACTCTGCTTTGTTTCTTGCGCAGGCTGCACACACTTTGTCAGTCTCTTATTCACAATTTGACAAGCACTTGATAATGCGTCAAATTTATCGGTGGCATCCCCCTAGTGTGTCTGTAATGCCTTCTAAAAAAATCCATGCCTTTTGCAGCCAGTGGCCATTGTGCCCTTGGGCTGAATATAATAATTATAATTTCCTTCTCTTGGCTGCGTGTTTCCGAAGCACTTCTCACTCACATGGCTCTCTCAGACATCTCAATTCTTATGAGCCAATGCCCATGTTATTGGGTACTTCTCACAGGCATCTATCTCCGGTCCGAAGTAGGCCAACAGTGAACACCGACACATCGGGAACTCAACTGCACACGTCCTTTTTATCGAATTCCGAGGCGCATATATTCACATTTGTTTTTCGTCAGCCAACAAGATGATAAAATGCCGCCGGAGAAGAAGGCAGACGTTTTACATGCCCCCAACCGATTGTTTTTTTGTTTGTTTATTTACGTTGTGTGTAACTTACTTTTGAACTTATTTTGTACATAATGTTGCCGCTACCATCTCTTATGACCGGAAATAACTTCTGGACATCAGGACTGCGATTACTCACCACGGACTGGCAGAATCCTTTTTTTCCCTTTAATGGGTCTGATGAACCCGACGCGAACGATATACTGCTTTCTCAGGAACAGGCCCAGATCCCCATGATTTGTGTGAAGAGGTGGTGGAGAAAAAGGGTCCGGAGGGCGGGCTGCCTTCTGAGAATTCCAAGGCGATTGAATAAACCCCCACTTCCTTCCATTCTGCTTGCAAACCTGCAATCTTTGGACAATAAAATAGATGACCTACGCAGAAGATTAAACTACCAAACTACATTCAAAACTGTAATATCTTATGCTTCACGGAGTCATACCTGAGCGACGACACTATCAACATAGAGCTGGCTGGTTATACGCTGCATCGGAAGGATAGAACAGCGTCGTCTGTTCAATCCTAACTTTTCTATCCCGAACTATGTATTTTTGTAAATAACAGCAGATGCATGATATCTAAGGGAGTCTCGCACTATTGCTCACCTGAGGAAGAGTATCTCATGATAAACTGTAGACCACACTATCTACCTAGAGTTTTCTTTTGTGTTTTTCATAGCTGTTTACATACCACCACCAAATTTTTTTTGTGCCCGTTTTCTCCCCAATTTCGTGGTATCCAATTGTTTTAGTAGCTACTATCTTGTCTCATCGCTACAACTCCCGTACGGGCTCGGGAGAGACAAAGATTGAAAGTCAACCAAGCCGCACTGCTTCTTAACACAGCGCGCATCCAACCCGGAAGCCAGCCGCACCAATGTGTCAGAGGAAACACCGTGCACCTGGCAACCTTGGTTAGCGCGCACTGCGCCCGGCTCGCCACAGGAGTCGCTGGTGCGTGATGAGACAAAGATATCCCTACCGGCCAACCCCTCCCTAACCCGGGCGACGCTAGGCCAATTGGGCGCGAACCCAGAGTCTCTGATGGCACAGCTGGCACTGCAGTACAGTGCCCTTAACCACTGCGCCACCCGGGAGGCTCGAATGAGCTGTATTCTGACATATGCAAACAGGAAAACGCTCACCCAGAGGCGGCACTCCTAGTAGCCGGGTGACTTTATTGCAGAGAAACTTAAATCCGTTTGACCAAATTTCTATCAGCATGTTAAATGTGCAACCAGAGGGGGAAAAAAACTCTGGACCACCTTTACTCCACACACAGAGACGCATACAAAGTTCTCCCTCGCCTTCCATTTGGCAAATCTGACCATAATTCTGTCCTTCTGATTCCTGCTTACAAGCAAAAATTAAAGCAGGACGCACCAGTGACTAGAAAAATTAAAAAGTGGTCAGATGAAGCAGATGTTAAGCTACAGGACTGTTTTGCTAGCACAGACTGGAATATGTTCTGGGATTCCTCCGATGGCATTGAGGAGTACACCACATAAGTCATTGGCTTCATCAATAAATGCATCGAAGACGTCGTCCCCACAGTGACCGTACGTACGTACTCCAACCAGAAATTACAGGCAACATCCGCACTGAGCTAAATGGTAGAGCTGCCGTTTTCAAGGAGCGGGACTCTAACCCGGAAGCTTATAAGAAATCCCACTATGCCCTCTGATGAACCATCAAACAGGCAAAGCATCAATACAGGACTAAGATCGAATCGTACTACACTGGCTCTAACGCTCGTCGGATGTGGCAGGCCTTGCAAACCATTACAGTGACACAAGCCTACCAGACGAGCTAAACTACTTCTATGCTCGCTTCGAGGCAAATAACATTGAAACATGCATGAGAGCACAAGCTGTTCTGGAAGACTGTGATCACGCTCTTCACAGCCGATGTGAGTAAGACATTTAAACAGATCAACATTCATAAGGCCTCAGGGCCAGACAGATTACCAGGACGTGTACTGCAAGTATGCGCTGACCAACTGGAAAGTGTCTTCACTGGCATTTTCAACCTCTCCCTGTCCGAGTCTGTAATACCAACATGTTTTAAGCAGACCACCATAGTGCTTGTGCCCAAGAACACGAAGGTAACCTGCCTAAACAACTACCTGTAGCCATGAAGTGATTTGAAAGGCTCACATCAACACCATTATCCCAGAAACCCCAGACCCACTCCAATTTGCATACTGCACCAACAGATCCACAGATGATGCAATCTCTATTGCACTCCACATTGCCCTTTCCCACCTGGACAAAAGGAACACCTATCTGAGAATGCTATTCATTGACTATAGCTCAGCAATCAACACCATAGTGCCCTCAAAGCTCATCAATAAGCTAAGGACCCTGGACCTAAACACCTCCCTCTGCAACTGAATCCTGGACTTCCTGATGGGCCGCCCCCAGGTGGTAAGGGTAGGTACCAACATATCCACCACGCTGATCATCAACACAGGGTTACCTCAGGGGTGCGTGCTCAGTCCCCTCCTGTACTCCCTGTTCACTCATGACTGCACTGCCAGGCACGACTCCAACACCATCATTAAGTTTACTGATGACACAACAGTGGTAGGCCTGATCACTGACAACAACGAGACAGCCTATAGGGAGGAGGTCAGAGACCTGGCCGTGTGGTGCCAGGACAACAACCTCTCCCTCAACGTGATCAAGACAAAGGAGATGATTGTGGACTACAGGAAAAAGAGGACCGAGCACGCCCACATTCTCATCATCGGGGCTGCAGTGGAGCAGGTTGAGAGCTTCAAGTTACTTGGTGTCCACATCACCAACAAACTAACATGGTCCAAGCACACCAAGACAGTCGTGAAGAGGGCACGACAAAACTTATTCCCCCTCGGGAGACTGAAAAGATTTGGCATGGGTCCTCAGATCCTCAAAAGGTTCTACAGCTGCACCATCGAGAGCATCTGGTTGCATCACTGCCTGGTATGGCAACTGTTCGGCCTCCGACCGCAAGCACTACAGAAGGTAGTGCGAACGGCCCAGTACATCATTGGGGCCAAGCTTCCTGCATCCAGGACCTATATACCAGACAGTGTCAGAGGAAGGCCCTAAAAATTGTCAAAGACTCCAGCCACCCTAGTCATAGACTGTTCTCTCTGCTACCGCACGGTAAGCGGTACCGGAGCACCAAGTCTAAGTCCAAGAGGCTTATAAACTGCTTCTACCCCCAAACTATTAGACTCCTGAACACCTAATCAAATGGCTACCCAGACTATTTACATTGTCCACCACTCCCCCTCTTTTACACCGCTGCTACTCTCTGTTATCATCTACGCAAAGTCACTTCAATAGCTCTACCTTCATGTACATATTACCTCAACTAACCGGTGCCCCCCCGCATATTGACTCTCTACCGGTACCCCCCCTGTATATAGTCTCACTATTGTTATTTTACTGCTGCTCTTTATTTACTTGTTACTTTTATTTCTTATTCTTATCCGTATTTCTTTAAACTGCATTGTTGGTTCGGTGCCTGTAAGTAAGCATTTCACTGTAAGATACCTGTTGTATTTGGCACATGTGACTAATACAATTTGATTTGAAGATGAGTAGACCTAACAAACAGCAAATGCACCAGAAAGATGATGGTGTCCTCCTATTTTTAATAGAGGCCATCAAAACTCTGTTTTCTTACGTAATTGCATAGCCTATAGAAATGTTGAGCAACATGATCTCATGAGCTCTCATGAAGTGTTTGATTTGATGTTTGGATTATATTTACATTTATGTCAGAGTGATTAGATGGACAATAGAGTGCTGAGTACCAGGCTGTTAGCAAGTTGGGTAGGCTACTAATGACCATCAGAGCTAGGAGATGCCTAGTTACCATGACTAAACGGTCATGTAGAATTTGACTGCGGTCATGACTCATGACGGCCGGTGTAGCCGTAATACGGTCACAATAACAGCTCTAGACACAGGTGGCCTTTTAACACTACTGACCCGAACTGATCCGAACTGTGCTGGCCTGGTTCCGCATCTACCATCGTTGCTGGAACCATCCTATTACTGGAAAAAATAGCAGAACCAGCACATTAGGGTTTAGGTCGATACAATAGTGTGAAAAGGGTAATGTTGTGATCTTATTATAAGAGAGAGTGGATGGAGACCGCAGGACAGAGTGGTAGCACAGTAGTAGCACACCGAAAAACAGAGAGAAAAGTGAGGTAGGCACATCATTAAGAATAGCGAGAAAAACAAAACAGGGGACAAAGAGAGTGAGAGAGAGAGCGAGAGGGACAGAGAGAGAGAGAGGAAGATAAGTGTGTGTGTGTGTGTGTGTGTGTGGCTTAGAGGAAGCAGCCCCACAGCTTAGCCATCACATGCAGTTGACACCAGCGTCTCAGTGGCTCCTATTAATAGGTCTTAACGTTTTTCTCCTTCCTTCGTTTTGCTGTCTCTGTCTTCTCTCTCTCTATCCCCCTCTCCCTTTCTCTTTCTCTCTCTCTACCACCTGCTGCACCTGCTCTTAGAGGGGGCTGACTTAGTTAAGTGCAGTTTGATCAACTGTTGCTGCTCTGTGCCCATGCTCTTCTCAGGCCGCTGTCTGTCAGCTGCCTTCTTTAACCACAACCAGAGAGGGACGAGAGGATAGAGAGAAAGAGGGAAGAGAAGCATGTGTGTGTTCTGTTTATACACAGACTTGAGTAACATTTGGCCGTCAATGAGCTTTTCTTAATGTCCGTGTATCAAGCGTCTCAGGGTGCTAATCTAGGATAAGGTCCCTCGTGGACATGTAATTGTATTCGTTGTGATCTAAATCGGCACCCTTACTCTGAGACGCTTGATACGGCTCCAGTTTAGCTGTTCTTCGATCAGATAGTAAGAGTAGGAAGTGAGGATTTCTGCAGTAGGAGTCAGTCAGAAGGTTATCGAAAACGGTTGAACGAGATGTCGTCCGTCAGTGGAAACAGGAGACAGATGGGCATCTGAGGTTTTTGTGTGTGGCACCATATGCAATTACCAGTAATACAGCAAATCATTCGACATAGGGTCACATGAGCGTCTGTCCTGGTCGGAGCTGTGTACGGCAACAGCCCCACACTACAGGGCCATGTTCATTAGTCACCAAACGTAATAAAACAAACTGAAAATGAAAGAGGACTGGAGCTGGACTGGTCTAATAAGAAATGTTTTCTGTTGGGTGCCCTAATGAGCATGACCCAGGGCTCAGTCACAACCTATCCTCTACTCTCATGTGCTGAGGGGGGGAAACAGGATAATAGAAATATAGTGTACAACACAGGAAACTGAGATGGCTCTAATCAATTGTTTAGAGTTAGTTTTACACAGACAGGACACACAAACTCTCTGCCTGTTTTGCATGTGTTTGAGGAGCATTTTGTGTGTTCATGCATGACGCATGCTCATGCAGGGGGTGTATGATGGGAGGATGCACTGTATGTTTTTATGTGTGTGTCTATTTTCCACCCCCCCCCCCTCTCCTTGGTTCTCCTTCTCCCGCTGCTCTCCGTGGCGGTGACGTGTCGATGGCCTAGGGTTTAATGGTGGCCCGCGGGGTAACTTAATTGGGACGGCCCCCATATCAGACCTGGGATCTCTCTAATCTCAAAGGGGCCCTTATCCTGCAGAAATAAATACAACTAAATTGATGTGAATGGGTAGGCCTCTGGTTGTGTGACACCCCCCGCCCCCCCCTCCTCCATGCCTGCCCCTGCTCTCTGAGGCATGGTGCGTCTGTTCCTCTGTTGAGGGGTGGTAGGAGGGCAATGAGGGAATGGCCGGGGTGAAGCAGAGGGCATGCTCCCCTCTCTGAACCGAGGGGCTAAAGTCACATTGGTCACCCAGCGAATGTCACTCTGCAGCGGGGCAGAGTAGGGCGGGAAATGGTTATGGCCAGGTTGTGGAGCTGGGGCAGTTGAGGTGAAATAAAAGATTCCCTAAGGCACGTGCCCCCTCAGATTTGTCCTAATTTCAGAGGTTAAATTAATGACTAAACTTCATTTTTTAAGCCCATGTTTCATAATATTAATTATTTATAAAAAAAGATCTGTCATCCATTTGCCCTAGAAAGGTGTTCTTTCCAAGGTGCACGAAGCAAAGAGATAGATATTCCCACACATAATAGGGAGACACGGGATCGCATTCAAATGTATGCAAGGTTTGAAATGGTTATGTTTTAGTCAAACATTATATCTGCTTGGGCTTCTTGCGGTCAATTTGCAGTCTAAAAATGATTTGTAATTCCGTTCCCGGCCCCCCGACCATCCGCTCAGGAAAAAAACAGCCCGCAGCTGAATCTAGTTGATGATCCTTGCGCTATCACGTGCAGTATCGTCAGTGGAGGAGCAGAGAGAGTGTAGCGTAACACACACAGCGTGTGATTTGATTTTAGCTGCCAGGGTTGGGCAGGAGGTATGTTTGTAAATGAATTTGATCAATAGCCTATTGATGAATTTTTGATGAATTAAAAAAAATATATATATATATATGTTTTGTTTCTCTAATACTAGCCACCTAGCAATTTTATGAAGTCGGAATTCATAAATAATTTCCACTGTGAAATTCATAGCGAGAGCTATGCATGCAAAGATTGACATACATTTAGATGTGTGACATACCAGTGTTATACTAAACTCCTAAGTAAACGTTCTTAAGGAATCAATGTGCATTCATTCATTAAAATGACAATTGAACAGGTAAAGAGGTATGTTTAGATAACCTATGCAGAAAAATGGACTCTAGAAAGCAGGAGAAAGCTGCAAAATTCTCCAACTTTGTGGGGGGAATACTTTGTGCCCCCTCTTAAATAATGGGTGCATGGTTACATCCACAAAGATACATACTGTATGTTTGTTCTATGTAATTCTTTGGCTACGTCATTGTTTAATTTTCACTGTGGTACATAGCAGCAGGCTTTAGCCAATCAGGTCCCTAAACCTCTCCTCCCGCTCTTTGTCGGGACCCTGCCTGAGATCCAAACAATAGGTGACTGCACCACCCTGCCCCTCTCACTACCCTTATCTACCCTGTCTGGCCTTGTTCAAACACACAGCCTCCTATGCTCCTTATTTTCTCTCCCCCAACACACACTCTCCTCTCTTTTTACAATGACCTCCACACGCTCACTCACTCACTCACTCACTCACTCACTCACTCACTCACTCACTCACTCACCTACTTTCGCTCTCTCCTGGAGCTTTCAGTAGCCACCCATTTAGGTGTGCTGCACTTATCAAAAACACCCCCACACCCCCTCCACCCCACCTAATACCCCAACCTCGTCTTTGTAGTATCATTCAAACAAGAGTGTCACATATCAGACAGCAGGATGCAGGCGGACCTCTGTGACCCCCCCCCCCCTTCCCCACCAGAAGGTGGTGGGTTGGAGGAACACTAGGACAGGTGCTCCAATGTGGTGACCAGAATTCAGGGTGAATGTCATTGGTGACCACAGTAAGTAGGTGACCATAGTGTTAGCGATGTGTATAAAACACATTCGAGCCTCACTGTCTCGTGCAAAGTCAACTGCTGTCTTCTAAGAGGTAAACATCATGCGTGGTATTGTGTATGGATGTGTTTTGGATGGAGAGTGAAGATGAGCTCCACGCTAATGGGGAGATCCTCCCTGGTGTTGTGTACGCGCCCACACCCCTAACCTCCCAAGACCGCGGGTGTGTGTGGACAGCTACCTGCTGGCTGTGCAGCTGTAAGTCGTTGACTGGCAGTAATTGTGTTACTTTGGAGTCCTGGGTTACAGAGAGAGGGAGGGAGGGGAGGGGGGAGAACGACAGAACAACAGAGAGACTGGATGGGGCAGGAGATTAGTTTGTTTTCTTTGGCCACAGGCCACCTATAGTATAACAAAATCCACTTCATTTAGAGTGGGTTCAATGGAGGAGCCATCCGAAGTGTCCCGGGGCTGTTCCGTATATCTGAGGTTCGATCTGGAGCGTTCTGGGGGTTTGTGTATTTTGGTGTGTGAGATTTGTGTATTTCTGTGTAGGATAGTGCTTTTGAATGATTTCGTTCAATCAGTTCGGAATTTATGAAACGTACCTCTGATAAAGGAAATGCACACTGTGCCTTGGCAGACATAATAATAGCAGTCCCTCTGTACAATTAAAGGCATACTTCACTCAAAGTCTATGGTATATGAGCATTCTCACGTCCAAATCATCTATAGGTAACTTAATTGAGTTACATTATACATTTTTTATACTTTAGGATGCTTTGGACATGATCATAAAATTCTACTATAGGTACCATTGACTTGCATCGGATTTATGCCACAAATGCTCAAAAGTATTTTGAACAGTGGCCAGGTAAACAAAACCAATGCATGGATTGCTGTCATACCTTCTCCATAGACCGCTTACAGGGTAAGGAAACCAATATGCCATTTTGTCATTTGGCTGAACTATCCATGAAGCGGCATATTAATCAAACAGCATAGCAGGCAGGGAGACCAGAACGGCAGCCCCGGCTATGTGTTATGAAGCCTGTGTGATCTGCTCTTTAAAGGAGAAGAAAATATCTATCGACAGTATATGGAGCTTCACTGTGTGTGCTGAAACAGGCACGGTGGTGGAACGGATTGATTTGGACTCTCCTCTTAGATAATCAGGGCTAGATTGCAATCTCTGTGAAATGACTGTCTGGAAGAAGACGTAGAGGGCTGTGGTGTAGTGTGTACGTGGGTCTGGATCTGAGGGTATAAATGCACACTCAGGGTGTGTCCGAAATGGCACCCTATTCCCTATATAATGCACTACTTTTGACCAAAACCCTATAGGGTTTTGCCTGTAAGCACAGTACATGCCAGGGTCCAGGGGTAAAGATGTCAGAAGTTCGCTATCTATCCCATAGAGCAGGGAAGAATTCTCAAATCTAACTCTTGGGCCTGCTGGCTGTCTTTTCTTCCAGGTAGTTGATTGACTGATTCATTTGATCAATGCAATTGCCCAGATTCTACTCACTTGGTGTCTCAGGTCTGAATCAACCCCTGTTTAAAGGCTGAGAAATCAAATCAGCATGGGCATCATGCTTATGACCTCAGGGGCTGGAGAAAACATGATAGTGTGCACCGACACTCGTCTTATAACTCACTATCTGTGAGTGTGTGTGATAGGGTCATTGAATGGTTTTAACCAATGATTTATAAGCTCAGCAAAAAAAGAAACGCCCTCTCACTGTCAACTGCGTATATTTTCAGCAAACTTAACACGTGTAAATATTTGTATGAACATAAGATTCAACAACTGATACAAACTGAACAAGTTCCACAGACATGTAACTAACAGAAATGGAATAATGTGTCCCTGAACAAAGGGGGGGGGGGATCAAAAGTAACAGTCAGTGTCTGGTGTGACCACCAGCTGCATTAAGTACTGCAGGACAGCTCCTCCTCATGGACTGCACCAGATTTGCCAGTTCTTGCTGTAAGATGCTACCCCACTCTTCCAGCAAGGCATTTCTGGGGGGAATGGCCCTAGCCCTCACCCTCAGATCCAACAGGTCCCAGACGTGCTCAACGGGTTTCAGATTCGGGCTCTTTCGCTGGCCATGGCAGAACACTGACATTCCTGTCTTGCAGGAAATCACACACAGAATGAGCAGTATGGCTGGTGGCATTGTCATGCTGGAGGGTCATGTCAGGATTAGCCTGCAGGAAGGGTACCACATGAGGGAGGAGGATGTCTTCCCTGTAACACAGTGTTGAGATTGCCTACAATGACAACAAGCTCAGTCTGATGATGCTGTGACACACCGCCCCAGACCATGACGGACCCTCCACCTCCAAATCGATCCCTCTCCAGAGTACAGGCCTCGGTGTAATGCTCATTCCTTTGACGATAAACACGAATCCGACGATCACCCCTGGTGAGGCAAAACCGCGACTCATCAGTGAAGAGCACTTTTTGCCAGTCCTGTCTGGTCCGGCGACGGTGGGTTCGTGCCCATCGGCGTCGATGTTGCTTGTAGTTCTGTTACAACAGGCCTACAAGCCCTCAGTCCAGCCTCTCTCAGCCTATTGCGGAAAGTCTGAGCAGTGATGGAGGGATTGCACGTTCCTGATGTAACTTGGGCAGTTGTTGTTGCCTGTCCTGCAGGTGTGATGTTCGGATGTACCGATCCTGTGCAGGTGTTGTTATTCGTGGTCTGCCACTGCGAGGATGATCAGCTGTCTGTCCTGTCCCTGTAACGCCGTCTTAGGCGTCTCACAGTACGGACATTGCAATTTATTGCCCTGGCCACATCTGCAGTCCTCATGCCTCCTTGCAGTATGCCTAAGGCACGTTCACGCTGATGAGCAGGGACCCTGGTATCTTTCTTTTGGTGTTTTTCAGAGTCAGTAGAAAGGCCTCTTTAGTGTTCTAAGTTTTCATAACTATGAGCTTAATTGTAAGCTGTTAGTGTCTTAACAACCGTTCCACAGGTGCATGTTCATTAATTGTTTATGGGTCATTAAACAAGCATGGGAAACAGTGTTTAAACCCTTTACAATGAAGATCTGTGAAGTTATTTGGATTTTTACGAATTATCTTTGAAAGACAGGGTCCTGAAAAAGGGACGTTTCTTTTTTTGTTGAGTTTATATACACTAGATGACTGATAGGGGGCACTGTGTTGAAACCACTCCCCCACCATTGTAAAAAAAAATAAATAAAAAAAATATATATATATATATAAATTTGTTTTTGTTACACTTATTCTATTACGGACATCTTAATGCATACTTTTAAGTTATATTATGTGACATTAACATAAAAGGAACAAATATATAAAACATTTTCTTTAAAGTATAATTTTTTGAGATTACTAATGTTACTGTCCCCACTACAAAACAAAAATACTAAAACACATGTAATTTTGTCCTGAAATACTGTAGAATTCCATTAATTCCTATGGAGGACTGCTCATACTGGGGAGTGCCAATATGGCCGACCAGTGGCTTCAAAGCCTCTCGATGGCCAACACATAGCATCAGCAATCCAGGGTTTATATGCTTTACATCATTGGTTTTAACCAGGCTTTTAATTGGCTTGGTGTCAGTGAGTACCCTCCCTACTGTGCATGCTCAGGGCCCACGCTCCTGACCCAGTCAAACTTCACTGCTGGCTTCACACAGAGAGGAAGTAACCCACTGGGCACACACTGGTTGAATCAACATTGTTTCCACGTCATTTCAATGAAATTATGTTGAACCAATGTGGAATAGACGTTGAATAGACATCTGTGCCCAGTGGGAAGATACTTTGCCATTCCAGTGTGTCATCTTGTCATAATTTACTGTATTCTACCTACTGTACAATATGTCATTTAGCTTGGGGTTATGTTCCCATAGCATGCTGGAGGTCATTTGGTGTCATTAACACACGTCATGTTACAGTATGTACCCTGCTAACAATTCTAGGGAGAGAGGATGTTTTTCGAATACTACCCGTAATCTTGCACTAATATTTGAGTGTCCAGTTTTCCTTTAGTTAGGGGAACATTCTATCTATGTTAGCAAAAAACCTTTTTGAGAACCTTTTATGTAGCACGTTTTTGTGGTGTTAAAGCTAGGAGAACATTCTCTTAATGTCAAACGGAATTCATCTAGAATGTCGTTACGATGTTCTCAGAAAAAAAAAACATTTAATATTCTGGACACGTTTAATGGGCCGTTGCAAGAACATTCCTGCATATCAGTCGTCAGGATGATCCCAAAGAAACCCCCCACCCATTTTTAACATTTTTTAATCAATACACATCACCAGTTGTTACTGTGGCCGAGCCCATCAAGGCTCTGATTGGGGAACCACTGATCCATTCACAGCTCGTTGTTTGTTAGCAAGGTTAGGGACACTCTCACACACAATGTGTTTAACACTGTATTTTCAACTTACATATTTGACCCACTTTGACATAGTGCCTTCAGAAGGTATTGGGCTGAGGTTGGTGACACTAACAAAAGTTATCCTCTGCAGCAGACGTAACTCTGGGTCTTTCTTTCCTGTGGCGGTCCTCATTAGAGCCAGTTTCATCATAGTGCTTGATGGTTTTTGCAACTGCACTAGAATAAACTTTCAAAGTTCTGGAAATGTTCCGTATTGACAGGACCTTCATGTCTTAAAGTAATGATGGACTGTCGTTTCTCTTTGCTTATTTGAGCTGTTCTTGCCATAATATGGACCTGGTCTTTTACCAAATAGGGTTATCTTCTGTATACCACTCCTACTTTGTCACAACACAACTGATTAGATCAAACGCATTAAGAAGGAAATAAAATCAAAAAGGAACTTTTAACAAGGCACACCTGTTAATTGAAATGCATTCCAGGTTATTACCTCATGAAGCTGGTTGAGAGAATGACTGCTTTGCACACTCTTGGCAAAGGGTGGCTAGTTTGAAGAATCTCAAATATAAAATACATTTTGATTTGTTTAACACATTTTTGGTTACTACATGATTCCATGTGTGTTATTTCATCGTTTTGATGTCTTCACTATTATTCTACAATGTAAAAATAAAGAAAAACCCTTGAATGAGTAGGTGTGTCCAAACCTTTGACTGGTACTGTATGTATATTTATATATTGTTTGTGTTCAAAAGCTCCAATAAGTTGCTAGTGGGCATCCAATGTGATGCAACAGTAACAATAGTGCGCCCCTAGCCTGCCTGAGAACCGCTGTATTCACAACTTTAGCCAAAGTCTTGCTACGCGATGGATCCATTTAGCCATACAAAGAACAGTGCACTAACATTCTTGTTCAGCTAAACAGCTAGCTAACTAGCCAAGAAGAGATCTAGCTAGCTGTACATAGCTAGCCTGGCTTGCTGAAATTTCTGACAAGTCAAAAACAGTACCCTGTTTCTGGTGTATGTAGTTCATGACACTCATTTGCTACAACAAGTCGCAACTTTGTTTCAAAGTTTCATCACGGAATTGTAAAGCGGTGCCGTTACCATGGAAACGTTCTCAGCTGCACATCTCCTGTGCTTGATCGAATGCCCCTTCTTTAGTCAGCTGTTGTACAACACATTCTAAAACTAGCTAGTTTTATCTCTGATCTTGGTTAGGGATGGTCAACTCCAGTCCTCGGGGGCTTGATTGGTGTCACTTTTCCCCCAGCCCCAGCTAACACATGACTCCAATAATCAACTAGTCATGGTATTCAGTTTAGTATGCAATTAGTTTAAATCAGGTGTGATAATCTGGTGTGATAGTTAATCCTATAGACAAAATACTCACCAAATATTATATTTCATCTCAAGGAGACTACAATAACAAGTCTCAAAGGTGAAGTGTCTACGCTTTGAAAACTGCAAAGGACAACATCGACATCCCAGAACTTCAGAGAGCAGTGTTGAGAAGACTGGGCTCTCATTGGTGGCTACCAAGGAGAATAGTCCTGTGATCAGATGACCCAAGACTACCTGAAGTACCAGCTACAACTTTGAGGGGATGTCGCCAAACAAAAAGCACACCTGGGAAGGACTGGAGCTTTTCCTGATGTCAGACTTGGTGGTTCCTGGGAAGTGTGAAAACCTATAGAGTACTCAGAAGTGTTGTTGAATGATGTGGGCCTAAAAGCAAACACATAAATCATACTAATAAGGGAAAGTGTGTGTGGGCAACATTAATTGTGCATTTTTAAAAATCTATCATATAGTCATTATTGTACTTTTGCAATGGATTTAGAACTGTTCTCTTTTTCTGGATATCTATGCTGTTTACACTTTAAATGAGCAGATAGTAGATATCCAGAAAAACAGATGGACTACCCTGGTGTAAATAGACTGCAAAACAAGTCTGTCCGATTACACAGACCGGTCAAATAGACAAGAATACAAGGTAGGCTCTGTAACCTTCCTCAAAATAACAAAAGCACAGTGGAAGGGAAATGTTCTGATCAACTACTGAACTGATATTACCCAGACCAAGGAAAAGTTCACTCCCCCCCCCCAAAAAAAGATTGACAAAGATATCACCAAATGGAGTATTTTTTTTTTCTAATTGGGATCCAAATGAAGAATAAAGTACAGTGTAGTCATGTTTACCCTGTTGTGGTAATACACTGTACTTGGTAATAAATACATGGCACATTACAGTGGTGAAATGGCAGCAGTTGTGTGTTGTAAGGTGCAGGAGCACCTGCGATGTTGTTCCAGAGACCCCGGGATAGCTCTCCGGTACTCCATCATGTCAAAACATCACTCCAGGTAGACGGGTAGCGGCCAGCTCCAGCACCTCTCCCCTTCTCTTCAAATTTTTCCTGTAATGATAAGAAAATAAGCAACATGAAGTTACAGAATGCATCCAAATGTGATATAATTATGTTGTGGAACTAAGAGAGTCTCCAAAAACAGCTGTACACAGTTACGCAGTGCAGGTTTAAGGGAACGTTCTCTACAGTTGTGGGAATGTTTGTTTGCTGGATAACCTTGAATATTTAGTACACTCTGAATTGTCGACAAATCCCGTTCATAAGGGCAGTTCACTTCCCTTCGCTACAGCTTCCATCTACTGTACTTCTCACCCACTCTAACCTCTCAAATGAAATGATTTACCTTTATTTCAACAGGGAAGTCATGAGACTAAAGTCGCTGGAACAAAAACATCAATAGGCAAGTATAGATGAACCTAAATATTCACATCAAGAATCAAAACCCAGTAAATTAAAAAAACACATTCTTCATGATAAAAATCTTCTGATTGCCCGAGGGATACCAAAGCATCCAATCGAAACGTATTGGAGATTATTCCAAAGGAGTCTCCAGAGTTAACCAACCCTGTGAACGGTTTTGATAACTTGTCATTTAAAATCTTAACAGTGGAGTTAGGTAAGTTGGAAGCTTGTGGAGCAGGGCCTTGTAAACAAAAAGAGCTTAATGATTAATGATCTACGTGACTTCAAAGAGGTTCAGACAACTTTTTTGGTAAAGAATTCAGTGATGAGTAATAAATATGTCTACGGTGATAAAACGAAAGGCGTTATGATAAATGTCATCCAGGGGTTTAAGTGGCAACTGCAATTTGATAAATAGTATCACCATAATCAAAAACGGGTAGAAAGGTTCTGCTTCCTGCTGACTAGAGAGGTCGGTTTCTGTAAAAAAACAAATCCCACTTTAAATCTTAGCTCCTTAACAAGCTCATTCGTACGTTTTTTTTAAAACAGTAAATCATTGTCAATCCAAATACCAAGGTATTTGTATGCAGGGACTTGTTTGATTATAGAACCATCAGATGAGTGAAGATGTAATCCATTTGAGACAATCTTACGAGAACATTAAAACAACATGTGTTTAGTTTTGGCTGTTTTAAGCAAGAGTTTTAAATCAGTATGGTGTTACATCTGCCCCTGCCATACTCTGTACTGCTCATCCTGTGTCTCCATAACCTGCCGCCAGTCCCCCAGTGCTCTCTCCCTCTTTCACTGTCTGTGTGTGTGTGTGTGTGTGTGTGTGTGTGTGTGTGGGCAGAAACAGGTGTGCTGGAGGTAGAGCAGATCCTCACCATCTGCAATCTGTTCCATAATCAAGACCTCTACAAATACTCAGCCCTGCCACTTTCACGCTGCCAGATCGTAACCTCTGCTCATTCTGTCCGCTCTGACCCTGGTACCGGTCTCCAGTCCCACGTCTCGTCAGTCCTGTTATCCTGTCCTGGACCCCCCACTCTACTGCTTCCTTGGATTCCTCTCCGAACCTGCCCACCCAGCCCCAACTCCCCTCGCTCCAGCCTCAGCCTCTGCACCTGGCTCCCTGCAACCCATTCAAGCTTTCCCTGGCCTGTACCCCATCTTCCCCGTCTGTCAATAATTACCTTGGTTACCTCATCCCAGTCACCTCGTCTGAGTCTGCTCTTGGGTTCACCTGCTCTGCTCTGCGAAACATAAGGTCTTCCTGCACAGTTGCAAAAAATTTGACTGTAGCCTTGTCACGACCAGGTCAGCCGCCGGGGGAATTGCGTACATAATAGTATCATCCACATATAGATGAAATATACCATTTTCAACAGATTGACCAATAGCATTTATATGAATAGTGAAAAGACCAGGTCTTAGTATCGACCCTTGCGGAACACCTTTATGTACTTCAAGAAATTTGGACTTTGAACTCAAGCCATCGTGATTGATGGGGTTATCACTAAGATAGTCAGGAAGCCAGGCCAATCGAGGGCAACTTGTTCAATAAAATAGCATGATCAATATCAAACACTTTTGACAAGTCCACAAACATGGCAGCATAATACATTTTAGCATCTAAGGCATTGACTGTTTTATTAACTACTAATGGGGTTGCTGTGATAGTGCTGTGATCTAGCCTAAACCCAGATTAATTTACACTGAACAATAAAATATGAACACAACATGCAACAATGTAAAAGATTTTACAGAGTCACAGTTCTTATAAGGGAATCGGTCAATTAAAATAAATTGATTAGGCTCTAATCTATGGATTTCTCATGACTGGGAATACAGATATTGTCACGTTGTATAATGATAGGAGACAGGCGCAGGAATACAAAATCGTTTTTTTTATTTCTCTACCCAAAATAGCGCACGTCAGGAACATGACCGGGACGAAGCCCAAAATGAACACATACATATATTATATAACGCAGGGCTGTAACCCAAACAAAGAGCGAGGTGTAGACCTCTAATAAATACACGGGACGAGACCCGTAATAAAAATACACGGGACGAGACCCGTACTAACATGCGCACACTAACACGGTAACACGCAAGCCGATACAACAGAGCACAGGTACTCACAAGACCAACGGACATGGAACAGTAAACAACAATGGAGAACAGAGGGCACACATATACACATACTACTCAGGGGGAATGGGAACCAGGTGTGCGCAATGAGACAAGACAGTCCGGGGTTGAACGACATGAGCAGCAATACCGGGGGAATCCGTGACAGATATGCATCGGTTGGTCAAAGATACCTTTCAAAAAAAAGGTAGGGGCATGTATCAGAAAACCAGTCAGTATCTGGTGTGACTATAATTTTCCTCATGCAGTGTGACACATATCCTCCTCAAAGAGTTGATCAGGCTGTTGATTGTGTCCTGTGGAATGTTGTCCACCTCCTCTTCGATGGCTGTGTGAGGTTGCTGGATATTGGCCGGAACTAGAACACGCTGTCGGACACGTTGATCCAGAGCAGCCCAAACGTGCTCAGTGGGTGACATGTCTGGTGTGTATGCAGGCCATGGAAGAACTGGCACATTTTCAGATTCCAGTAATTGTGTACAGATTCTTGCTACATGGGGCTGTGCATTATCATGCTGAAACGTGCTGATGGCAGCGGATGAATGGCACGACAATGTGCTTCAGGATCTCGTCACTGAATCTCTGTGCATTTAAATTGCCATCGATGAAATGGAAATTGAGTTCATAGTCTGTAGCTTATTGCCTGCCCATACCATAACCCCACCGCCACCATGGGGCACTCTGTTCACAACGTTGACATCAGCAAACCGCTCGCCCCCACAACGCCATACACGCTGTCTACCATCTGCCCGGTACAGTTGAAACCGGAATTAATCTGTGAAGAGCACACTTCTCCAGCGTGCCAGTGGCCATCGAAGGTGAGCATTTGCCCACTGAAATCGGGTTAAAACGCCAAACTGCAGTCAGGTCAAGACCCTGGTGAGGACAACGAGCACGCAGACGAGCTTCCCTGAGACGGATTCTGCCAGTTTGTGCAGAAATTCTTCAGTTGTGCAAACCCCCAGTTTCATTAGCTCTCCGGGTGGTTGGTCTCAGACGATCCCGCAGGTGAAGAAGTCAGATGTGGGCTGGCGTTGTTACATGTGGTCTGCGGTTCTGAGGCCAGTTGGACATACTGCCTTAAGACGACATTGGTAGCGAAATGAACATTCAATTCTCTGGCAATAGCTCTGGTGGACTTTCCTGCAGTCAGCATGCCAATTGCACACTCCCTCAACTTGAGACATCTGTGGCATTGTGTGCGTGACAAAACTGCACATTTTAGAGTGGCCTTCTAATGTCCCCAGCACAAGGTGCAGCTGTGTAATGATCATGCTGTTTAATCAGCTTCTTGATATGCCACACCTGTCCGGTGGTTTATCTTGACAAAGGAGAAATGCTCACTAACAGGGATGTAAACAAATTTGTACACAAAATTTGAGAGAAACAAACTTTTTGAGCGTATGGAACATTTCTGGGATCTTTTATTTCAGCTCATGAAACATGAGACCAACACTTTACATGTTTTGTTTCTATTTTTGTTCAGTATATATTCAAAATACCGTGCTCAGATAAAAAAGATCGAAGTTGCTTCTTCGAGAATCTTAGCTAGACATGGAAACCTGGAGATGGGACGATAATGATCAAGATCACTACTATCCCCATCCTTATGGAGTGGCAGCACATACGCTGTTTTCTATACTTTTGGAATATTTCCTGATTACAATGTTAGATTTAAGATATGGGTTACTAAGACCACAATGAGGAGGGCAGCACACTTGAGCACACCCAGTGGAGTTCTTGGAATCTATTACAAGTAAGGCATCAAGGACTTCCTTTTCTGCGAATGACAGAAAACATGTTTGTGAACGTTTTTCCTCCCTGTGACATACAACTTTAAGTACTTTTGTGCTCAAAGATATTTTTTTATAAATACACTCAACACACAGTTCTGCTGAGAGATCTATTTGGAGACATTTCACAAAACAGTTGCCATGCCAGTGACAGTAGTCAACCTGTGTCATCACTCTACAAGTGGGAGTGTGTGTTAGTCCACTGTCATGTCTCTGAACTGTCAACACCTTTCTGAAACAGCAGCATACTAGAATACTGAAACAGCAGCATACTGAAATACTGAAACAGCAGCATACTGAAATACTGAAACAGCAGCATACTGGAATACTGAAACAGCAGCATACTGGAACACTGAAACAGCAGCACACTGAAATACTAAAACAGCAGCATACTAGAACACTGAAACAGCAGCATACTGAAATACTAAAACAGCAGCATACTGGAACTCTGATACAGCAGCATACTGGAACACTGAAACAGCAGCATACTGGAACACTGAAACAGCAGCATACTGGAACACTGAAACAGCAGCATACTGGAATACTGAAACAGCAGCATACTGGAACACTGAAACAGCAGCATACTGAAATACTAAAACAGCAGCATACTGGAACACTGAAACAGCAGCATACTGGAACACTGAAACAGCAGCACACTGAAATACTAAATCAGCAGCATACTGAAACAGCAGCCTACTGGAATACTGAAACAGCTGCATACTGAATACTGAAAGCAGCATACTGGAACACAAACAGCAGCATACTGAAATACTAAAACAGCAGCATACTGGAACACTGAAACAGCAGCATACTGAAATACTAAAACAGCAGCATACTGGAACTCTGAACAGCAGCATACTGGAACACTGCATACTGGAATACTGAAACAGCAGCATTCTGAAATACTAAAACAGCAGCAACTGGAATACTGAAACAGCAGCAACAGCATAGCATACTGGAATACTGAAACAGCAGCATACTGGAACACTGAAACAGCAGCACACTGAAATACTAAAACAGCAGCATACTGGAACACTGAAACAGCAGCATACTGAAATACTGAAACAGCAGCATACTGGAACACTGAAACAGCAGCATACTGAAATACTAAAACAGCAGCATACTGGAACACTGAAACAGCAGCACACTGAAATACTAAATCAGCAGCATACGGAAACAGCAGCCTACTGGAATACTGAAACAGCTGCATACTGAAATACTGAAACAGCAGCATACTGGAATACTGAAACAGCAGCATACTGGAACACTGAAACAGCAGCACACTGAAATACTAAAACAGCAGCATACTGGAACACTGAAACAGCAGCATACTGGAACACTAAAACAGCAGCATACTGGAACTCTGATACAGCAGCATACTGGAACACTGAAACAGCAGCATACTGGAATACTGAAACAGCAGCATAGTGAAATACTGAAACAGCAGCATACTGGAACACTGAAACAGCAGCATACTGGAATACTGAAACAGCAGCATACTGGAACACTGAAACAGCAGCATACTGAAATACTAAAACAGCAGCATACTGGAACACTGAAACAGCAGCATACTGGAACACTGAAACAGCAGCACACTGAAATACTAAATCAGCAGCATACTGAAACAGCAGCCTGGAATACTGAAACAGCAGGAATACTGAAACAGCTGCATACTGGAATACTGAAACTGCAGCATACTGGAACACAAACAGCAGCATACTGAAATACTAAAACAGCAGCATACTGGAACACTGAAACAGCAGCATACTGAAATACTAAAACAGCAGCATACTGGAACTCTGATACAGCAGCATACTGGAACACTGAAACAGCAGCATACTGGAATACTGAAACAGCAGCATTCTGAAATACTAAAACAGCAGCATACTGGAACACTGAAACAGCAGCATACTGGAACACTGAAACAGCAGCACACTGAAATACTAAATCAGCAGCATACTGAAACAGCAGCCTACTGGAATACTGAAACAGCTGCATACTGGAATACTGAAACTGCAGCATACTGGAACACAAACAGCAGCATACTGAAATACTAAAACAGCAGCATACTGGAACACTGAAACAGCAGCATACTAAAACAGCAGCATACTGGAACTCTGATACAGCAGCATACTGGAACACTGAAACAGCAGCATACTGGAATACTGAAACAGCAGCATTCTGAAATACTAAAACAGCAGCATACTGGAATACTGAAACAGCAGCATACTGAAATACTAAAACAGCGGCATACTGGAATACTAAAAGAGCAGCATACTGAAACAGAAGCATACTGAAATACTGAAAAATAATCATACTGAAACAGAAGCATACTGAAATACTGAAAAATAAACATACTGAAAAATAAGCATACTGAAATACTAAAACAGCAGCATACTGAAACAGAAGCACACTGAAATACTAAAACAGCTATAATATAATACTGAAAAATAATTGATACACTATCAAAGGGCAAATGTCTAGTAAACCACACACACTGTAGAGACATATAATACACACACACACACACGGCCATAGGGCCATAGGACCGACCCATTGACAGGCCAAATGGAAGGCTTTCATCAAAGACCAGTGAACAAAAAGGCAATTACATCACATCCGAGTTGAAAGGGATGAATGTTATTAGCTATTTGGGTTCTGGATTCATTAGAGATAATATTCCACCTCTCCAGAGCGAGCCAAGCTGAGGTCAGAGGTGGACACTGCATACAATGCTGGATAGGTTAGTCACTAATGCTACTGTTGCTATAGTAGTAGCGCTGTCTTTTCAGGAGGTTTAATTCTCATCAGTCAAAATGTAATTTAAATGAACTTCCTGAATTGACAGATTTTCAGTTTCTACCCACCTTATCTGTGTTTAATCTGTACCTCTGTGTGTTCTGTGTTGAAAGGTATGGCTCATTGCAGTGCACTGTTTGGCTGTGTTAGCTCTGCACTGCTCTGTGATTGTTTGTTAGAGACGAGCATACTCCAAGCACTACAGATGCTTACACACACACACACACACACACACACACACACACACACACACACACACACACACACACACACACACACACACACACACACACACACACACACACACACACACACACATACACACACTGACCCACTTCTACTACTTCCAGCCTAAGCTAAGAGGCCTCTGGGTGTAGCCAGTCAGCCACTACCCCTCTGGTTGAAGGATGTGGTGTAGCTGTAAAAAACTCTGTACTAAAGCACACACACGCAGGCAGGCAGGCGCACGCACGCACGCACACACACACACACACACCATGTGGTATGAATTGAAGGCGGGGCATCTCTGCATTTGGGGCTATGGATGTGGCCTTGTCCCCTCTATCTAACTGTGTGTGTGCATTTATGGGGCAGTGTGTGTGGTGGCCTAGCTGTGGGGGCGGTGTGTCGTCCAGCTGCCTGCTAGCTCGCTATGTCTTGGACACAAAGTCGATGTTTGTACGAGAACACGGCTCTGCTCACCTCCCCCCTGGCATTCTCACAGTTGCCATGGTGAACAGCTTTTTTGGTTCTCAATGGAGGAGAAATTAACACTGTTTTTAATTGGCTCTGGGGCCTCAATTTTGAACCTCCTCCCCCTCCATTACCCAGCTAGCTAACCTCCATAAGCCAACTGAAGGGAGTGTCGTTTCCTCATTATTAGACAATGGCCCGTCCATATGAACACACACATATATCTGCAGGACCCTGCTCTACAGGAGGTTACCTTTGCATTCCATTGACATCCCCCTGCAGGTGACCTGTACTATGTGCACGAGGCATGACCCATCCCGACTCACCCAGTCACTCACTGAATGAACAAGTGGAATGTCCTCGCACACTCTCGGTCTTCTGTAGGTTCTGACTGAGTGTGCTCTACGGTGTGCGAGAGGGAGACGGCGCGAGGGAGAGCAGCGGGGAGAGGTGGCGATGGAGCGGGAGTGCTAAGGATGGATTTAGAGAGCATGGCTTTGTGAAATCCCCATGATGCCTCCTCGTCTCTCAGGAGAGGATGCTGCTGTGGGACAAAGGACTGCCTCTCCAACCCCCTCCCCCTCGCTACACCCATCCTCCCATCCCCCTCCTCTCACTGTGCCCCTCTCTGCTCTGCCAACGCCACTGGATAATTAGCCCTGCTACGGCGCCTCACTGGGACTGGGGCCTGAGTCTGTCTGTTTGTCTGTACAGGGTAATTGCAACGCAACAAGCAACGCTCCCTCCCTAAAGCATGCTGTAATGACAACGGTGGTGATAATACCAGTATCACTTCTGCAGCTTTGCTGCAAGTAGCGATACAGCTAAAGACACTGATGACGATGATGACGACAACCATTGACTACTACCTCTCATCATCATCACCCTTTTAAAAATATTCTATTGGTAGTCCCTATAACAGGTGGGTTACTGGGGTATTCATTCCATGATGTTATTGGTAGTCCCTATAACAGGTGGGCTACTGGGGTATTCATTCCATGATGTTATTGGTAGTCCCTATAACAGGTGGGTTACTGGGGTATTCATTCCATGATGTTATTGGTAGTCCCTATAACAGGTGGGTTACTGGGGTATTCATTCCATGATGTTATTGGTAGTCCCTATAACAGGTGGGTTACTGGGGTATTCATTCCATGATGTTATTGGTAGTCCCTATAACAGGTGGGCTACTGGGGTATTCATTCCATGATGTTATTGGTAGTCCCTATAACAGGTGGGTTACTGGGGTATTCATTCCATGATGTTATTGGTAGTCCCTATAACAGGTGGGCTACTGGGGTATTCATTCCATGATGTTATTGGTAGTCCCTATAACAGGTGGGCTACTGGGGTATTCATTCCATGATGTTAATGGTAGTCCCTATAACAGGTGGGTTACTGGGGTATTCATTCCATGATGTTATTGGTAGTCCCTATAACAGGTGGGCTACTGGGGTATTCATTCCATGATGTGTGTAGTTGTGTTATATTTCTCCTGCTGCTGGGTGGTACAGTATGGGCAGAAAATAGCACATAGAAAAGCGGGCGATACAACATAGCAGGCAGCGTGTGAGCACGCTGGGGTGGTGAGGAGATGAGGGACGAGGGGAGGATGAGGGGAGGCATAGAGAAGTGATCTGGAGTGTCTGGAGAGGGATATTGGGATTGTCGAGTGTTTTAATCCTCGACTGGAGAGAGAGCAGAGGAGGAGCCCGCCAGCACCGTAACCCAACTAACGCTAACATAATGAAGCATGGTCAAAGGACTGGAGAGAAGAAGAGGAGAGAGGATGGGGGGGGGGGGGGGGTAGAGAGAGCAGGATAGGGTAAAGAAAGAAACGGAGAGAGGTGGGGGAGGAGGGAGATGGAACAGGGGCATCTAAAGAATGAGAGCAAAGGAGAGAGGATTTGAGAGAGGGAGAAAAACGGGATGGGGATAGTAAGGAGAAGAGCGGCTGTAGCCATTCTGCTATGCCAGACTGTGCCACCCAGCCCTCTGGAAGCTGTGACGACAGACAGACAGGCAGGCACAGAGCCTTGCCCTGGTTGGCACACGCTGGGCACCCTGTGGACACCCTGATCTGTAATCAGTTTGTTTACTAACGCAGCCATTTAGGGAAGATTGGCCCATAAAATGGGACTGGCTGTCAGATTCACTGTGAGATAACAGAGCTGTGAACACAATACACTCAACCCTTTTCTCCAGCCTTTTTTCTGTCTCCTTTTCTTTCTTTTCTTTCTTTTCTTTCTTTTCTTTCTTTCTTTCTTTCTTTCTTTCTTTCTTTCTTTCTTTCTTTCTTTCTTTCTTTCTTTCTTTCTTTCTTTCTTTCTTTCTTTCTTTCTTTCTTTCTTTCTTTCTTTCTTTCTTTCTTTCTTTCTTTCTTTCTTTCTTTCTTTCTTTCTTTCTTTCTTTCTTTCTTTCTTTCTTTCTTTCTTTCTTTCTTTCTTTCTTTCTTTCTTTCTTTCTTTCTTTCTTTCTTTCTTTCTTTCTTTCTTTCTTTCTTTCTTTCTTTCTTTCTTTCTTTCTTTCTTTCTTTCTTTCTTTCTTTCTTTCTTTCTTTCTTTCTTTCTTTCTTTCTCTCCCTGAGCCCCATCTGTATTGTGTTTCTGCTCATCTTAAAGGGGTGTCTCTTGTTTGTCTCTCGCTCTCTCTCTCTCTGACTGACTGGAGAGAACAGAAGAGAACATAAACAGGTCACCAACGTACGTATGCTTTGTAGAGCCACATTCCACTGCAGCTGTGCCTGCCTGCAGCCCGCAGCCTGCAGCCTGCTCCGAGGCGTGTACCCACTACCCACAACAATGATGAGGTTGTCCGATGCATAAAGAGGATGATTAGGGAATTGGCAGCGGTATATACTAGTACTATATCTGGTCTTAATAACTGTTGGCAAAAAAACAAAAGCATGGGGCTGCATGTACACACACACACACACACACACACACACACACACACACACACACACACACACACACACACACACACACACACACACACACACACCACAGCGGATAGAAAGCCAGGCGGCTTATGTTAGTATGGTTAGGAGATGTTTTATCATTGATGTTATCACACCAGCTGGGTCTTTTGTTATTTTAAGCTTGAGTATGGGATGGCTTTCTGTGTGTTTGTGTGTTTGATTATGGGCCTGTCTACATGTGTGCTCTTGATGAGCATGTTTGTGAGCATATGTGTGTAAGTGTCCTGTGTGTGTGTGTGTGTGTGTGTCCTGGAAGTGAAGCAGGTTGTTTGCATCTGCTTGCTTCTGCAGCTGGACACACTCACTCCCGTCTACAGGGGCTGTGCACGCTGCTGCTCTCCTCCTTCCTCCATCCCTTCATCCCTCCATTCCGAGCCGTCCACCGGAGAGGAGAGGAGGAGAGGGGGTGGGGTGGGCTGGGCTGGCAGGGCGAGGGCCAGGCAGCCGTTTACTGAATCGACCCCTCGCGTCTCCTAGCAACAGGGCTGTTTGGAACGGGACGGGGGAGTTGAAGAGAGCGAGAAAGGCAGAAAGAGAGATGGGGGGGGGGTGGAGAGAGGTAGAAGGAGGGAAAGAGAGGAGGAAGGCTGCACTAATTATGTGCCGCTGGAGAGACCACAGGCCCGGAGGTGCGGTGGAAAAGGGGATGGAGCCGGGGAGAGAGGGATTGAGAGAGAGCAGGGATGAGGGGAGTTTGGGAGTGAAGGGTCGAGGGAGGAATCACAGAGGGAGATGGAGGGAGTTAGGGATAAGAGAGATGAGATGGCTAGATAGATGGAACGATAGATAAATGCCCAACTGTGATGGTGGCACAGTAAGCACAGTTCCTTGCATTGTAAGGTCGTCAAAAAACATAGCAGGACATTTATTTCTACCCTTTGGTTGTTTCACTCTGTTCGCTTTCATGCCCCTCTGTTGCTTTCTTGTCAGGGTCCAGTGTCAGCATCATATATCAAAACGTTTTGTGTTTGTGTGTGTTGCCTGCTGCCTCGGACTATCCCTTGGTTAAATTGGATGCTATCCAGCTGAACTTTGTTCTCTACGACCATAATTCACTCCCATGCATGAGCAGTATTTACATGTGTATGTGTGTATGCATGGGTGCACGAGGGCTTCCTGAAACGGCAAAATAAAGGAACCGCCAACATAAAGTGTCTTCATAGAGGGTTGGTCCACCACGAGCCAGAACGGCTTCAATGCACCTTGGCATAGATTCTACAAGTGCCTGGAACTCTATTGGAGGGATGCGACACCCTTCTTCCACGAGAAATTCCATCATTTGGTGTTTTGTTGATGGCGGGGGGGGGAAACGTTGTCTCAGGGGCCGCTTCAGAATCTCCCCCAAAAAAGTGTTCAAGAACCACACCTGTGTGGAAGGTCCTGCTGTCAATGTACTTTGTATCCCTCATATACTCAAGTGTTTCCATTATATGTTGTCAGTTTGTCAGTTGCCTGTACATAGGCTACATGTTTATGTTTGTTTGTTTGTTCGGTCATGTGCGGCAGGCAGCCCACTTTCCCTTTCTTTTTCTCTCTCCCTGTGTTGTGACTTTGATCCCATCGCCGGGCAGGCAGGGAGTGGGGGTTGGAGGCGAGGGGGTGCCCACTGTCCTGTCCTGTCTGCTGTTACCCCCCTCCCCCCTTCCTCCCCCCCGTGCCCCACATATATCCGTACACGCAGGTTTCTGCTGTCACACACGCTATCGTCCCGGGCCGCTGATGTGCCCTACAACCGTATGGGGGCAGAGGATGGGAGTGGGGGGGAGGGTGCGTCATCATATGTCCCAGGCAGCCACAGGGACAGTGGGTAGGCAGGCAGCCCACGTGTCCTTCCCTGGTAGTAGTCATACCTCCTGGAGGTAGAGTGGTATGGTGGGTGTGGGCCAGTGAATTCCTCTCCTTTGACCTCCCTGTAAAGGGCATGACTGCTGGAGCTGACACAGTGGCACACCATGCAGCTCTACAAGCTTTAGAGCAGGGTCGTATTCATTATGACACACTGTAGTAAACGTTTTTTGCAACAGACAAATAAGACCCAGCATTGTCCTATGTTAATGTCAAATGTTATCCGCAAAGGGCCTTGTCGGTCATCTATAGAGTAATCAACAACAGTCCCCTTGTCTCATCGATGCCTCTACCTGTCAATGAGAAATAGCATCCTCATCATCGTCTTCATCATCATCACTAGGGTTACGCCGGGCGTGTAGAGAGCTGGTGCTTTAGAAGCATGCAGCCCCTTCTGCCCCGCACGCCATAGAAATATAATGAATAGAACGGGCTTGGAACCTCTAACCCTGGCAATTTGACTGGTCAACTCATGGGTACACAATGACTGCCTGGCATTGTGACACAATCATTTCCATGGTAATGTTTCATTCAAATGATAACTGATGTGGCTTTGTTGAATCAACAAATCGCGTGACTCATTTATGGGTACACTTCCTGCTTTTATTTCCTGCTTTTTGTTCCTGTTTTGCTCTTATGGGTACACTCACAATGGCCGCCTGTCCATCCATTAAGACATTCGTTTTATTTCTATGCCACACGCCGCTCCATGCTGCCATGGCAACCCTCGTTACCTGCCGCTAGTGACAGCCAGAGTGAGGGAGAGCGGCAGAGGGATTGAGGTAGAGTGAGAAGGGTAAGGTGAGACCGGGGGGGAGAGAGAGAGAAAGACAGGCTAGCAGAAGGAATAACTTGTAGACTAAGGGGAAAACAGTATTTGGAAGGGGAGGAAAAAGGAGGGTGGTGAGGGATTCTGAGAGGATAGAGGGAGTTTAGGGGAAGGAGGAGTGCAAGTGGGGTTGGGGGTGAGTGCGTTAGTGCATTGACTGACTTCCTGTCTATTGCTTCTGTTAAAGGATGCACAGGATCAATGTTTTAAACAGCAACGAGGAGAGAAGTACCCCCCCCCCCACACACACACAAAACCTCCCCCATGTTCACCTGTCGGCTCCAATGAGTCCCACACAAAGCCAGTGGAGTGGCGTGCCCAGCAACACAAAACAGACAGACATCTCTCCTCAGCTCAGCTCACAATATACTCACATTAGGAGAGACCGACTGTGGAGAGATGAGACCATATTAAAGAAATAGAAGGTTAGAGCATAAAACAAGGGCAGATGTAGATGGAGACAGAAGAAATGAGAAACGAGTCAGAGAGAATGTTGTGCGTGTGACTTGTGTGTAGGGGTATTTTGGATCATGTGTAAATCCACACACCGTTTGTTGACACAATTCAAGTTTTACTAGGTGCAGCCTGTGTCACATGACCCGCTGCCCCGCACACCTGCCCACGAGGTTGGCACTCCGGTTGTCATGGCAGCAAGTTTTGCCTTATGGTGAGCAGAATGCTGGTTGGAAGTAGAATGGTTTTTCTCCCACACCCATTTCTAGCCAGGACCTGTTTGTGTTCTGTGCTCTTTTGTGCTGTTGAAGCTTGAGCTTGGATCTCTGAACAGGATTCGTGTAAAGATAGGCCATGGATCCTGATAGATTCATTATCAATTGGGGCGGCAGCCTAGTGGTTAGAGCGTCGGACTAGTAACCGGAAGGTTGCAAGTTCAAACCCCTGAGCTGACAAGGTACAAATCTGTCGTTCTGCCCCTGAACAGGCAGTTAACCCACTGTTCCTAGGCTGTCATTGAAAATAAGAATTTGTTCTTAACTGACTTGCCTAGCTAAATAAAGGTAAAATAAATAAAATAAAATTGTGAAGATGGAAATATTAAGAATTCCACAAAATGAGAATGAAATGACTTCTAAGGTGGAGAGTACAAATGACAGATTTGAGTTTTATGGCTCTTTAGTTTTGGTTCTGTTGCCTATGGTCATTTTGAAGATCCTGAACAAAGAAAAAAGATCTCACCTCACCCCTCTTACCATGACGGTTTTGTCAGTTTGTTGACCACACACTTTAGCCTGGATGAGAATACAATGATTCAGCAGCCAGTGAAAGAAACAAACAATCAAACAAAGGCTATGAAAAAATACGCTTCAAAGAGCCATTTCTCTGTAGAAATTTAAAGTGCATTTAAATGCATCACCTGCTGTTTTTTCACCGGGACTTTGTGTGTGTGTGTGTGTGTGTGTGTGTGTGTGTGTGTGTGTGTGTGTGTGTGTGTGTGCGCTCCTGGCAGGTATCCCCCTCCCAATCTCCCTCCCCCTACTACACACAGAGCTCTCCACTGGCCTTGTGGGAGAATAGGGAGGTTCCCATCAAGACTTCCAGATATTCCAGCTTTTCTCTCCTTCTCTCTCCCAGTGTGGGAGATACAGAGCTGGGTGGGAATCTCCTCCCTGCCTTGTTTTCTTTGTGTGTGTGTGTGTGTGTGTGTGTGTGTGTGTGTGTGTGTGTGTGTGTGTGTGTGTGTGCAGGACCAGATTAAGAAATCATATGCCCTATGGCATTGTTTTTTTTTTTTATCAGACCACCTCAAACCCCTTTCTGGCACAACATCATTTTCTGTAAACAATGGTAAATGTACTTTTGATGAAAAAGCCCTTTTTATAATAAAGCCATAGTAACATTTGCCGTGTGGCAAACAGGATACATACAAATCAAATCAAATCAAATCAAATTTTATTTGTCACATACACATGGTTAGCAGATGTTAATGCGAGTGTAGCGAAATGCTTGTGCTTCTAGTTCCGACAATGCAGTAATAACGAGCAAGTAATCTGACTAACAATTCCAAAAAAAACTACTGTCATACACAGTGTAAGGGGATAAAGAATATGTACATAAGGATATATGAATGAGTGATGGTACAGAGCAGCATAGGCAAGATACAGTAGATGATATCGAGTACAGTATATACATATGAGATAAGTATGTAAACCAAGTGGCATAGTTAAAGTGGCTAGTGATACATGTATTACATAAGGATGCAGTCGATGATATAGAGTACAGTATCAACGTATGCATATGAGATGAACAATGTAGGGTAAGTAACATTATATAAGGTAGCATTGTTTAAAGTGGCTAGTGATATATTTACATCATTTCCCATCAATTCCCATGATTAAAGTGGCTGGAGTAGAGTCAGTGTCATTGACAGTGTGTTGGCAGTAGCCACTCAGTGTTAGTGGTGGCTGTTTAACAGTCTGATGGCCTTGAGATAGAAGCTGTTTTTCAGTCTCTCGGTCCCAGCTTTGATGCACCTGTACTGACCTCGCCTTCTGGATGGCAGCGGGGTGAACAGGCAGTGGCTCGGGTGGTTGATGTCCTTGATGATCTTTATGGCCTTCCTGTAGCATCGGGTGGTGTAGGTGTCCTGGAGGGCAGGTAGTTTGCCCCGGTGATGCGTTGTGCAGACCTCACTACCCTCTGGAGAGCCTTACGGTTGAGGGCGGTGCAGTTGCCATACCAGGCGGTGATACAGCCCGCCAGGATGCTCTCGATTGTGCATCTGTAGAAGTTTGTGAGTGCTTTTGGTGACAAGCCGAATTTCTTCAGCCTCCTGAGGTTGAAGAGGCGCTGCTGCGCCTTCCTCACGATGCTGTCTGTGTGAGTGGACCAATTCAGTTTGTCTGTGATGTGTATGCCGAGGAACTTAAAACTTGCTACCCTCTCCACTACTGTTCCATCGATGTGGATGGGGGTGTTCCCTCTGCTGTTTCCTGAAGTCCACAATCATCTCCTTAGTTTTGTTGACGTTGAGTGTGAGGTTATTTTCCTGACACCACACTCCGAGGGCCCTCACCTCCTCCCTGTAGGCCGTCTCGTCGTTGTTGGTGATCAAGCCTACCACTGTTGTGTCGTCCGCAAACTTGATGATTGAGTTGGAGGCGTGCATGGCCACGCAGTCGTGGGTGAACAGGGAGTACAGGAGAGGGCTCAGAACGCACCCTTGTGGGGCCCCAGTGTTGAGGATCAGCGGGGAGGAGATGTTGTTGCCTACCCTCACCACCTGGGGGCGGCCCGTCAGGAAGTCCAGTACCCAGTTGCACAGGGCGGGGTCGAGACCCAGGGTCTCGAGCTTGATGACGAGCTTGGAGGGTACTATGGTGTTGAATGCCGAGCTGTAGTCGATGAACAGCATTCTCACATAGGTATTCCTCTTGTCCAGATGGGTTAGGGCAGTGTGCAGTGTGGTTGAGATTGCATCGTCTGTGGACCTATTTGGGCGGTAAGCAAATTGGAGTGGGTCAAGGGTGTCAGGTAGGGTGGAGGTGATATGGTCCTTGACTAGTCTCTCAAAGCACTTCATGATGACGGATGTGAGTGCTACGGGCGGTAGTCGTTTAGCTCAGTTACCTTAGCTTTCTTGGGAACAGGAACAATGGTGGCCCTCTTGAAGCATGTGGGAACAGCAGACTGGTATAGGGATTGATTGAATATGTCCGTAAACACACCGGCCAGCTGGTCTGCGCATGCTCTGAGGGCGCGGCTGGGGATGCCGTCTGGGCCTGCAGCCTTGCGAGGGTTAACACGTTTAAATGTCTTACTCACTTCGGCTGCAGTGAAGGAGAGACCGCATGTTTCCGTTGCAGGCCGTGTCAGTGGCACTGTATTGTCCTCAAAGCGGGCAAAAAGTTATTTAGTCTGCCTGGGAGCAAGACATCCTGGTCCGTGACTGGGCTGGGTTTCTTCCTGTAGTCCGTGATTGACTGTAGACCCTGCCACATACCTCTTGTGTCTGAGCCGTTGAATTGAGATTCTACTTTGTCTCTGTACTGGCGCTTAGCTTGTTTGATAGCCTTGCGGAGGGAATAGCTGCACTGTTTGTATTCAGTCATGTTACCAGACACCTTGCCCTGATTAAAAGCAGTGGTTCATGCCTTCAGTTTCACACGAATGCTGCCATCAATCCACGGTTTCTGGTTAGGGAATGTTTTAATCGTTGCTATGGGAACGACATCTTCAACGCACGTTCTAATGAACTCGCACACCGTATCAGCGTATTCGTCAATGTTGTTGTCTGACGCAATACGAAACATCTCCCAGTCCACGTGATGGAAGCAGTCTTGGAGTGTGGAGTCAGCTTGGTCGGACCAGCGTTGGACAGACCTCAGCGTGGGAGCTTCTTGTTTTAGTTTCTGTCTGTAGGCAGGGATCAACAAAATGGAGTCGTGGTCAGCTTTTCCGAAAGGGGGCGGTTAAATAAAGTTCGTTCAGAGCCATCGATGTGTCTGCTTGGGGGGATGTATACGGCTGTGATTATAATCGAAGAGAATTCTCTTGGTAGATAATGCGGTCTACATTTGATTGTGAGGAATTCTAAATCAGGTGAACAGAAGGATTTGAGTTCCTGTATGTTTCTTTCATCACACCATGTCACGTTGGCCATAAGACATACGCCCCCGCCCGTCTTCTTACCAGAAAGATGTTTGTTTCTGTCGGCGCGATGCGTGGAGAAACCCGCTGGCTGCACCGCTTCGGATTGCGTCTCTCCAGTTAGCCATGTTTCCGTGAAGCAAAGAACGTTACAGTCTCTGATGTCCCTCTGGAATGCTACCCTTGCTCGGATTTCATCAACCTTGTTGTCAAGAGACTGGACATTGGCAAGAAGAATGCTAGGGAGTGGTGCACGATGTGCCCGTCTCCGGAGTCTGACCAGAAGACCGCTCGTTTCCCTCTTTTTCTGAGTCGTTTTTTTTTTTTTTGGTCGCTGCATGTGATCCACTCGGTTACACTGGTTGTAAGGCAGAACACAGGATCCGCGTCGCGAAAAACATATTCTTGGTCGTACTGATGGTGAGTTGACGCTGATCTTATATTCAGTAGTTCTTCTCGGCTGTATGTAAAGAAACCTAAGATGACCTGGGGTACTAGTGTAAGAAATAACACGTACAAAAAAAAATAAAAAACTGCATAGATTCCTAGGATACATACAGGATACATACAGGATATACATACAGGATATACATACAGGATACATACAGGATATACATATACATACAGGATATACATACAGGATATACATACAGGATACATACAGGATATACATACAGGATACATACAGGATACATACAGGATATACATACAGGATATACATACAGGATACATACAGGATATACATACAGGATATACATACAGGATATACATACAGGATACATACAGGATATACATACAGGATATACATACAGGATACATACAGGATATACATACAGGATATACATACAGGATACATACAGGATATACATACAGGATATACATACAGGATATACATACAGGATATACATACAGGATACATACAGGATATACATACAGGATACATACAGGATATACATACAGGATACATACAGGATATACATACAGGATACATACAGGATACATACAGGATATACATACAGGATACATACAGGATACATACAGGATATACATACAGGATATACATACAGGATACATACAGGATACATACAGGATACATACAGGATACATACAGGATACATACAGGATACATACAGGATACATACAGGATACATACAGGATACATACAGGATACATACAGGATATACATACAGGATACATACAGGATATACATACAGGATACATACAGGATATACATACAGGATACATACAGGATACATACAGGATACATACAGGATATACATACAGGATACATACAGGATATACATACAGGATATACATACAGGATATACATACAGGATACATACAGGATACATACAGGATACATACAGGATATACATACAGGATATACATACAGGATACATACAGGATATACATACAGGATACATACAGGATACATACAGGATATACATACAGGATACATACAGGATATACATACAGGATACATACAGGATATACATACAGGATATACATACAGGATATACATACAGGATATACATACAGGATATACATACAGGATATACATACAGGATATACATACAGGATACATACAGGATATACATACAGGATACATACAGGATACATACAGGATATACATACAGGATATACATACAGGATATACATACAGGATACATACAGGATATACATACAGGATATACATACAGGATATACATACAGGATACATACAGGATATACATACAGGATACATACAGGATATACATACAGGATACATACAGGATACATACAGGATACATACAGGATATACATACAGGATACATACAGGATATACATACAGGATACATACAGGATATACATACAGGATATACATACAGGATACATACAGGATACATACAGGATATACATACAGGATACATACAGGATATACATACAGGATACATACAGGATACATACAGGATACATACAGGATATACATACAGGATACATACAGGATATACATACAGGATACATACAGGATATACATACAGGATACATACAGGATACATACAGGATATACATACAGGATACATACAGGATATACATACAGGATACATACAGGATATACATACAGGATACATACAGGATATACATACAGGATACATACAGGATATACATACAGGATATACATACAGGATACATACAGGATATACATACAGGATACATACAGGATATACATACAGGATACATACAGGATATACATACAGGATACATACAGGATATACATACAGGATACATACAGGATATACATACAGGATATACATATACATACAGGATATACATACAGGATATACATACAGGATACATACAGGATATACATACAGGATACATACAGGATATACATATACATACAGGATACATATACATACAGGATACATACAGGATACATACAGGATATACATACAGGATATACATACAGGATACATACAGGATATACATACAGGATATACATACAGGATATACATACAGGATATACATACAGGATACATACAGGATATACATACAGGATATACATACAGGATATACATACAGGATACATACAGGATACAGGATTTTCACACATGGGGAGTTTATTTTGTTGCAGCGTCAATTATTTTTATTTTTTGTTGCATTTTTAAAAACTATTAGCTGAATCTTGTTGAATACCACACAAATGACCAACATGAGTGCCTACTCCGACAAAACTGAGATCAATCTGGTCTTGAATTCAAACAAACCCAGCCCAAATCATTAGCCCAGGTCAATGGAGCGACACACAGATTGTCAAATATTAGGAGCCAATATATATACAGTATATATATATCATAGGCTACTAAATAAAATGCCCAGTGGCAAACTGACTCATCTAATGACGAAGAGGAAGCCATGGGCTACTCATGGTGATGGCCGACGCGCTCGGCATGGCAATCTCAAGATGAGCTACTTTGAAAAACAGTGCTGCTGTTAGCTACAAATTGTTGTTGAGAAAGGTTGTTGCGAAAAAAGGGTTACTATTGGTTCTACAGTTCTCTTTGCAGCAGTAGGCATTTGCTTTCCAAATGTTTTTTCCTGCGATTGTATTTTGAAATCTGCAAAAGGCAAACCTCCAGCTTGTGTGTATAAGGTAGTTGTTGTGAAATTGTTAGCGAACTTGTTAGATATTACTGCATGGTCGGAACTAGAACATTAACATCTGCTAACCATGTGTATGTGACCAATAAAATGGGATTTGATTTGATTTTCAGCTGCAACCAACCATAGAAATACAATTTATAGATGGGCAGTTCCCATTCAAGTCAGGACTGGCATCCATTCCTGGTGTACCCATGAGCTTAGCAGTCAAAATGCCATGGTTAAGTGATACTTCTATGGATTATATGTCTATGGCCCAACGCAACAAGTTGTAGCCTATTTAGAACATATGAGGCCCAAACTGTGGCCTTTCTGACTGTAGTCATACCAGTAGCTGCCAAGATAACGGAAACCCTTAAGTAAACAAGGGATAGAAAGTATATGTTAAGTTGTGGGGTGCATTTTCCTGCCATGGTTTAGGTCCACTTGTAGAACCTATGCCAAGGCACATTGAAGCTGTTCTGGCAGCTGATCGTGGCGCAACACTCTTTTAAGACGCTTTCTGTTGGTGTTTCCTTCATTTTGGAAGATACCTGTATGTGCTTGTGATAACACTTAAATCCACAGTTATTTTTAATAAACTATTGATCCTCTGTGGCTAAATGATGCTCTCTGGTGTACTTTGAACATTTAGAGCTGGCTCCTGTGATTGGATAAAACCTTTTTTTTTAAATGTTGCCTCTTGGGCCCAGCTCCTGACTCACACAGTTGACCAGTCACATTTATTTATAATGCAGTTTTTATTTTTATGTTTTATTAATAAGTTACCCAATCAAGGCAGGGCCCCCCAGTTACCCACGTGGGCCCCCTACCTCCTCTCCTCCCCCATCTGATGATTAGAAGAGTGGCAGCAGGAAGTAGCAGGCTGACTACACTCACTGAGATTGGGATCTTCCTGCGGTTGGCGGTTGCAGTGACATTTACAAATATATATATATATATACTACATATATAATATATATATTTCCTTTATTATTTTTTAAACCTTTTTTTCAGAACGATTTACCTTTTATTTATTTTAGCTGCCTTTTGGGCCACCCTGTGGGCCTGTTAAGGTGAGGCTTCAAGTTCTACCCACAAAATACAGCCTAGCACTCTGGTACCCTGCAAACCATGATCCCGTTCGGTGTTTTACACCCAGAGTTGTAATGGAGTCTCTTGCACATGTTGTTAATGGTTGCCGTTCATACAAAGACTTTCAGAGCCTGGATTGATGTCGATGATAATGCGTTTTCTTCTATGCTGAATAAGCCAGATATTGTTTTTGTGTGTGTGTGTGTGGAGGTGGGCTGCTCATTGGACTGCTACATGGAGCAGGCCTTTTCTGACAAGCTGCTTAAATACCAGGCCCCCCCCGTGTCATTTCTGAACAGCATCGGATACCAGTCCAAGCTTGCTGTGGTGATATTGGGAAGTCTCGGTCATGTTCACAGGCTGACAGTACTTGGCCTTCAGATAGCAGGCCTACATAAGACGAAGGTGAAGCAGCTAGCGATGTACTGCTCTGTGTCAGCAGTCATGGGCAGCCTTGCTGTGTGGAGAACAAGGTGCCATCTGTCCACATATCCCTGTTCTGAAATGCTACAATCCTTCTTGTATGAATTATGATTTGTGGATTTAAATCAATTATATTTTTAAAGTGTGTGTGTGTGTGTGTGTGCGTGCGTGCGTGCGTGCTCCTGGCAGGTCTCCCCCTCCCAATCTCACTCCCCCTAGTACACACACATCTCTCTAGTGACCTTGTGGTATAATAGAGAGGTTCCCAACAAGACTTCCTGATATTCCAGCTTTTCTCTCCTTCTCTCTCCCAGTGTGGGAGATACAGAGCTGGGTTGGAATCTCCTCCCTGCCTTGGTGTGTTTGTCTGTGTGTGTGTGTGTGTGTGTGTGCTTGTCTGTGTGTGTTCGTTTGTTTGTTTGTCTGTGTGTAGCCTTGGTGCCTGTAGGCCTCATCCAAAGGATCCAGCCTGCTAATGTACCACTCCTTCTCCTCTCCTCCTCTCCTGCAGTGTGCGGATGGGGGCTCTGGGTCCGACTCCTCTCTGAAGAGGGTGGCAGTGGTGGAGGACTTCTTTGACATCATCTATGCCATGCACGTAGATATCAGCGCCGACCCTGGCAAATCACCCAAACACGCCGGACAGAAGAAGACCTACAAAGCGGTGAGAAGACACTCAGTCTTTCTCTCTAACTCTTGTTTCTCACTCTTCCCCTTATGCTGCATCTTTCTCTTCAATCACACAGTAACCCTTACTTAAACGTACCTCTATATCTTGGCCTACTGCCTCTCTCTTTCCACTTCCCTCTGTAAGGGCTCCAGTAAGGGCTCCACACTCTTCTTTGTAAGGGCTCCAGTAAACAAGGTTCTAAAATTGCCCTCCTGACCATGGTATAAGACATGTAAGGGCATACTAGGTTCGGTTTGCTTCTAGCAGAACTCGGCTAGGCGAAGTGAAGGTCTGTGCCTCGCATACTCCTTTAAAAGACCTTCGCTTGAAAAACAAGAAAAAAAAGGCAATATTACGGTTTGTCCCTCTTGAGTTGCCATAACAACAAGTACACTTCCAAATGAATCCAAGCTTACTCAATCTGTAATAAATGTTTACTTTTTTGCCGAGGTTTTAGTTCCACAATTTTACATTCGAGAACTAAGATGTTTGGTGCAGTCATTTCTCAAGTGAAAAAATGTGCATGAAATAATGTTGTCTGTCTGTCGAATGACAACAAACACTTCATTGAAGAATCCCTACTGTTGACCAATCGCCGACGAAAGGGGCGTAGGCTTCAGCGACCGAATGTTGACGAGCCTCGTGAAAAAAATGTAAAAGCGCACAAACATCCAGGAAAACCTTGTCAAAGCAAAACAAAACATCACAAAATGTTGTTATATATGTACAAACCTTTTCAAACTGTTTTGGATGGGAAGCATCGCGGACACGTTCCCCGGGTTCAACGATCAACAACAAAAAAGAATACGAAGCTCTTCTGGTGAAAAAATCATAACAAACATTTACATAACCCAAGCCCCTTTGTTATCTAACAGCTGTTCTTCATCTAAGGTCCAAAAACAAAGAAACCGTGTAACAAAGAATTAACGACGTGTTTAAGAACTGTTGGCCTTCATACCCAGGGCTTGTCAATACCCAGGGCTTGTCAATACCCAGGGCTTGTCAATACCCAGGGCTTGTCAATACCCAGGGCTTGTCAATACCCAGGGCTTGTCAATACCCAGGGCTTGTCAATACCCAGGGCTTGTCAATACCCAGGGCTTGTCAATACCCAGGGCTTGTCATACCCAGGGCTTGTCATACCCAGGGCTTGTCATACCCAGGGCTTGTCATACCCAGGGCTTGTCATACCCAGGGCTTGTCAATACCCAGGGCTTGTCAATACCCAGGGCTTGTCAATACCCAGGGCTTGTCAATACCCAGGGCTTGTCAATACCCAGGGCTTGTCAATACCCAGGGCTTGTCATACCCAGGGCTTGTCAATACCCAGGGCTTGTCATACCCAGGGCTTGTCATACCCAGGGCTTGTCAATACCCAGGGCTTGTCAATACCCAGGGCTTGTCATACCCAGGGCTTGTCATACCCAGGGCTTGTCAATACCCAGGGCTTGTCATACCCAGGGCTTGTCATACCCAGGGCTTGTCATACCCAGGGCTTGTCATACCCAGGGCTTGTCAATACCCAGGGCTTGTCAATACCCAGGGCTTGTCATACCCAGGGCTTGTCATACCCAGGGCTTGTCAATACCCAGGGCTTGTCAATACCCAGGGCTTGTCAATACCCAGGGCTTGTCATACCCAGGGCTTGTCATACCCAGGGCTAGTCATACCCAGGGCTTGTCATGCCCATATTGTAATGCCCATATGGCATAGGGAAAGTTTTTTTGTTTGTTGCCAGTTTATTGATTGATTGCCAGTTCCACACACAAGCATAACACATCAATTCATAAGTTCTTAATTCCTTACTTTCATAGTGGATTCATAATCACATGATCATAGGTCATATTTCATAATAGTATATTCTAAATATAATAACACAAATAAAGAAAATCAAATTTGTTCTCGAACAGTCTTTATGATTATTTGGCAAGAATATGCTGTTGTCTGTTCCTCTCTGGCCTTTAGTATTAATTCCTGTTTCGTGACCTGTTTCTCTTTCTCTGTCCGTCTGGTCTTCAGATTCACATTCAATAACACGAACACTCTCACTTTCTCAGAATACCATTGAAATCAGGAAGGGCAACTGGCTTCCTTTAGTAGGCCAGCGGAACAATATATATATATATATATATATATATATATATATATATATATATATATATATTTTTGTTGTTTTTGTTGTATATCTTTGCTATCACGAGGGGCAAGGTAGGGGGGATGGATGTGGCTACGCAGACCCATGACCCACTACGGTCCCTCATGATGAGTTCCATCTTTTTGTGGCCCCCACCCCCATCAAAGTTGCCCGTCCCTGGTTGAAGTATTTGTATGAAACTTCTAGACAATCATCTGAATATTTTCTAAACACTGCAGCAGGAGTCATCACTGACCTGGAACATTCATGTTGGGTTTGGCCCCTTTCTCTTCAGTTCATTCACAGAACCTCCAGTGAACATCATTTCAGATAAATAAACCAAAAATATCAATTAAATTTGAGTCAATAACTTTGACTCAATCTCTGTGACACATACCGCCTCCATAGCTACACCACTTTCTCTTTTTTTAATTTTTTTTTTTATCTCACTTCTACAAGAAAATGCCTGAGATTACATTTTTTTTTTGTGCGTATGAAAGGAAACGTTTCACACTTTAGGGCTGGGGAGGATATGAGATTCCGGTGCCAGGCTGACCTTGTGGTCGCTGGGAGATGGTATTTCTCTGTCTCCCCTTGACAACGATTCAGCCTTTCTCTCTCTCTCTGAGCATCGCCACAGTCGCTGAAGGCCAGATGTCTAGTTATATTTAGAGGAAGGGTGATGGCCGCGGTGCAAAGCACACACCTGGGCCACATTCTGTTCATCATTCCTTCCTAGCTTTGTTTCAAATGGGGAGTTTTAACATAGTCTGCCGTTGGAAAATGTTCTTCCTCCCTATACTAAAGTCAATGGGAGAAAACCTTTCTTTTGCCCAATGTGTTGTAGTAGGACACTTTGCGTCTCAGTTGGGGATACTGCCCTCTTCTGGTTGAACATGGTAACTCATCTTTCCCTCAGTACTATAAAGCACATGCACTTTCATTTTTAGGATTTCCTTTAACTTCTAATGGATATGAATCAAATGAATTCATAAAATTACTGAAAATCAGTATCACATTCGTAGTGAGTAAACAGAGCTGTGACTGTGTAATGAACAGAATACTTCCTCTGTTGCTGCATGTTAACTGTCGATTTCCTTTGCACACTGCCATGGCTTCCAGGGTACTTTGCCACACAGTGGGTCATGAAATGTTTATTACACACACACACACACACACACACACACACACACACACACACACACACACCACATTGAAGGACACAGGAACCTGTTGTTTCTGTCCTTCGCTGGCAGCGCTGCTCAGCCAACTTTCTGCCTATTTCTCCTCTCTGTCCCCCTCTGTGCGTTGTTACAGTTCTCTAGACCAGAAAGAGCTGCGTTGGTAGGCATCCTCACCACCACAGGCCCTTTCCAGACCCACAGTCCCACCCTGTAGGCTACATGGGCTCTCTTTGTGAGCTTCTGTTGGGACTGGGAAGACAATGGCGATGGAGGCTAGCTAGTCGTCACACACAGAGAGTCAACTCATCTGAGGGGAGCCGCTGTCTCGTTCCCCAACCCCTCCCTTTCTGTATATCTCCCCCCCCACTCATGTCACCACTAGCACCCCTCTGGCCAGGATGGCATGGCCGCTCCTGTTTGTTAGAGCCTGAAGGAGACAGTGGTGAATCTGTGTGTGTGTGTGTGTGTGTGTGTGTGTTCTCCTGCTGCCAAGTCCAGCCTGGCCTTGCCATAAGAGCCACAGAGGGGGGAGGAATAGAGGGAGAAGTGTTTGAGGGAGGAGGGGAGAGGTTGGAGGAAAGGATGACTGCAGGGACTGCATGAAAAAGAAAGAAAAAATGGGAACTTGACAGCAAGGGAGGGGGAGAGACAGGGAAGACATTGAAAGGGAGGAAGAGAGGGTTTAGCAAAGAAAAGCACGACTGTTTATGGGTAGTCTCTCTACCAACACACATCCCTCTCTATCTCTCCATCTCTTTCTTTGTCTCCCATTAAAACCCTCTCGGTCTGCTCGACTGACACCCTGTCTCTCCTGTCTCGCCTCAATGGCAGTGATGATATGCAGAGGGCTACGTGGTGCTTTGGGTGCATGTGTCAGATTGCCCTCTTGTCCTGTACGGGCTCGTGCTCACTACTGTTCTCCTAGAGATAATCTGGTGACACCAGGCCGCGTGTCAAATGACAAAGCGACACACTGTCACCAAAGGCTGTGACTGACATTTGTATCTGTTTTATTCTCCGAGAGTAGACAGCACCCTGCTCTCTTCGTCACGCACGAGCGCGCGCATGCACGCACATGTACAAACCCTTAAAACCCTACTGCCAATCCCTGCCTTTACTCTTGGTGAAGGGTTTATATATTGTCGGACGCCGGTTTAACAGGAAGTCCAAACGGAGCCAGTAGAAACAGTAGAGAAGGAGATCGAGAGGCTAATAGGCAGGGTGGAAGTTGCTGACGTATCTTGGTCACCAGTAACAGGCTGAGACAATGTGGTCTTTGTGTGAAAGGGGAAGGTATTACATCTGTCCCAAGAACCTCAATCTTACCCTTTCCCAGCTTAGCCAATACACACAGACACACACAGACAGTAATTCCATGTCCCATTATGGTATAGCATTATAGAAACAGGTCAAATTTCCCCTCTTTTCCTCTGACACTTTTTTCTCTCTCTCCTGTTTCACCTCTTCAGTGCTCATTATTAGCATAGCAGAATGTTTATCAGCCATGGCTCTAGTAGTGATCTCTCTCTCTCTCTCTCTCTCTCTCTCTCTGATGGGCAGATTGCGGAGACGTATGCCTTCCTGCCCAGGGAGGCAGTGACCCGTTTCCTGATGAACTGTGGCGAGTGTCAGAAGAGGATGCATATCAGCCCGGGTGGAGCAGAGTTCAAAGGTTAAAAAAAACTTTTCTCTTTCTCTGGAGCAAACTGCCGACTATCATCTCGGCTAGGCTCCTGGTGTGTCTAAATGGCACCTTATTCACTATATAAAGCACTTTACCAACAGGGTCCATAGGGCTATATAGGGAATAGGGTGCCAAACTCTAGCTGTTCATTACATTTTTAGTCAGCACCAAATATCATATTATATGTCTCTTCATAACCCAGCCTTCTGTTACTGAGACTGTCTGTAAGCCTTCTGTTACTGAGACTGTCTGTAAGCCTTCTGTTACTGTGACTGTCTGTAAGCCTTCTGTTACTGAGACTGTCTGTAAAGCCTTCTGTTACTGAGACTGTCTGTAAAGCCTTCTGTTACTGAGACTGTCTGTAAGCCTTCTGTTACTGACTGTCTGTAAGCCTTCTGTTACTACTGAGACTGTCTGTAAGCCTTCTGTTACTGAGACTGTCTGTAAGCCTTCTGTTACTGAGACTGTCTGTAAGCCTTCTGTTACTGACACTGTCTGTAAGCCTTCTGTTACTGAGACTGTCTGTAAAGCCTTCTGTTACTGAGACTGTTACTGAGACTGTCTGTAAGCCTTCTGTTACTACTGAGACTGTCTGTAAGCCTTCTGTTACTGAGACTGTCTGTAAGCCTTCTGTTACTGACACTGTCTGTAAGCCTTCTGTTACTGAGACTGTCTGTAAGCCTTCTGTTACTGAGACTGTCTGTAAGCCTTCTGTTACTACTGAGACTGTCTGTAAGCCTTCTGTTACTGAGACTGTCTGTAAGCCTTCTGTTACTGAGACTGTCTGTAAGCCTTCTGTTACTGAGACTGTCTGTAAGCCTTCTGTTACTGAGACTGTCTGTAAGCCTTCTGTTACTGAGACTGTCTGTAAGCCTTCTGTTACTACTGAGACTGTCTGTAAAGCCTTCTGTTACTGAGACTGTCTGTAAGCCTTCTGTTACTGTGACTGTCTGTAAGCCTTCTGTTACTGAGACTGTCTGTAAGCCTTCTGTTACTGAGACTGTCTGTAAGCCTTCTGTTACTACTGAGACTGTCTGTAAGCCTTCTGTTACTGAGACTGTCTGTAAGCCTTCTGTTACTGAGACTGTCTGTAAGCCTTCTGTTACTGAGACTGTCTGTAAGCCTTCTGTTACTGTGACTGTCTGTAAGCCTTCTGTTACTGTGACTGTCTGTAAGCCTTCTGTTACTGAGACTGTCTGTAAGCCTTCTGTTACTGAGACTGTCTGTAAGCCTTCTGTTACTGTGACTGTCTGTAAGCCTTCTGTTACTGAGACTGTCTGTAAGCCTTCTGTTACTACTGTTACTGAGACTGTCTGTAAGCCTTCTGTTACTACTGAGACTGTCTGTAAGCCTTCTGTTACTGAGACTGTCTGTAAGCCTTCTGTTACTGAGACTGTCTGTAAGCCTGTTACTCTGTTACTACTGAGACTGTCTGTAAGCCTTCTGTTACTGAGACTGTCTGTAAGCCTTCTGTTACTGTGACTGTCTGTAAGCCTTCTGTTACTGTGACTGTCTGTAAGCCTTCTGTTACTGAGACTGTCTGTAAGCCTTCTGTTACTGAGACTGTCTGTAAGCCTTCTGTTACTGAGACTGTCTGTAAGCCTTCTGTTACTGAGACTGTCTGTAAGCCTTCTGTTACTGAGACTGTCTGTAAGCCTTCTGTTACTGAGACTGTCTGTAAGCCTTCTGTTACTGAGACTGTCTGTAAGCCTTCTGTTACTGAGACTGTCTGTAAGCCTTCTGTTACTGAGACTGTCTGTAAGCCTTCTGTTACTGAGACTGTCTGTAAGCCTTCTGTTACTGAGACTGTCTGTAAGCCTTCTGTTACTGAGACTGTCTGTAAGCCTTCTGTTACTACTGAGACTGTCTGTAAGCCTTCTGTTACTGAGACTGTCTGTAAGCCTTCTGTTACTGAGACTGTCTGTAAGCCTTCTGTTACTGAGACTGTCTGTAAGCCTTCTGTTACTGAGACTGTCTGTAAGCCTTCTGTTACTGAGACTGTCTGTAAGCCTTCTGTTACTGAGACTGTCTGTAAGCCTTCTGTTACTGAGACTGTCTGTAAGCCTTCTGTTACTGTGACTGTCTGTAAGCCTTCTGTTACTACTGAGACTGTCTGTAAGCCTTCTGTTACTACTGTCTGAGCCTTCTGTACTGAGACTGTCTGTAAAGCCTGTCTGTAAGCCTTCTGTTACTGAGACTGTCTGTAAGCCTTCTGTTACTGAGACTGTCTGTAAGCCTTCTGTTACTGTGACTGTCTGTAAGACTGTCTGTAAGACTGTCTGTAAGCCTTCTGTTACTGAGACTGTCTGTAAGCCTTCTGTTACTGAGACTGTCTGTAAAGCCTTCTGTTACTGACACTGTCTGTAAGCCTTCTGTTACTGAGACTGTCTGTAAGCCTTCTGTTACTGAGACTGTCTGTAAGCCTTCTGTTACTGAGACTGTCTGTAAGCCTTCTGTTACTACTGAGACTGTCTGTAAGCCTTCTGTTACTACTGAGACTGTCTGTAAGCCTTCTGTTACTACTGAGACTGTCTGTAAGCCTTCTGTTACTACTGAGACTAAGTCTGTTTACTGAGACTGTCTGTAAGCCTTCTGTTACTACTGAGACTGTCTGTAAGCCTTCTGTTACTACTGAGACTGTCTGTAAGCCTTCTGTTACTACTGAGACTGTCTGTAAGCCTTCTGTTACTACTGAGACTGTCTGTAAGCCTTCTGTTACTACTGAGACTGTCTGTAAGCCTTCTGTTACTGAGACTGTCTGTAAGCCTTCTGTTACTACTGAGACTGTCTGTAAGCCTGTTTCTGTTACTACTGAGACTGTCTGTAAGCCTTCTGTTACTACTGAGCCTTCTGACTGTCTGTAAGCCTTCTGTTACTACTGAGACTGTCTGTAAGCCTTCTGTTACTACTGAGACTGTCTGTAAGCCTTCTGTTACTACTGAGACTGTCTGTAAGCCTTCTGTGTAAGCCTTCTGTTACTGAGACTGTCTGTTACTTCTGAGACTGTCTGTAAGCCTTCTGTTACTACTGAGACTGTCTGTAAGCCTTCTGTTACTGAGACTGTCTGTAAGCCTTCTGTCTTACTACTGAGACTGTCTGTAAGCCTTCTGTTACTGAGACTGTCTGTAAGCCTTCTGTTACTGAGACTGTCTGTAAGCCTTCTGTTACTACTGAGACTGTCTGTAAGCCTTCTGTTACTACTGAGACTGTCTGTAAGCCTTCTGTTACTACTGAGACTGTCTGTAAGCCTTCTGTTACTACTGAGACTGTCTGTAAGCCTTCTGTTACTACTGAGACTGTCTGTAAGCCTTCTGTTACTGAGACTGTCTGTAAGCCTTCTGTTACTGACACTGTCTGTAAGCCTTCTGTTACTGACACTGTCTGTAAGCCTTCTGTTACTGACACTGTCTGTAAGCCTTCTGTTACTGACACTGTCTGTAAGCCTGCTGTTACTGCAAGCGCATATTACCATGGATGAAGGAAGGGATTTTCATAGCAGTTGTGACAAAAACGGTTTTGAGAGCTGCTTTACGCCCTCTTCTCCTCCTTCTCCTGCTGTTGGCTGTTGCCTGTAAGCCCTGTTAAAGGCAACCCATCCCCCATCTCCCACCCACTCCCTACACTACCCCCCAGCCCTATTCAAATTAGTCATTGGAGTGTCCTGTATCGTTCCTAACACACTGCAATTAGCCCAATTAGGGGGCTTTTAACAAAGGAAATGGCCAGGAAACAAGCTCTTTTCTACAGTGAGAGCGACCGGAGGGTGGGGCGGGTAGTAGAGAGAGAGAGAGAGACTATCAGGGTTAAGATGGGAAATGGAGAGAAATCTGGAGTAGGACAGAAAGATGGGGCAGAAATAAAGGAAAAGGTGAAGAGAGTCCGAAAAATCGAGAGAAATATTCAATGGCTGCCCTGCTATTTCATACATATTGTATTTGTCTATATTCAGGGGCCCTCCCATATTGACAGAGGGGCTGTCATAACTTTATATATGGAGGGCCCTTACATATTACATGGGTAGTGTGTAAAGTAAACCATGCCAATTAACATGAACCCCCCCCTCCCCTCCGTCTTCATCTCCATCCCACACACACAACCCAGTGAGACAAGTGCTCCCAGGCCCAATCTGTCAGTGTTGTGTCAACGATGATCATTAACGCTGGGTGTCGCTCATAAAGAGAGCAGCTAATTGGCTTCCTGTCCCGTGGGGGTCCTCCTCTTCCCACCCTGACCCCTCATCCCTCCAACCCCTCCAACCAAACACTCGCACGAAAGTTCAGTGCTGAATTATTGAATGCAACTCATTGCTGTATGCCAGGGCTATTTTTAATTGACTTCAGGCAGTCTTTCGCGTCAGGTCTTTCATCCGTCGTCTCTTCAACCTTCGTCATGCTGTATAGGCGATGCAGTAGGAGCGGGTGTGAAGGAGGTGAAGGTTTGGGCCCATATTCATGAGTCCTTGGGAGTAAGGAGTGCCGATCTAGGTTTTTTTTGCCTTTTCGATCATGATGAATAAAATGACATGGACAGAGGGGGGCAGAGGAGGGGGGACCTGATCCTAGATCAGCACTCCTAGTCTGAGACGCGAGATTAATACAAGCCCAGGTCGCTGGTCCTGTGACGATCTCACTCCCTTCCTTATACTGAACTCAATTCCTTAGCCAGCGTGTCTCATCTCTGTCATTTCAATTTATCTGCTGACCTACTAAAGGGACAAGGTTCTCAGGTCCGGAGTCCTGAAGGGCGGAAATACAAGGCTGACGGTCAATACTTCTGCAGTAAATAGACAGGAGCGCCATCATCAATTACTGATTGATAGTGTGTGTATGTGTGTGTGTGTGTGTGTGTGTGTGTGTGTGTGTGTGTGTGTGTGTGTGTGTGTGTGTGTGTGTGTGTGTGTATGTACAGTCCCAGTAGGTAATAAGTAGTTTGATAACGCTGATTGATTCGTGTTGATATGATCCTTGGAGAGGAGGACCCTGTAAGGAAGATGGACCATTGCCTGCACTTGAGGGATAATGTCAGTGCTGTACAGGAGAGGATACCAGTTCAGTTATCAAGAGTTTGCAGTTATTTTGCTATATCATATACATCTTTATAAATGAACTGCTGGTATACATACGCCACCTTTCAAAGGTTTGGGGTCACTTAGAAATGTCCTTGTTTTTGAAAGAAAAGCAACAAAAAAAATGTGTCCATTAAAATAACATCAAATTGATCAGAAATACGGTGTAGACATTCTTAATGTTGTGACTATTGTAGCTGGAAACGGCGGATTCTTTATGGACTATCTATATCGGCGTATAGATGCCCATGATCAGCAACCATCACTCCTGTGTTCACATGGCACGTTGTGTTAGCTAATCCAAGTTTATCATTTTAAAAGGCTAATTTAGAAAACCATTTTGCAATTATGTTAGCACAGCTGAAAACTGTTGTTCTGATTAAAGAAGCAATAAAACGGGCCTTCTTTAGACTAGTTGAGTATCTGGAGCATCAGCATTTGTGGGTTCAATTACAGGCTCAAAATGGCCTGAAACAAAGAACTTTCTTTGAAACTCGTCAGTGTATTCTTGTTCTGAGAAATGAAGGCTATTCCATGTGAGAAATTGTCAAAGAACTAAAGATCTCGTACAACGCTGTGTACTACTCCCTTCACTGAACAGCTAAAACTGACACTAACTAGAATATAAAGAGGAGTGGGAGGCCCCGGTGCACAACTGAGCAAGAAGACAAGTACATTAGAGTGTCTAGTTTGAGAAACCGATGCCTCACAAGTCCTCAACTGGCAGCTTCATTAAATAGTACCCGCAAAACACCAGTCTCAACGTCAACAGTGAAGAGGCGACTCCGAGATGCTGGCCTTCTAGGAAGAGTTGCAACGAAAAAGCCATGTCTCAGACTGGCCAATAAAAAGAAAAGATTAAGATGGGCAAAAGAACACAGACACTGGACAGAGGAACTCTGCCTAGAAGGCCAGCATCCCGGCGTCGCCTCTTCACTGTTGACGTTGAGACTAATGTTTTGCGGGTACTATTTAATGAAGGCGCCACTCTCCCATCCTCTGGTCATTCTCGTCTCTCTTTCTTGAGGAAGAATCAATACAGCTCCTGAAGCTCTCAGAGGCCAGAAGTGGGGGGAGGGGCCGTTCACCGCAGCCGCATCTAAGCCCTGCCCAACTGATCCCCCTGGGGACAGAGAGGGGCAGCCATCAGTCCACACCATGTCCTGTCCCCTCTCGGGTGGAGCACCGACTCCCACCCCATCACAATGGGGGAAAGGTACATATATGATCCTACAACCCTTCGCATTTTGCAATGGCTCATTTCAATGTATCCGCTCACAGTGAAGATGGATGGAGCTCACTTTACCCCCAAGTGCCCTCAGTACCAAAGCTCTCCTCCTGGCTCTCGTTCAATTAGCCGGGGAAGGAAGACAAAATGTCAGTTGCCACCAAGCACTGTCTCTAAACCACAGTGTTTTGACTCCGCCCCTTCCAGTAAAAAAGTACTTGTCGCATCAAAGTGTCTTGCCAATGGCACAGAGAAAAAAATCAACAAAGGGGCAACTCACCATTAAACGCTGCCAGAGGACCCTCTGGCACCACTGACTGTCATCTGACTTGTGGGTGACTCGCTGCAAGAGCAGGGAACTGGCGTGCATGCGCAGCCCGACCCTGGGTCTTGTTCACAGTTACAAAGGTGTACAGACTGCAGTTCGCTATGAAGCCAACCGTTTTCAACGGGATCCTAGCTTCAAGAAGGAGTGGCGACTCGGCTCCCATACTAGAGCAGGAAATCTATCTATTGCGCAAGGGAGCAATCAGAACAATACCAGCAGAACGGAGCCATTCTGGAGCCATTCTGGAGTCATTCCGGTTACTTCCTGGTTCCCAAAAATGGTGGGAGGGATAAGCCCCATTCTGGACCGATGGCTATCTGTGAAAGTTTGCTTTTAATGTGCTCTCTCGGTCTATTCATCGAGGTGACTGGTTCACTTCAGTCTACTGGCAGGATTCTTATTTTTACAAAAGTATTCTGCCTGCACTCAGATTTGCCTTTCAGGGCGCAGCCTACAGATACCTCGCTGTCCCCTTCACACGTGCAAGCCCGTCATACATTGTAACCTACCTAACTGAGTTAAGAGTTGAAGATCAACCAGAGAAATGGCTGTTTGGTACCCACACAGAGAATAGAATACTTAGGCGTAAAGCTGGATTCTCTCTGTTATCGCGCTACACTATCAGACGACCGCATTACATTGTCCCAACAGTGCCCTTTCCTGTTCCTCGGTTACGCTCAGAAAGTATTTCCGAGTATGAGTGCTGGGGTTGATGGCTGTGAGGGCCGCACCGCCAGAACGCACAGTAAAGACCCCTGGAACAATGATGGCCATCTTGAAGCATGTGGGGACAGTAGACTGGGATAGGAATTGATTGAATATGTCCGTAAACACACGAGCCAGCTGGTCTGCACATGCTCTGAAGACGCAGCTAGGGATGCCGTCTGGGCCAGCAGCCTTGCGAGGGTTTTACTCACGTTGGCCACGGCGAAGGATAGCCCACAGTCTTTGGTAACAGGCCGCGTCAGTGGCACTGTATTGTCCTCAAAGCGCGCAAATAAGTTGTTTAATTTGTCTGGAAGCAAGACGTCGATGTCCGCGACGGGGCTGAATTTCTTTTTGTAATCCATGATTGTCTGTAGACCCTGCCACATATGTCTCGTGTTTGAGCCATTGAATTGCGACTCCACTTTGTCTTTATGCTGACACTTTGCTTGTTTGATTACCTTGCGGAGGGAATAACAACACTGTTTGTATACAGTTATGTTTCCAGTCGCCTTGCCATGATTGAATGCGATGGTACATTCTTTCAACTTTGCGCGAATGCTGCCATCAATCCACAGGTTCTGGTTAGGGAAGATTTGAATAGTCACAGTGGGTACAACATCTCCTATACACTTACTTATAAACTCGCTCACTGAGTCAGCTTATACGTCAATGTTGTTATCTGAGGCTACCCAGAACATATCCCAGTCCACGTCATTGAAGCAATCTTGAAGCGTGGAGTCCGATTGGTCAGACCAGTGTTGGATAGACCTGAGCGCAGGCGCTTCCTGTTTTAGTTTCTGCCTATAGTAGGGGACCAACAAGATGGAGTCATGGTCAGATTTGCTGAAAGGAAGGTGGAGGAGGGCGTTGTATGCATCGCGGAAGTTAGAGTAGCAGTGGTCGAGCATGTTACTCGCTCGTGTACAACAATCAATATGCTGATAGAATTTAGGTAGCCTTGTTCTCAAATGAGCTTTGTTAAAATCCCCAGCTACAATAAATGCAGCCTCAGGATATATGGTTTTTAGTTTGCATAATGTCCAGTGAAGTTCCTTGATGGCTGCCTTGGTATCCTCTTGCGGGCGGATATACATGCTGTGACGATAACCGAGGAGAGTTCTCTTGGGAGATAATACAGTCGGCATTTGATTTTGATGAATTCTAGGTGAACAAAAGGTCTTGAGTTCCTGTATGTTATTACAATTACACCATGAGTTATTAATCATGAAACAGACATCTCCGCCCTTCTTCTTACCAGAGAGATGTTATTCCTGTCGGTGCGATGCAATGAGAATTCCGTTGGCTGTATGGACTCCGACAGCATGTCCTCAGCTAGCCATGTTTCCTCGAAACAGAGTATGCTACAAACCCAGATATCTCTGTACCGGAGCACCAAGTCTAGGTCCAAGAGGCTTCTAAACAGCTTCTACCCCCAAGCCATAAGACTCCTGAACAGCTAATCAAATGGCTACCCAGACCATTTGCATTGCCCCCCACCCTGTTCTACTGCTGCTGCTACTCTCTGCAGTACACTCAGCTGCGTTGACATTTCACAAAGATACTCTATGAGATACTTTGTGAGAATTCTTCAAAAAATAAAAGAAATGTCACATTATTAACAAATCGTATACTAAAATATGAAAATTCTACATGTCATGTCTCATAAATCGATATTTATCTTACCTCTATTGTTTTATGTCCTTTGGATTCGAGACGAAAGATGATGATTTCAGTGGGAAAGTCGGTACTACGACACTGAGGACAGTATGTGTAGGGTGTCCAATCAAAAACCAATGGTTCAAATAAAGAAAATTGTACAGCATCGTGTCAGTTTGGCTGGTTTAGGGATGATTCTGTTGGGACTACCCTGGCTTCAGAGAGCATGTCTGCAATATGGGAGTTAGCCATATTTCCTTATGTGATACATTAAAAAAAGAGTATTTGAAAGAGAACTCAAGGTCATTTTTTCGTAACCCTGGTCCGCAAGAGCCACTCTCTGAGGACGGGAGAGTTGCGTCTCACCTCATTCGCCACTCGACTTGTTTGTCTCCGACAGACATTGTGTGATTGGTTCTTTGTAGTGATCGTGCCCTCCATCGAGTCCCCATATGTATACGTCTCACTCACATTATCAGAGAACTAGGGTTATGAAAGTAATGTTGAGTTTTGGGAGATTGAGAGTCATATTACTTTGTGTGTGTTTAATCTTCACAGAGAATGACAGACCGACATCACTGGTGCCGGATCTCATCGACTACAACATGCCGCTCACCACCACCTATCTGAAGCAGATGAAGCTTCAGTACATGAGTACAAATGAGCAGGTAAGAGCCTGTACATTATGTTGTCGAGAATAGGTGAGGGTTGGATGAAAGTGGCCGTCTTCACAGTCCTTTCTATCAGGCTCTCTGTGTGCCACACACACACACTACCCCCCTCCCTCGACAGCCCCCCTATCTTCCATCCCCAATGCCAGGTTGGCTATCTGTATAAGAGCATAGACAGAATCATTCAGGACTGCCAATCAAGCACAAATAGGAAAGTGTGTGTATGTGTGTGTGCGTGCTTGCGAAAATATGTGTGTGCACCGATGAAAGTGTGCGTGTGTGTGTGTGACTGATATGATAACCAAGGAGGGAATGGGGTTCAGCTCATTCCAATTAACAAAGCCTCTAAGCGTCAGTCTAATTAACTGAGGTGTGAGAAAAGTTTGTCATGAATCTTTTCCTGGAGGCAGAACTAAGCAATTTCCATTTGATGGGCCAGCTTCAATGTCAAAATTGTCAATATCGTTAGGGTTAGGCATTAGGGTTAGCAGTGTGGTTAAGATTAGGGTTAAGGTTAGGGTTAGGCCTGTACCAACTAGTGACCACTCTATAGAACTGATGTGGCTTTTAGCTGGAGATTTTCAGCAGAGCCTGAATTGAGGAACAATGACTCACCTTTAAAAAAAGGGAGCACAGGGCAGGTAGGGCTTGGATTGGGAGGGAGAGAGGGAGAGAGGGAGAGAGGGTGAGAGAGAGAAAAAAACCGAACTACCCCATCAGGACATGCATGTCCAGCCCAATTCAATAAAGGAGGAAATTACCAAGCATCCTTCCTGTAGACACTGGGCGGTGGCTCTGCCCGCACCATGATGGGAGGGGAAGAGAGGAGGGGGAGGTGTGACAATGGGGAGAGAATTAAAGAGGGGTGGTTCATTATCCATTATGGGCCCTTTTCCCATTTATTCTGTCTTCTCTTGAGAAAACTCATTTATTTCCTTGAGGTGGCAGGGGAGACATAAAGGTGGGGGTAGGTAGGCTATAATTGCTAGAGGGCTAAAGGAAGACACCACATAAGATACCAGTTAAAGTAAAGACTAGCTTGTAGTTTTATGATGCAGACAATTACACTGATGGACGTGACAAACTATCCTCAATATTAAACATGATCCACCCCCTAAAAAAATGTTTTATAAAAAAAAAGACTAGTTTATAAAATGAGGAGTTCCACGATCTTGATGATGAATAAAAAGCAGTCCATTTATAAGATCAAACAGGTGTCATTTGCATATTGAAAAAAACAGGCACACATATGGTCAATGTAGATCTTCTCTTTCTAACCAATATGAGTTTTATAGAGGGGATTACGCAGCTCAGAATCAATGTATTGTCTTGGTCACTATAACGACAGGGATTGAAGATGCACCAGGTGCTGACCTTTTTTTATTTATCCTGTATTTAACCAGGCAAGTCAGTTAAGAACAAATTCTTATTTACAACAACAGCCTAGGAACAGTGGGTTAACTGCCTGGTTCAGGGGCAGAACAACAGATTTTTACCTTGTCAGCTCGGGGATTCGATCTAGCAACCTTTCGGCTACTGGCCCAACGCTCTAACCACTGCCTGCCGACCTATGGACCATTTCAAAGGACTACACTCATCAATATTTACTGTTTGTGTTACTGGTTCACAGTTATAACAGTTACCACATTGGATCCAGACAAATCTCTTGCTCTTCGTGGTGAAATGGTGTTTTGTTTAGACATACACTTTCCACGTTTCGCCTGTAGGTGGCAGAAGTTCCCTATAAATTTGTCTCAGAGGGCGTAAATGCAGTTTATTGACACACAAAGCTTCTGTTGACTCCCTGTAAACGGACTCACGTGGATAGGGTATAAATCTTTTTAAAAGTTAGACGTTTTTTTAGACCTTTGTACTCCATTACTAAAAAATACTTTCGAATGAAAGATGACTATTGTGTGGTCAAATCTTGAGGCATAGACGTTTCTTTAATAAATGCCTCCGTTGTGTGCACTGTATGCTACTGTAGGCTATTGATACTTTGTGGATCGCTGACTTATTTGTAAACAGATTTGATTATTTTGATATATCAATTACATATTTCTGTGGTAATGCTTAATTCAAAAGCAAGTTAAATCATCGAGCCTATTTATTATAACCCTGTATCAGTTTTTAGAGATTGTGAAAAGATTTCCAAAGGTTTAACCAGTTATTCCATTTATGATTGTTTTTTTTATATACTGCCCAAAGGCTACCGGACTAACAGGCCTACTCTTTAGCTAAGTAAATTATTAATCCACGTTTACATTTTAATTGTACTTTCCTGTCAACGAAAAAGTGAGAGTGAAAAGGTAGCATGAAAAGTTCGGTATGGGCATTTGTAGAGAAAGAAAGCAATGTTCTGGGAATTAACAAAGGGAAGAGGGGAGATGGGAAAGGCAGAGGGACGGTAGTAAAAGCCTGTCTAAAGAAGCCAATGACAATTGAAATGGATTTAGTCAACCCACTGTATAGCAGTCCATCTTTTGCACAAGGTGTGACGTCAGTTATCGCCGCCACGCCTCCGTCTTTGGGGCTGGTTGCCAGTGCGAGTCTCGGAGGGTCCTGTACTTGCTCCCATAGCAGGACATTGTCTTTAGAATTAGAAGCGAATAAAGAGACCGGCAAGGGGGAGGCAATTATAGAGGGGTTTGACATTCACACTTGAAAATTCACCATCAGAAGTGAAGGTAAGCATTTCTTTCACATGATATGGTTGTGTTGTTATTTTCATCTGCTGAGCTGTGCGCTATGTAGAAGCTATTTTCGCCAGCTGTGGGAAACAATGTTGTGGCAATTACACCTCCACTTTTCTCTTTATTCTTACGCAAATATATAATAATTTCAAAACAATTAATAGCTGATAAAAATGCTTCATACATTTAGTTTTCTATAATAGCCTTAGGCCTTATAGCCTTTCGGTAAGCCCTAGGCTATATTTTCTATCAATGCATGTATTATAGCGAATAGTGTGCTGTAGAAGTGAACAATCTATTCGATTCTCTCACAACTTAACATGTAGTATAATAGCCTACCATTCAAATATAATATAAATATCAAACATTTATTCCAAGAAGGTACTGCACCTGACATCTAACATCGCACATACATGTGTTATTAGCCATCCTTATTATCCAATTAAACAATATGCGCTGATTTATTTGATTAATTAACATAATAGCGTTTTATAAATTGTCCTAGTGATAATTCATCATGTTCTTTAGATGTTCGCTATGCAGCAACAGCATACTGTTAAAAGTGCATATTTACGTATAGTGTGTATCGTCGCAGGCCATTCTGTATCTGTCACATTGTTCTCTGTGGGATGCAGAATGACCAAGCAGCACAATTCTCTACAGTACAATCCTGCTCCGCACCGCACACATCCCGCATCGCACAGTACAATCCCGCACCGCAAAATACAATCGCGTGTCCATCTGCATTAATACAGTAATCACTTCAGAATAATAGTGTACAGCAATTTGCTTTGTATATTATATCTTCCTAGTTACCTGGCCGCTGAAAAATTTGCAAGCCCGGGTAGGATACATTGTAGCTATTATAATTTCACCCTGAGAGGTTTGAAATAATGTGACATATAGAAGTTAAATTTCGAGGTTCAATGTTACTATGGTAACACTTTCCCTGGACGGTTCCCCCTGATGGCCAGCGAGCCGTTACCCCAAAAGACCTAGCTAGCTACTTTTAAAAAAGGCTAAACATTCAAACGTTAATACCTGTCAGCTTTTGTATTTATATCTGGGGTACGTGTGCAAGCTCTGTCAACATTATTATCGCTTCAAAGTAGCCGAGCCACGGTATTTACGGTAAGTGAATGGAGGTAACGTTAGGAGGGAGCGTTAGCTTGCCAACATTTGACAGTTAGCCTAACGTTTTGCATCTCTGGTAAATTAGCTTGCTTGCGTAGCTAAATAGATAGCTAGCTATCTGTCTGTCTTATAAGTGGATACTTTGAGATACTGATGAAACGGCATGTTCCCTCAGTCCTCAGCACTAATATGTTCCCTCAGCACTATGTTCCCTCAGTCCTACAGTCCCTCAACGCTATGTTCCCTCAGCCCTCTACTTGTCCACTGGACCAATTTCAGTCAAGAATCAGAATCACCTTTATTCGCCAAATAGATTTGCATACAGGAATAGACTTTGTGAAATGGTGCTTCTACAATAAACAGGATATACAGTCAGACAATAAACAGAAAATAATGACAACAAATATGGAAGCAGAATGTACACAATTCAAATACAGTAATGTATAGTATGTACGCTATGAACACACGCTTAAAAACTACGGCAATGTGCAGCTCTATAAGCACAAATGCTTATTTTAAGACAGAAAAGGCTGAGTATTTCATCATTTTCCACATGAATATGTAAGTAATATATGGGACCTACTGAATTATGTTCAATCACTATGACCTTGAACTTTTGTCAATATACCAATGACCTGAATAGCATTTTCTGAGAAAATAAATAGTATCTCAGCACCTACTATATATACACACTAACACTCACACAAAACCCACACACCTTCACATGCAATACGCAAGCACACACATAACACACACAAGCTCACACATAACACACACAAGCACACACATAACACACACATGCATACCAACAACACAAACACACGCACGCACATACACACACACTTTTACACTAATCATATGCTGCTGCTACTCTTTTCTTTACTTATTATTATATATCCTGATGCTTAGTCACTTTACCCTGCTTTCATGTACATATCTACCTCAAATACCTCATACCCCTGCACATTGATCTGGTACTCCCTGTATATACAGTGCCTTCGGGGAGTATTCAGACCCCTTAACTTTTTCCACATTTTGTTACGTTACATACAGCCTTATTCTAAAATGGATTAAATACAAATAAAAAAACTCAGCAATTTACACACAATACCCCATAATGGCAAAGCGAAAACAGGTTTTTATAAATGTTTGCAAATTTATAAACAATTGAATATCAAAATACCTTATAAGTATTCAGACACTTTGCGATGAGACTTGAAATTGAGCTCAGGTGTATCCTGAACACAGTGGCCTCCATAACCTTCCAGAAGGACAACCATCTCTGCAGTACTCCACCAATCAGGCCTTTATGGTAGAGTGGCAAGACGGAAGCCACTCCTCAGTAAAAGGCACATGACAGCCCACTCTGAGTTTGACAAAAGGCACCCAAAGACTCTCAGTCCATGAGAAACAAGATTCTCTGGTCTGATGAAACCTAGATTGAACTCTTTGGCCTGAACGGCCAATCGTCACGTCTGGAGGAAGCCTGGAACCATCCCTAGGGTGAAGCATGGTGGTGGCAGCATCATGCTGTGGGGATGTTTTTCAGCGGCAGGGACTGGGAGGCTAGTCAGGATTGAGGCAAAGATGAACAGAGCAAAGTACAGAGAGATTCTTGATGAAAACCTGCTCCAGAGCGCTCAGGACCTCAGGCTGGGGTAATGGTTTTTTATTTGATGTATTTCACCTTTATTTAATCAGGCAGGCTAGTTGAGAACAAGTTCTCATTTGCAACTGTGACCTGGCCAAGATAAAGCACAGCAGTTCGACACATACAACAACACAGAGTTACACATGGAATAAATCAACCATACAGTCAATAATACAGTAGAAAAAAAGTCTATATACAATGAGTTTAAATGAGGTAAGATAAGGGAGTTAAGGCAATAAATAGGCCATGGTGGCGAAGTAATTACAATATAGCAATTAAACACTGGAATGGTAGAAGTGCAGAAGATGAATGTGCAAGTAGAGATACTGGGGTGCAAAGGAGCAAGATAAATAAATACAGTATGGGGATGAGGTAGTTTAATGGGCTATGTACAGGTGCAGTGATCTGTGAGCTGCTCTGACAGCTAGAGCTTAAAGTTAGTGAGGGAGATATGAGTCTCCTGCTTCAGTGATTTTTGCAGTTCGTTCCAGTCATTGGCAGCAGAGAACTGGAAGGAAAAGCGGCCAAAGGATGAATTGGCTTTGGGGGTGACCAGTGAGATATACCTGTTGGAGCGCGTGCTACGAGTAGGTGCTGCTATGGTGACCAGTGAGCTGAGATAAGGCAGGGCTTTACCTAGCAGAGACTTGTAGATGACCTGGAGCCAGTGGGTTTGGCGACGAGAGTGAAGCGAGGGCCAGCCAACGAGAGTGTACAGATCGCAGTGGTGGGTAGTATATGGGGCTTTGGTGACAAAACGGATGGAACTGTGATTGACTGCATCCAATTTGTTGAGTAGAGTGTTGGAGGCTATTTTATAAATGACATCGCCGAAGTCGAGGATCGGTAGGATGGTCAGTTTTACGAGGGTATGTTTGGCAGCATGAGTGAAGGATCCTTTGTTGCAAAATAGGAAGCCGATTCTAGATGTAATTTTGGATTGGAGATGCTTAATGTGAGTCTGGAAGGAGAGTTTACAGTCTAGCCAGACACCTAGGTATTTGTAGTTATCCACATATTCTAAGTCAGAGCCGTCCAGAGTAGTGATGCTGGATGGGCGGGCAGGTGCGGGCAGTGATCGGTTGAAGAGCATGCATTTAGTTTTACTTGCATTTAAGAGCAGTTGGAGGCCACGGAAGGAGTGTTGTATGGCTTTGAAGGTCGTCTGGAGGTTAGTTAACAGTGTCCAATGAAGGGCCAGAAGTATACAGAATGGTGTCGTCTGCGTAGAGGTGGATCAGAGAATCACCAGCAGCAAGAGCGACATCATTGATGTATACAGAGAAGAGAGTCGGCCAGAGAATTGAACCGTGGCACCCCCATAGAGACTGCCAGAAGTCCGGACAACAGGTCCTCCGATTTGACACACTGAACTCTATCAGAGAAGTAGTTGGTAAACCAGGCAAGGCAATCATTTGATAAACCAAGGCTCTTGAGTCTGCCAATAAGAATGTGGTGATTGACAGAGTCGAAAGCCTTGTCCAGGTCGATGAATACGGCTGCACAGTAATGTCTCTTATCGATGGCAGTTATGATATCATTTAGGACCTTGAGTGTGGCTGAGGTGCACCCATGACCAGCTCTGAAACCAGATTGCATAGCGGAGAAGGTACGGTGGGATTCAAAATGGTCGGTAATCTGTTAGTTAACTTGGCATTCGAAGACCTTAGAAAGGCAGGGTAGGATAGATATAGGTCTGTAGCAGTTTGTGTCTAGAGTTTCTCCCCCTTTGAAGAGGGGGATGACCGCTGCAGCTGTCCAATCTTTGGGAATCTCAGATGATACGAAAGAGAGGTTGAACAGGCTAGTGATAGGGGTTGCAACAATTTCGGCAGATCATTTTAGAAAGAGAGGGTCCAGATTGTCTAGCCCGGCTGATTTGTCGGTGATGACAGTGTTTCCTAGCCTCAGTGCAGTAGGCAGCTGGGAGAAGGTGTTCTTATTCTCCATGGACTTTACAGTGTCCCAGAACGTTTTTGAGTTTGTGCTACAGGATGCAAATTTCTCCTTTAAAAAGTGAGCCTTAGCTTTCCTAACTGCCTGTGTATATCAGTTCCTAACTTCCCTGAAAAGTTGGTTCACCATCCAACAGCACACAGCCAAGACAACGCAGGAGTGGCTTTGGGACAAGTCTCTGAATGTCCTTGAGTGGCCCAGCCAGAGTCCGGACTTGAATCCGATCAAGCATCTCTGGAGAGACCTGAAAATAGCTGTGCAGCGACGCTCCCCATCCAACTTGACAGAGCTTAAGAGGATCTTCAGAGAAGAATAGGAGAAACTCCTCAAATACAGGTGTGCCAAGCTTGTAGCGTCATACCCAAGAAAACTTTATGCTCTAATCTCTGCCGATGGTGCTTCAACAAAGTACTGAGTAAAGGGTCTGAATACTTATGTAAAATGTAATATTTAATTTTTATATTTTTTATAAATTAGCAAAAATGTCTTAAACACTGTTTTTGCTTTGTCATCTTGGGGTATTGTGTGTAGGTTGATGAGGACATTAAAAAATAAACATTTTAGAATAAGGCTGTAACATAAAATGTGGAAAAGGTCAAGGGGTCTGAATACTTTCCCGAAGGCACTGTAGCTCCATTCTTGTGTATTTTATTCCTTTTGTGTTAATATTTTAACTCTACATCTTTGGGAAGAGCTCTTAGGCAAGCATTTCACTGTTAAGTATACACCCGTTGTATTCGGCGCTGACAAATACAATCTGATTGGATCTACTCAAGTAATTTGTATAATTGTATAATATGTACAATTATATGGCCTAGGACCCACTGAAGTATTGAATCATTGGTGACAGGTGACCGGGGCTGAGGGAACATGGGGCTGAGGGAACTGAGGGCTTGGGGTACTGAGGGAACATAAGGTTGAGGGAACTTACTGTAGGGCTGAGGGAACATACACATAGTCCCAACATCAGAAGTTAACTTTAGTTAGTAGGAAACCCACAACTGCAAGTGCTTGTGAAGTTGCTCACTGAAGTTGTTTAAATTGTGTTAAAGGCTGTAACTTCACAATACTCCTGTGCACAATATATTTTCGACTCCCTTATGCCCATGCCAAGGAATATTATAATGCATTTAATATCTTTGGCCCAGACATGCCACCAACTCGTTGAAGGCACACCCTGTCATCCCACTTCTAACACCAAGTAGCCCAAGGGTCACACAAATCAGTGAAGTTTTTGCTTCCCAATTTCTACACCAAAATGTTGATAAGTCTACAAGTCGAAGGCTATGATTGCTACTGTACTGTCAAATAATATGCACAACAGTTGTATCTTACCACTACAGTCGGCAGTCTACTACTTTCCCAATCAGAACCATGGCAACAGAGTATTTTCTGCTGTCAAATGGTGTTTCTATAGGATGGAGTTGGCAGAAATCATTTGAAGGAAGACAACATAACTTTTCTGTCTGAATCCTAAAGGAACTGCAGCTGGTTTCCAGTTGACTAAGGGTTAAGGGCTTTAAAACCGCCTTTAGCATCCCCTGCCTTCGGCCAGCGCCTCACAAGGATAAAGCCTTGCAACAAAAAAACAAACAAATCTTGACCCCTGTAAGTCAGTAAGTCAGCCAGTTGGAGGGTTAGACTGCCTGCATAGTCCTTCCCTTGAGTCAAGCTCCAGAACTGCGGCAGTGGGTGTTTCCCTGTCTCCCCACTCCTTCGTTGCCTCTCCCTAATATTTCTCCATTTCATCTGTCGCTTACCTCTCTGTTGTGATGGTATAGCCTATTGTTTTGTGCTTCCCCAAGAGTAACTCTATGAAAGTTGGACATGCTCATTTGGAAATATGTTCTTTTAGGGAAGATGATAAGGATGAAAAACAGAGACTTCTGCAGTGTTTATGTACACCTGGCTGACTATGGAGGATGGTGGAAGCACTGTGTTTTGGTACCACATCATAGGCCCCACTGTAGTATCCTGATTTATCCCAGTTGGTTTCCTCTCAGGACAGACAGTGCAGTGTGTGCAGTTCTCGAGAGGAAGATGTGAGGTGACAGAGGATCGAACCCCAGGCTCCCTGTTGCCCCTGGCTCTCCACAGCTGCTCTCTCTGTGCTCAACCAGTGCTGCCTGCCCTGTCTGCCGCGGGATGTGTGTAAGGCTTCGCTAACGGTGCTGCTGGTGCAAGGCTCTGCTTTACTTACCATTTGACTAAATCACTAACATGCACCTCACTCAGTTTGGCTCAGTTATAGGCTACATCCTTGGTAGTAGGCTATAGCCTAGCCTAACCAGAAGCAAGCACAGTCCGCTTTTCACCTGGAGTGATATACTCCTGCCTCTTTACGCAGGATTGGTTCCAGAAGGGAAATGGGTTAATCCTCATACCCGTGGTAGATTGAACTGGATTGAACAGGAATAGGAGTGTTGGACAATACAGTAATCTCTCCAGGTATTTGTTAGAAATCGGGGTCCTCATCACATGGGTTTTTATCACAGCTGTAGATAAACATATGACTCAGGGTTTTCTGAATCATTTGTACAAAACTACACAGGGACACAATGCTCAAATAGCCTTTGTGGCTTAAAATCACCCATGTTGGTTTTGTTTGCATTTGTTAACTATAGTGACCGTTCTTTGTTCTCCTGCCCCGTTGAAGCCATCATTTACAAAATAAATAGGTTAACTCATCCTCAACTAGTACTCACATTGAAATGATTGGAAACCAGACTGCCATAGGGCTCACCAGCTTGTAGTCCTAAAACCTGCAAATAAGTTAACTCTGGTTCGTTCAGCCATTCCTTTGGGGAAATGAATGGGGAAAGAATAGGGTTTTGGGACAAACTTAGAAAATAAGGTCTGAGGTTGACACAGGCTTAGGAGATCTTATACATTTTATTCTATGGGATAATATCAGTCACTTAACATTACCTTTATGAATTATGAAACCTTTATTGTGCTTTATATGCTTTTTTTAAAGGACATAAATGCTTCAAAATTCACAAAAAGTGACGTTAGCTGATGAAGATGATCTCATAGAACAAAACGTGTCAGATCTCCTAAGCCTGTGTTTACCACAGACCTTATTTCCGGCGTTTAACCAAAACTCTCTACCAAAACTCCATTCATTTGCCCGTAGGCTTTGTCCAACGAATCATGGCGTAGTTAGTGCCAACAAAAAGACGCCATTACTATTGCTCTCTATTGACAGGTGGATAAAGATAAAGCACATGGGGTTGTAGAGGTCATTGAAAGTGTGACTTTTCTCCACTTCTCATGTGAAATCTCTAAAGCTGCATCTCCCTCTCTGATCCGTCCTCTGGAGGGGTGGTCAGATAGGCTTAGTATATTGACTGAGGTTACCAAGGGCACTGCTTAATTAAATTGGAATGTGCATTGCCTTGGTCTGCACTGCAGTGTACATGTATTCTGTAGAATAGGACAGGGGTTCTCAAACCTTTTTGGTGCCGCAGTACTCTTTTGTGACAGCAAATTCAGAACACAACTCAAGTAAAAAATTTAAAAAAAAATACATTTAGAAAAAGCATGCAATAAGTTTCACTATGACTTCGGCAGTCAATGGCTTGACAAACCAAGTCGCAGGCCCTCGGTAGGAACATTTTAAGAGCCCGCCTCTAGGCATTGGAGAGAAAGACGGGCATATTTCAAGCTAATTTCCTGCAATTCTACAGATTTCGTCATGGGGCAGAGAGATTATTTGTTGTTGATGCAGCTTATAAGCCTAATATCCTGCAATTCTTCACATTTTGCCATGAGGCAGAGAGAAAACATAGCAGTTTTAAAGTTTAAATTATAGTGCATTTATGATAAAAAAATGTAAAAAACTATACAAGAAGTATTGAGTTGAAAAATGGATAATTGGTGGAGGACTGCAGGGGATACCAATACCCCTGTGAGCATCCCAGGCCCATGATGTTGCCCAGGGTTAAAAACATAAATTGTAGATTCATAACATTACATTGTATTGTATTACACCCTCTAAATTTATTCCACGGATCCCTTGTCCAAAATTAGCTTATTCTGTTGCTGTTAGTAATATTCATTAAAAAACTTTTTTTAAAATAAAAAATACTTTGAGAACCCCTTGAATAGGCTACCAGGGTAATCATGCCATGGCATGGTAATGTCATGTTGGTTTAAGCATGTTCTTTTTAATTTTTTTAAATCTTGATTTACTGTTGACAATGTTGACTGGTAACTAAGGCACTTAAACTAATTCAGAGAGTACTCGCTGAGAGAGAAGAGTAGTTGTCACCCTTTCCTTTGTGGAAGAGTGTGTTCATATCCCTGTGTTTGAGAGGATGTCAGGTTCCTGAAAGCACCCACCACAACCGAACCCATCACATTCAGTAAACCTTGGTTTGTGGAAGGAGATCAGGGGATTTCCTCCACTGTAATGAAGTCGCGCATTCATGTATTTGAGAAGGCAACGTATAAATATGTATGACCGTGATTGTCAGACTGAGAAACATATCTGAATTCACTACATCGGCCGTCTGTTCCTATCAGCATCAAATGAAGCCAGTTGGCTTCTCCGAGGTAGAGCTGAAGCCTTGTTGTGGGGACTGTCAGCTAGTCAGACGGTGCTCATCAAGAGGAACTGTTGACGTTTTGTGTTGTGATGTGTTGCTTTTAACTCCTTCAACCGGAACACTTACAGAATGACAAACTAGCTCCGTGTGGGAAATCTCTAGGACTTGGATATTTGTTTCTCATTGTGGGTTATTGAAAAGACTTGTGTCTCCCTGTGGCTGTCTTGTCTGTCAGTTATGTTTAGCACCATATTAATAGCAAAGACTTTTGCCTCTGTTTTTTGTTGTTCAGACATGGTTAACTGAAGGATCTGCCAATCTGAAGTCAGGGAACAGGGACCAAATTGGCTTTTGTCACAGTACTAGGGCTGGCACTATTACTGTATAACCTTGTATCCCCGGGGTTCCCAAACTTTTTCACGCAGGTCCCCCTTCCAGCTTTGAGAAACGTCCCGCCCCAATTTCCTGCAATTCTACACATTTTGTCATAGGGTGCAGAGAAAATGTTGCCGTTTTAAAGCACATTTTCTTGCAATTCTATACATTTTACAATGCCTAATGTGTTATGTGATATTTGATTGACTCAACAAAATCTATGGGCTAAAAAAAACCTAGCTACATTCTTTTTGCTGATATGGGCTAATTTATCTGGAAATCTGATGATGCACTACCCAATTTCAAAATTGCATCTTATTACAACTTTCAAGAGTTGAAAGCCAGACTGAGTTCCTTTAAAAAAGTTTGGGAACCACTGGTGTAACCGACAGTTATGGATGAAGACCGTCATAAAAATAACCTTTGTATTATTTATTTATATTTTTGGGCGAACCAACACCTGACTGAAGACGGGGTAGCCGGGCATTTATGCAGTTGAGTCCATTTCTTCTGTACTTTTGTATACTTTTTAGCCAGTATTTCTGAAAGTAGTGCTACTGAGCCAAAAGGGGTCCCCGAAAATTGTGTGCTACGTCACGTATGTGCCGATATGTGCATCACGTCATTGCTCTCTCGCTTTGCTGTGTGTGCATCTTGCTAGCTGTCACTCAAATGGCGAGGGGCTGAAGCTCATTGGCTAGAACTCAAATTGCCAAGGGCTGGCCCACGTGGGGGAAAATGTAGGGAAAATGGCACAGCACAGGTGCCAAAAAACACAGTAATTCTGCTCATAGATTATGCATGTATGAACTACACAGTGACACATCCAGCCCAAAGTGGGAGGTTTCAAAAATAATTAGTAGTCGCCAAAGTTCCAGAGGATGCCTTTAACAACATGATACATCTTTGTTACCCCTTGCTGAAACAAGCAAGGTGTTGTAGCAAATAATGAATAGAATGGACTTGGATCTCTAACCCTGGCAATTACCGGTAAACTCATGGGTGCACTCACAATGGCTGCCTGGTATTGTGATGCAATAATTTCCATGGAAATGTGGAATGTTCATTCAAATGATGTTAACTGATGTTGCTCATGCAATGGAATGTATTTTTTGTAATGTCAGTTGAGTTGAATCAACAAATCACAGCGCATATTGATGGGTACACTTCCTGCTTTTACTTCCTGCTTTGCTCCTATATGTACACTCGCAATGGTCGCCAGTCCACCAATTACGTCTTCATTGACTTCAATGGGGACGCCCATCCTATTCATTCTATTTCTATGGCAGCACATGCGGTCAGGAGCGGAGGAAAGGAGAAAATGTCAGTCAAAAAATGCTATTCCAACGATTATGATGGAGACTGCGGTCTTTGGCTGGCCAATTACCGTCATTCAAAATTCCCTGACCATCAAAGCCCTATTGGGTACACCAATGCTTTGAGCTAGCTAGAGGGAGCCTGACCAAGCACAAGGTTACAGGTTGTGTTCACTATGATTCAGGAAGTCCCCTGCACACAAGCTCAGTCTCTTGATGGGGATAGAATTTTTGGTTGGCATTTCATCAGGAGTACGGTCTGGTGTCTCAGAGAACTAAATTAGCTCTGTAGTGAGCTCCTCGTAGCTTATAACCAGACATGAACAGTCATGTGGAGCTACAGCAAAGCAGAGAGGAGATGGACAACTAGCCCCTAAGTTCCTATCTCCATCCATGGTTAATTTAGGAAAGGCCACCGGAGGTCAACAACACAACGGGATGCATGAGTTTTCTTTCGATGCGATGTGATTGGAATGAAGCCAAATCTGGCTACCCTTGGCACTTTTCTTTTGTTACGCAAGGACCATTCACAGTTGAGCTAACTCAGTTTAGCTCAATGCTGATGGGCTATTATTATATTTTTATTTTTTATCAAGGGAGACCAAATGCTCGCTGGCTTCCCTTGCATTCAATGCTACGGGCGGAAACCATGTCATACTCTTTTGGACCAGACAGCATCAGATAGACGGCCTACACAACGCTGTTTCGCTCGCTCGGATGCTTTCTCCGGTGAGATACATTCAGCCTCTTGCGAATTGACGGAAAATGATAAAACACAGACAGATTATTTTTTATGTTTATATGGTACAGTTTTAGGTGAACCCTGACTTCCTGTGGCATCCATTCATACACGCCACTGGTTCGGGCAGATACTAATTGGAGAGCTCACCATTAGTAAACGTTTCTCGTATATTTTGTAGTATCTTTGTCTTGTTATAGCACATGATGTACTTCATGTAGGCCTGAGTTAGGGACCCCCAAAAAAACAGGTTTCTGGGTATAAGCCTATCACCAGAAACATGGTTTCATTCACCAGAAACATGGTTTCCCTTCTCTATTTAGCATCAGGGGCTCGGGCACCATATCAGCAATGTACTGTAATTAATAGGCTCGGAGGCATGACATTTATGGATTTGCTTTCCTCTTGGTCATCTTGTTTCTTGCTTGCATCTTGTTTCTTGCAATCTGCTTCATATACCCATGTATCTGTCTGTCTTTTTGTCTTTCTGTCGCTGGCTGTACATTGTGCAACTAGAGGAGCATCCTCTCTGTCTATGGCCTTTGCGGTCAGAAATTACGGGACACCGTTCCAACGTCAGATTCCGCTGAGATTCTGAAACACAAGTCGCGGATCGTTCCGACGCCCTGTAGTCTGTTGCCTTTTTTTTTTACCCCTCACGTTCTCTGTTGTCAGACAGCACTGGATAGAGTAACATGCAGTGGCAGTGTAATTGACTGCAGAGATATAGTTTCAGAAGCAGTTTCCCCCCTCCTCAGCCCCAGCCCAATCTCACAGTGTGACTACCAGCCCTGCTCTGTTAGCTGTGTGACAGCTGAACTCAACAGCCACAGAAATAGCTTCTCACCAGGCTTGGTGGCTGATCAATTAAGGTCCTTTGGAATCACTGATTATTGTCCATCCTGTCTTCATAGTAATAGAATACTTTTTATTTGCCCTTTGGCGGACAGGCCTAGTGGTTTAATATCGTGCAACAGACATTGATATTCATCTGTCTGTGTGTCCATTACCTTGGCTATTCCAATCCTCATCCACTTTTTAGCTATCTTCAGTTTGCATCATTTTTGTCTTTCTGCCCCTGTTACACTGTAGGTGCATACAAACGTCTGCTATCTGTGTGTAGTGAATGGGTGTGTGCGTTTTTGAGTGTGTGCATGTGTGTTCATGTGTCAGTGGTGGTATTTTCCTCTCCCCGCGGCTGGTTTTCCGTGCGATCAATACTCTGCAGTGGAGGCTTGTAGTCTGCACTTTGTTAATCCTCCCAGGTCTGCCTGGGACTGCGAGGTGTGTGTGTGTGTGTGTGTGTGTGTGTGTGTGTGTGTGTGTGTGTGTGTGTGTGTGTGTGTGTGGATTTACATTACACCCCAGCCAACAAACGCCACACACTTATCAATATCCTCACCTCTGTTCAGAAATGATACACTCTTCCTGCTGCTCCCCCAACGTCCTCATTGATTTCTAAGAAAAGGGGGTTGCCTGTTAAGTTAGCTAACATTCTCTCTTTTGTTAAAAATAGGTCCGTGACGGTTCTAGAATTTGGGGTGATTGTATTGGCCAGCCAAATGAGGGTGGTCACTGCTCATTTTCTCCCCTCCTCCGCTCCTGACCGCATGTGCCACCATAGAAATAAAATGGGTGTCCCCATTCAAGTCAATTATAGTATAATGGATGGAGTGTACCCATAGGAGCAAAGCAGGGAGTAAAAGCAGGAAGTGTACCCATCAATATGTGTTGTGATTTGTTGATTCAACTCAACTGACATTACAAAATATACATTTCATTGCATGAGCCACATCAGTTAACATAATTTGAATAAAGATTCTACATTCCAGCAAGGAGCAACCAAGTTCCATCACGTTAAGAGTCCATGTTACCGCAGAAACGGACTCAACCGCACAAATGCCCCGCTGTCCTGTCTTCAGTCAGCTGTTCGTTGATGGTTATGACAGTTATTTTATTTACATGACGGTCTTGATCCATAACCGTCGTTTACACGATTATACTATCTGAGCAGCTAACGAACGCTGCAGCTGTACATAGTCCATCGGTAAATAGCCCACCCAATTTACCTACCTCATCCCCATACTGTTTTTATTTATTTACTTTTCTGCTCTTTTGCACACCACTATCTCTACCTGCACATGACCATCTGATCATTTATCACTCCAGTGTTAATCTGCTAAATTGTAATTATTCGCCTACATCCTCATGCCTTTTGCACACAATGTACACTGCTCAGAAAAATTAAGGGAACACTTAAATAACACAATGTAACTCCAAGTCAATCACACTTCTGTGAACTCAAACTGTCCACTTAGGAAGCAACACTGATTGACAATACATTTCACATGCTGTTGTGCAAATGGAATAGACAACAGGTGGAAATTATAGGCAATTAGCAAGACACCCCCAATAAAGGAGTGGTTCTGCAGGTGGGGACCACAGACCACTTCTCAGTTCCTATGCTTCCTGGCTGATGTTTTGGTCACTTTTGAATGCTGGCGGTGCTTTCACTCTAGTGGTAGCATGAGACGGAGTCTACAACCCACACAAGTGGCTCAGGTAGTGCAGCTCATCCAGGATGGCACATCAATGCGAGCTGTGGCAAGAAGGTTTGCTGTGTCTGTCAGCGTAGTGTCCAGAGTATGGAGGCGCTACCAGGAGACAGGCCAGTACATCAGGAGACGTGGAGGAGGCCGTAGGAGGGCAACAACCCAGCAGCAGGACCGCTACCTCCACCTTTGTGCAAGGAGGAGCAGGAGGAGCACTGCCAGAGCCCTGCAAAATGACCTCCAGCAGGCCACAAATCTGCATGTGTCTGCTCAAACGGTCAGAAACAGACTCCATGAGAGTGGTATGAGGGCCCGATGTCCACAGGTGGGGGTTGTGCTTACAGCCCAACACCGTGCAGGACGTTTGGCATTTGCCAGAGAACACCAAGATTGGCAAATTCGCCACTGGTGCCCTGTGCTCCTCACAGATGAAAGCAGGTTCACACTGAGCACATGACGGACGTGACAGAGTCTGGAGACGCCGTGGAGAACGTTCTGCTGCCTGCAACATCCTCCAGCATGACCAGTTTGGCGGTGGGTCAGTCATGGTGTGGGGTGGCATTTCTTTGGGGGGGGCCGCACAGCCCTCCATGTGCTCGCCAGAGGTAGCCTGACTGCCATTAGGTACCGAGATGAGATCCTCAGACCCCTTGTGAGACCATATGCTGGTGCGGTTGGCCCTGGGTTCCTCCTAATGCAAGACAATGCTAAACCTAATGTGGCTGGAGTGTGTCAGCAGTTCCTGCAAGAGGAAGGCGTTGATGCTATGGACTGGCCCGCCCGTTCCCCAGACCTGAATCCAATTGAGCACATCTGGGGCATCATGTCTCGCTCCATCCACCAACGCCACGTTGCACCACAGACTGTCCAGGAGTTGGCAGATGCTTTAGTCCAGGTCTGGGAGGAGATCCCTCAGGAGACCATCCACCACCTCATCAGGAGCATGCCCAGGCGTTGTAGGGAGGTCATACAGGCACGTGGAGGCCACACACACTACTAAGCCTCATTTTGACTTGTTTTAAGGACATTACATCAAAGTTGGATCAGCCTGTAGTGTGGTTTTCCACTTTAATTTTGAGTGTGACTCCAAATCCAGACCTCCATGGGTTGATAAATTTGATTTCCATTGATCATTTTTGTGTGATTTTGTTGTCAGCACATTCAACTATGTAAAGAAAAAATTATTTAATAAGAAAATGTCATTAATTCAGATCTAGGATGTGTTATTTTTTTCCTACTGTGTTATTGACTTGTTTATTGTTTACTCCATGTGTAACTCTGTGTTGCTGTCTGTTCACACTGCTATGCTTTATCTTGGCCAGGTCGCAGTTGTAAATGAGAACTTGTTCTCAACTAGCCTACCTGGTTAAATAAAGGTGAAATTAAAAAAAGTTTTAAAAAATACGGTAATTGTACCAGCCCTAGTTAAAAATATATTTTTATTTTGGAACTTTATTGAATTTATTGCTGTTGACATGAATGTGTAGCTCCATGTTCATTAGGAGATGTTAGAAAGAAAACACCACAATTTGCACGGAAGCCTGTTATGTCTGATTCAGTCTTGTCACATGGCCCCAGGCCTCTCTAATTTGGTCAATCACATCAGTTGGTTGAACTGGGATTTATCCTGCTGAACATATCTGCATTACATTGCCTGGAGTCTGAATCCTCCTTGTATTTTAGCCTTCATCTCCAGCAGTCGTACTGTGCGTAATTTCTCTCCTCTTCAAATTGCTCAGAACAAGAATTGTTCAGAATCAACTTCATTTCCAAGGCTACTGTTCCTGATCAGTTTCCATGGCAGCCAATAAACATGCTCTCCCTTCCTCCCTATTTATAGAGAGAATGCATTGCTGCTACTGCTCCTGTTGAAATACCAGCATCCATGCAGCATGCATCCATGTGATTGGAGGAGAAGAGGAGAGGAGGAGGAGGTGTAGGAAAAGTGCAGGATAGGGAGGGGGCAGGTGGAAGAATGCCAATTTCATCAGGGAGGGTCTGTTGCTCACCTGCCTGCTCCACACTTTAACAAAGAGAACAATAGACAGAGTCTAGAGAGCTGGCTGGATATGAGAGCAGAGCAGACAGGTCTGCTTGCTAACTGCATTAGCTTGAAAACTACTTTCTCAGTTCCGGTCTCTGTGATAAAAGCACTTCAAATGGGGGAATTTTGCGTCGTCTACTTTCTTTACATTGGAGTGTGGTGGGGCTAGGACTAATTGTCTTGGTAAATACATACTGCTTTCTACTGTTGAATTAGAAATAAATGGGATGGAATTTAAAACCTTGGTACAGACAAGCCTGTGCTTTAGAATATGTTTCTTTGTGTGAATGACTTTCCTTAGGTAGAGTGACAGTATGCAAAGCATAGCCTACGACTTTTGTTTGACGGCACATCAATCATTGAACTTACTGCATTACAGTCCCATATTTAATGTCGAGCTTAGCAAGATGCCATATCAAAACAGTGTTTTCATAGAGCTGGCCCTCCTCCATTCTGCTGTGCTTGACACAACTTCATCTCCGCAGTCCACTTGCCTGTGATATGGAAGAATGCACATTGGAAGCTTTTTACTCTTCCACCGTGTTAAATATAGAAATGGAAGCACTCCCAGTTAATCATTTTTTTTTTAAATACATTTTTTTCTCCTATCTCCTTGCACTGTCATTTAAACAGACTCATTTTGCTAGGCCCTTCGGTGGAGGCAGTGGCAAACTGTAACATGATTTAGAAGAAATTCAGAGAGCACCACGACCAATGGTAGCCTACATGATTTTGTAGTTCATTCAGCTCCTTCAGCTTTGCGACAACTGCTGATGTCAAACAGGCTTTATAAAATAAATCAGGTTTATTGATTGATTGATTGATGGATTGAAACAGAATGTGCTTGGAGCCAAGTAAGATGGATCTCCATCTCAACGCCCCAGTCATTTACGAAGCTGGTTAAACCGAGTCACTCATTCACACAATGTGAAGTGTTAGGTTGGATCTTAATTAGCCTAGGCTTAGATCTTTAAACATAGGCTTTTTGATGTTGTGCAGGGAAGGGAGTGGTGCTGTTGTATTTCATTCAAGCCCAAAGAGATCACACCCGGGCTGTGATTTATCAGGGAGGGATATCTCTTCTCTCATCTGCATGTAGATGAGATGAGAGCGTTAGCGAGGGATCATTGATAATAAAAAAAATCTACACGAATAAAAGGAAGGGCAGCAGCCAGGATTGAGCCGTGGGGATAAAATGAATGCAGACAGATGGAGTAATACTGTAGGTAGATAGAAAATAAACCGTTGTTATGCACTGGATTCTCTCCCCGACCGACACACAATGACGGACCAGTTTGTGTGGTTTTATATGATTGTAATTAAAAATGAAGTTAAGACTCAGATTAAATGAAGGTCGTTTAGGATCCCTCACTTTAAGTTAATTCATGTGCTAACGATATTGGCCAATGTGTTATAGATGTTATACTTAGATCTTCAAGTCTATTTTCTCGTCAAGGCCTGTACTGACTGCCAACCAGTTAATCCACAACGAAGCCTAGCTTTATGTGCTTGTAAGCCTGTTGAGCTCAGACGTGTGTGTAAACCTAACTCTTTGTAACTGTGGAAGAAGAAGACATAAGCCTATAGTGAGACCGTGATGATGTCAGCTAACAAATACTTGCAGCCTCCAGTGTGAGTGAGTGCTATAGGTAGCTGAGAATCCAGCTGGCAGCATCAGAATGCTGATTATGTACTCCTCTGATCTGCTTGACCTCAATAGGACATACTGCCCCTGACCCCTCCCACTCTCAGTGAATGATGACCCAGTGACCCCTCTATCGCCTCTCCATTGCCTAAGGACATTTGTTCTTTAGGTCCAGTGTGACAGCAGTCACAATCTAATGACAGTCTTCTTCTACAGTTTCTTCATATGGGCCACCGGTTCTGTACTTAGATCCTGTCCTTTGTCTTGATGCCTTCAACTGTGCCATGTTGTAGGGCTGCACTTGAGTTGACTTAACAGTGGACCAGTTAGTTAGGTAGCCTGTATCTCTCTGTGCACAGCAACGGATCAATAGGTCAATAGGTCAATTTGCAAGTGAAGCAAGTTAACCAATAACGGAGGTGCATAAAGATGGCAGCAACCATGCACTAATCACAAATTCCGTTTCGGCGTGTTGTACATTGCTCTTCGTTACTATTTTGTTTGGTATGGGCATTAGCACAGTATATTTGATCCCAAATGTAGGATTCAAGACGGCTGCAATTTTGAAAAAAAGAAAAAGTAGATTGTGTTGATTTATTGACATATAGAACCATGTCGCGCTCCGTAGTTTTAAAAACTCTAGATAGTGCTAAAACAATGATGTCATATCTGAATTCTGCCATCTTTATGCACGTTCGCCATTGGAGTGCGTGCTGGGCAGCCAGCATGGGGACAGATGGTGACTGGCAGGTTCTGTGGGCTATGTATGCGGGGGCGGGGTGGAGGCTCAAAACCAGCGGTGGTCCAAACTGTGTATGAAAAAACTGTCATCACTGCCCTTCTTCCAAAATCAGTACAGGTTAGTTTTAGTCTGTTTCACCTTTAGTCCTTTCCCCTAACGTTGCTCAATCAGAAAAAAAAGTATCTGATTAGGCTAGAAGTGGTAGTAGGCTAAATGGCCTGTGTGTGCGGGTGTGTATGTGTGATATAGTCCTATGACGTGTGCATGTTGTGTGTGTGTAAGCCAGGGTGACTGTAATCCAGGGTTCCCCAACTGGCAACCCGTGGGTGGTTTTATTTGCCCCCCCCACACACAAGTTTTCTGAGCGAAAAATGTAAACAAGGTTAGAAATGATGTTTTAGTCAAATGTTATATCTGTTTGAGGTAATTGCCATCCATTTGCAGTCTACAAATGATTTGTAATTATGTTCTGGCCCCCTGACTATCCTGCTGTAGGCTAAGTGCATGTGTGCGCTCATAAGTGTGTGGAACCAAGGGGGTTAGCAAGTGATAAAGAGCAGTGCAATGGATGGGTCTGAGGTTTGAGCTAAAGGCTGTGTCTTGTCAGTCTAGCTGTTGTGTTGCCTGAAAGGCAGCTAGCTTGCTGCAGCACTCTGGACCTCATTACTGGGAGTGGCGGCTCTCAGATCCTCCTCGCTCTTTGCTGCAGCCGGCGGAGCCACACTGACACAAGCAGGCATAAAATGAACACCCAAATGCAGGTAGATTTATGTATTAGCGGGTAATAATGTCTATTTCACCAGCCACGTTGGTGGGTGGTCAATTTGCAGGGCTCTACAGTGCAAGCATTACATTTGCTAATAAAAATAGTCAAGTAAGTCAAGTATGAGCACATGGTAGGGTTAGAAAAATGCTGCAGTAGCTGTTTTCAAAGTATTTCTGATGTTTTATTTCATAGCTGCTAATTGCACAAGGAAATACGAATCCTATACCATATCCAACCTTGCGCAGCAACACTGCCTGGAAGGAGAGCTGTGTGCAATGAAGTTAAGTGCTGATATTGATTCATTTTTGGAGGCGCTGCGCACAGGCCTAAAAGTTGGTCTAATTTACTCGAAAGTCTACAAAGTCAGACTTTGTCCTTGTGTTTCTTGGCTATTTAAATTGTTTTGTTCATAAGCTTGGTTGTTTTTCCACGTTAGTTTGAGCCTGCTGCTTCGACTGAAAGTGAAGAGATACCCTAACCTAGTCAGAACTCATATTTCACACACACACACACACACACACACACACACACACACACACACACACACACACACACACACACACACACACACCTTAACAGGACTCGAGTGGCCATGTTACCACGGTAACCTCCCACCCTTAAAGGGGCAAGCTGAACATTTTGTTGCTGATATTTTGGTTAAAAGACTCAGGTCACAAAAATGAAATGAAATTGAGCAACATACCACATTACTTCTTACTAATATTAAAATACCAAAATATTTTTTCTGGCAAAAAAAAAAAACTGAGTGGCGGGTAGATAAAAAAAAAAAAAAAATTAAAAAATCTATTGTACCTGCCACAGTGGCTGGTGGACCAAAAAGTTGGACACAAGTCAAACAAACACATGTGGAATGAATGTTGAATGAATGTAGAATCAGCTCGGAAATGAAAATGAAGACAGGTGCCTCAATCCTTATGGGGTCATTAGGATGGTTGGTTCTGGGCCTGGGTTTGGTCAGGCAGGGTCATTGTGCCTCAGCTGATCTGCTAATGCTTAAAGACTCTTAATGCTTCTAGACTCTTCTAGAATGCTTCTTATGCCTGCTATGGGTCTGCTGATAAAGGTTACTGGTAAATCAAGTTCTTAATGTGTTTCGTCTGTAGTCCCAGGTACTTCACAAATTTGAGACATTTGACAAATCACATTTCACATGCGGTTTTGTAGGCCCAGTGATGCTCTGCAGCTCCTTGCTCAATGTGGTGACTAAAAAGGGAGAGATATTGAAATGACTGATGCATCCCACTGGGCACATACCTCAATTCAACATCTATTTCACGTTGGTTCAACATCATTTCATTGAAATTAGGTGAAAACCGCATTTATTCAACCAGTGTGTGCCCAGTGGGATATCACTTTGCTATATTGAAAATGTGCAATGACAGGCTGCCTTTGAGTTTCTTCCATTTTCGCACACTTTCATCATAGTGAATTGTTGCCAGTTATGTCATTTTTATTTATACCAAATAGGCCTAACACTTTGTAGTCCAGACACGCACCAAGTGTCTAACTGCAAAATGTAATCCCCATTTAGGTCTCCCTGCTGTCACAAACAAGGTAGCCTCCCTCTTCCTCTTTTGGCAACCTCTCTGATGTCTGAGATCTGGTCAGTCATACGTCTGATATCTTCCCTTCTCTTTATTTTCTTCCTCTTCCACCTGTCTAAGCTGTCCACGGAATGACATGACTGACTCTCTCTCTATTTCTCTCTCTCCCTCTCTCTCCCTCCCTGTCTTTCTCCGACAGGATGAGAGTTCAGTGAGCAGTGAGGACTTTGATATGACCGACCCCACATGGATATCAGCTGATCACGGCCCTGCTTCCAACCTGAGTCCCCGGAACCACGGAGAGAGAATGCACAGCCCTCAGAACTCTCACATTAAGGAGGAGGACGGTAAGAAAGAGCTACTACTGCTGCTTTCTCTCTCTCTCCTCTGATCTCCCTTCTCCTCTCTCCTCTCTCTCTTTGATTGAAATGAAATTCCTCATTGGTATGGTTTGTGGGGGAAACGGGGAGCATTTCCAATGTCACTTCCCACACTCACACTCACACAGTCAGTCAATGTGTAAGTTAGGCTGGGAGAGAGCAGGCTTTTTGGACTGTGATGTGAGTGGAGTGGAAGGCCAGGGTGAGGCGAGAGAAGATGTTAGAATACATTTAGATCAAGCGAGCCTCACCCTGCTGCCCCGCTCTCTCTCTCTGCTTCCGGTGTGGGGGAAGGGCTACTATTCCCACACCAGGGAGGAAGGGTGTGAACGGAGGGGGTTGGATGTTATGGATAGAGCTGGGGAAAGAGGGGCAGGGAGCCTGGTCAGGTCCTCTAGGCCAGCTAGAGAAGGCCTCAGGAGATGGGTAAAAGCCACTACCACCACCTGAATGGTGTTACCCTTGAACTCTGTGTAGAGTCATGACAAAGGGTCGACCAATTCTAATACACACTCTGTAGCATCCAAGTATGAGTGGTACTGAGCAGAGAAACATTTTCCCCCTTAATACGAGTACGAGTGTGTTTTACTATGCACCTTAATGCCTTTCCATGGCTCCATTTTTCAGTGGGCTGTAGAGATGCTTGGCTGTCGTGGGTGACGAAGCGCTGCCTGCTGCAGCTGCAGCTGCCAGGTAAAAGTGCAGAGGTAATCTTCCCGGAGAGAGCCATCATTACATGTCCGCTCGTGGCAAGCAGCAGCAGATGGGCCCTGGGAGCAGCATCGCACCCGGCGGATGGGATGCACCGCTGAAAATAAGCTAATAAATCAAATAGTTAACAGCGGAGAACACTGCCAGCCGTGCTCTCTCCTTCGCTCTTTAGCAGACAAATATTGTCTAAATCATTTTGGCTATTCTTATATGCAAAGTCGAAACGTCTATACAGAAATGGTTTGTTGTGGGGGGGGTGGGGGGGTCACATTTTGACTTGGAGGGCTGTGCCTTGTTCCAAGAGGGCCCCAAGAGGTTCTCAGGCCCTGTGGTTAAGCGTGGCTATGCTTTCACTGGGGCTCCAAAGGGAACCAAGAGGGGCTCCTGATGCACTGACTTCCCGAGCCTGAGAAGATCCTCAGGCAACTTGCTGAGCTGTGGACTGGCCACTCGAGGCGCTTTTACTGGAGATGTGACTGGAAGGGTCATTGGGCGAGTGTCTGTGACAACAATATATACTACTCTGTAGTACCTTAGGCACTAGGCACTCCGTCCCTCACCAGGGATCATTCTTAGTAAAATGCTTTTCTCCTCCAAGTACTCCCATGGTTCCTGCTGCTGCAGAACCAAGAATGTCCATTACAAGTGATTTAGGAAGTTAGTTTGTTTCTGTGTGTGTTGCCTGCTTGTAGACGGCGCACTAAAATAACAGAGCACTACTGTACTTGTTTAGCTAGCTACTGTGATTTCCCACACTGAAGTACAGCACTATACCATATAGGGATTGTGGTGGGAAACACTATGCTATATGAGGACAGAGAACCAGGACTACATGGTCCATGTCTTGTGTGTAGTACTAGGGCTAGCTTTGAACACACACACACACACACACACACACACACACACACACACACACACACGCACACATAATACGAGGCTAAACTGGCTGTAGGCTTTAGGAACCATCAGACTGGCTGAGTCATTTCCCTTCATTTCTCATGACCGTACAGTGTTTACGTCCCTGCTTCACCGCCTGGACTAGAGGCAGAGAGAGAGCAGAGCAGAGTACTACCACTACCATTACCACTACAATGCTGCAGCCTCTAGGCCAGTGGCACACATGATAACCTAATGTGTTTGAAGTCATGGAAAGTAGGCCAGTTGAAAATGACAGGAGGATTTTGATCCTCTTCCCCCCAGAGCTAAGCGATCGAGGTCAACTGTTCCAACAAAACACATAGATGAGAATAGCAATGCTGGATTATCTAATAGTCAGCGTAATGAACTGAGGTGGCCCGGTGGCAAAATATACTTGATGTATAGATGTATGTATGGACAGCTGGAATATGAGTAGTGTTGTTAGGTAATGAACCCCCGCTGCTCCAAAACACTCTTAATTGGACAATACCGAATAAGACCTAGCCAATACTTGTTATAAGCACCACAGACTCCTTACATCAGTATCGGATAGTGTAACAGAACAACAGTTATCACTGAGAAAATTACATGATAACATATGTACAGTACTGTGCCAACCAGAGAAATTCCTTGGACAAATTAGCGCATTTTGATTGATTGATGAGGTTTTCAAGGTAATGGCTTAATGTTATGTGTAATGAACAGGGATTTGAACTCAAGTGTATTGATCTTTTTTGAAAATATAACCCATAGGGAAAAAAACTGCCACAGCTGGCCTTCAATAACAGAGGAAAACAAAGTGTTAGGCTAAAGGCACAATTGGGATTAAAGATGGCCGACCCATTGGAAACGTCAGTGTGTTTGAGTGACAGCGCCATGAGAAGCCTCATTAGTGTCAGCCGTGTCAGGTCCATTTACGTGGTTTCTCCAAGCCAGGGATTCCTTGAGTACTGTCTGTCCCTGACCGTAGTGCTGAGTTTAAGACGCAAGCTAGGAGGCCATCTTTATAAACCTGCCTCTATTGAGAAGAAAAGTGGTTGCATTCCAAAAGGCACCCTATTCCCTATACAGTGCACAACTTTTGACCAGGGTCATTAGGGTGCCATTTGGGCTCTGGTCAACAGTACTGCATTATATAGGGAATAGGGTGCAATTTGGTACGAAACCAGTATTTCTACAACTGCCACACGCATACAAGGGGAGGTGATACAAATCGTGGCGATAATCGCGTGATAACCAAATGGAAATATTCTAAAATATTCAGCGCCGTTAACATATGATATTTCACAGTGTGTTCTATTTGATTATGAGTGTGTTTGCCAAGTTCATCTCTGGGATTTGGGGCTCGAGCAACCGCACGAGCACGAGAGATGCTGCAGAGTGAAGATAAAATCTAAAGGCGTCTTCAGATGAACTATGGGGAAGGAACAGGATAGGAGGACTAGGCTGCTCTTTTGTCCAGCTAAAATATACCCCCACCTACCCCCAATTCCACATGCTTCGGTGAGATGCCAACTACCCAAAATGTATGCACGCTAGCATACGTGCTGGCGTGTGGTGTGGGAGGATGTCTACCACTAGTTGTGTCCTCATTTGTGCAGGGGAAGGATGCTTTCCACTGAGATAGGGCCAGAAGCCTGTTAATTATTAACTGTACCCCCCTCCACGACACACACAAAAAATAATAAGGCAAGTAAATTAATTATTACAAGCAAAAGCTCACTCGCAGGGAGAGAGACGGGTAACAATTTGTTTTGTTTACAGGAATGAACACCAGCTGTGATTGAACGCCTGCCTTCCTGTTGGCGTATTTATAATCAGTGTGTGTTTCTCAGGGAAATTGCAATTAGATGCCTGACTTTTAGCAGGAACAGTGTCTCCAACTTGGTCTTAATGAGGCAGTAGCAGCTTTGAGTGACTGGCTGGATGCTGCCTCAGAATGTTGGGACTCTCCCTCCTGGCTGGCTGCCATAGAGGATAGAGAGGTTTAGTGACCTCCATCTGCTTTCTTCCCCCTGCTAGCTAACTGCTAAGCTCTTCCCAGTCTCATTCCATGGCTGAGTACAAGGTGTGTGTGTGTGTGTGTGGTGTGTGTGTGTGTGTGTGTGTGTGTGTGTGTGTATTTTTAAGACCTTGGGATCACTCCCCACCCATGTCTCATATTGTTTTATGGGAGGGTAGAAGGGTGCATTTCAGAGAACCGGCGTAAAGGTTGCCCCATAAATCTAAAAAATCTGGAAGTTTGTACCCGTCTGTATCAGTCACCCTCCTGGTTCACCCCACGCCCAACACCCAATTGGACGCCTCAGATAAGATAAGTTGCGACGACAGAGTGTCTGTTTGTCTTTCTAAATTTTAAAGGTGGTTCCTCAGCAGCACCCAGTGACCCGAGGTATTGTGACAGCTCAGCAACATCAACAGAAGGGTTCAGAGCAGTTAAGCAGCACCCTTTCATTGCTTCACTGGGTTAGTGTGAAATAGCTGCCTGTTTCACACAACTAAGCTTGCTACGTATGGCTAGAGTCAGCATGTTAGGCTGCTACCTACATACAGTGGAGTAGAGTGCAGTGTAGTGCAGTAAAGTAAAGTACAATACAGTGTATTACAATAGTACTGTACAATATGATCAATAGTACTGTACAATATGATGCGGTGCAGTGAGTGACTAGGTCTTCCTACCTACACTAATGGAAATATTCAGTTCAGTCGAGTACATGCTTAACTGAATGAATGACAAAGACGGAATGCAATATGACATTTTATTAAATAGTTTGGGGAATGGCCTCGGAGCCAGATGGTGTGATGGCATGTAGCCCTATGCGGTGCTGCTGGCATCGAAACCCCCCGCTGGGGAAAAGGAGTTCCAATGATGGGCCTTCAGGTTATTATAGCTGGTAGTGGTGGGGAGGTGGATGGTTGTCAAAAACTGTTGCTGAAAAACAGCAAATGAGAGAACGATGGTAAGTTGACATATAAATACATCCCAAGATTTACGGCCATTGGTTGAGAGAGAGGAAGGTGATAATTGCAAGAGTGAGCCCATAGGCTAAACAGCAAATATGAGGAGTGTCCATTATTGTGCTTATAGACGATAAGTTAAATAGGTGAATGACATTCCACACATGGCTAGTAAGAAAGAGGAGAAGAAATAAGACGCTATGATAATATGTTTGTATTCATTCCCACAATGCCTGTAGAATAGGAAACCAATTGAATTATGTTATGCTTACTGGATGACGTTAAGCGAGCATTCAGACCAGCCTTCCTGATTTGAACTGTTGTGAACTAGATTTGTGTTTGTCAGTCTTAACATAGCCCGGTGATGGTGTATGCCCCATCCCTCCACAGTGGGGAATGGGGGCAGAGTAGTTCCCGAGTTTACAAGATGAGACAGATGTTTCCAAGAGAGGGATATGAGATTACCCAGGAACCCAGCTGCCGGATTAAGCCTACTACACTGCCTATTGACGTGGATAGGGCTGTGGCGGTCATGAAATGTTGTCAGTCGGTGATTGTCAAGCAAATAACACAGTAATTGCGGCACAGCAATTGGCCGTTAATTAACATAAACACATTTAACATCTCCAGGCTTCCACACACAGCCTACAAACCACTGATGCAGACCTTTGGAACATCTACATTTTAAAAAGTCAAATAAATTGAATAGCCTGCACCATCACAATAAATCCATTATTTATTTTAGACAGGTCTAAAGAAACATGATATGAAGAAAATGTAGTCTATTTCAGATGAACAGAATAGCATACTCTGAGTTGTCCTTATGTTAGGCCCTGATACTGCCATGCCATATAGCTGTGGGCTACACTAGTTCATTTAGCAGACAACATTTGCTTAGAATCCCATGCCATTCATTTATATTGTTGTATAGTATGAAGAATACAATTGAACATAGCTGAATAAAATAGAAAGGATGTTTTCGCCAAACAATTTGAGGGAGCGAGCACATGCGGCTATCCTGTGTTGATCGGTTGATAAAGAAACAGGTACTCCTATATTCTTAATTTAGAGTTATTTATTTAACTTTAGTTTTGATACAAATGTTGGGTTATTTGTTTTGATTTTTAATACGTTCTAAGGCTGCATGATGCGACTATGATTTTAAAAAAGTATCTTGAAATGCATGAACTCCGTTTAGTTTTTTGCACAGGCTGTACACACTTCATTAGTCTCATTCACAATTTGACAAGCACTTGATAATGCGTTGAATTTCCTGGCTGCATCCCCATTGTGTGGCCGTAATGCCCCCTAAAAATGCCTCTTGTGGCCTTTCGGCCCTTGGGCTGAATATAATCATTTTAATTCCCTTTTCCCGGCTCCATCCCGAAGCACCTCTCACTCACATGGCTCCCAGTCACATGATCGGGTCTTTCTCACTGCCTGCAAGTGAAAACAGATACATCCGGGATGCAACTCCGCGCATCCTTATCCAATTCCAAGGCGCGTATTGAAGATATTGGAAGAATTGTCCACATTTACTTTTCGTCAGCCAACAAGATGAGTAGGACTAACGAACAGCAAAAGCACTAGCATATGTCAATCTACTATCCCCCATAGTACAAAAGTTGACCTATTCTGTGCGAGAAATAAATATTCCAAACATAGTCTGGGACAGTTGTGGGATGCGATAGATCCCAAATTAATACAACCACTAGCAATGAGGCTGATGCAACAGATGAGAACGTTTAGCTTAAAACGTTGATAAACTGTCAGGCTATTTCTTCACATTATAAGCGCAGCAATGCGCACACGGCATTAGCAGGAAAACACCATTATCAAAAGTGACCACAAATGCGATTATGCATGTAATGCTTTTATTATGAAGGTACATTCTTATGGTGATAATGATCTTCCTCAAACTTGAAACTCACGCGCTGCGTATGTATGCCAGTTAGGGTCTACACCCATTGTTGAGCGGATTAATGTGCTTCATTTTAAGAAGTTATTTGGCCACTTTAGTTGCGATACAAACCATATCAAAACATATAGGCCTATGGGTTAGGCTACATGATGTGTGCGACTATGATTTTGAAAAAGTTGCACAAAACAAAAGCATGCACGCTGTTTGCCTTAAGTTGGGCATCATTCACAAGTGATAATATATTATAATGAAACAGGCAGGGAGCAGGTCTCGAACCCTCGACCTTCTAGCCCGAGGTCCGGCGCGCTATCGACTGTACTGCAAAAGCATGCTCGTGCGGCAGGGTCGATTTCCGCACTTATAAACCCAGGGTCGTTGCAATATCATTAGGGTGGGAGGAGCTCTGGGCCACAACGCTGACAAACCCTCCATAGTCCCGACGGTGAAGATTACCATGCTCTCGTAGCCATTTTTACACTTTGCATACAGTAGGATCTTAATTTGTTCACTTTTTAGTTTGCTGCAAATATTCCTGCAGGAAATGCAAACTTGTTGTGTATTCAAGGTTTAAAGGTAGCCTCAGCGAAATGATGTTGCCACGACCAGAACTGCAGATATTGAGATGAGCGAGATGCATGCCTTTGCTCTTGCACAGTTACACACAGTATCTGTATGTGGTGGTATCCAGAGCACCAAAACAGTGGAGAAGTTGAGCTTCGCACTTCAACGCTCTTAGTTGTTGCGGAAATCGACCCACTATGCTGTTTACTTTTTAAAATGTCAGACTTATTTTGCCCTAACAAAAAATGTATCAACCCGACAAAACATTTCCATTAATTATAATCCACATAATAATTCAAATTTGCTCTTGCTACAGGATTATTTTTCCACTGTAGAAAACTGGCTTTCCCTCAATCCCTGAATAACCAATGGTTTCGCATCAGTTAGAATATAACCGTGCATCAGATAGAATAGAACAGTGCATCAGTTAGAATAGAACAGTGCATCAGTTAGAATAGAACAGCGCATCAGTTAGAATAGAACAGCGCATCAGTTATAATAGAACAGTGCATCAGTTAGAATAGAACAGTGCATCAGTTAGAATAGAACAGCGCATCAGTTATAATAGAACAGTGCATCAGTTAGAATAGAACAGCGCATCAGTTATAATAGAACAGTGCATCAGTTAGAATAGAACAGTGCATCAGTTAGAATAGAACAGTGCATCAGTTAGAATAGAACAGTGCATCAGTTATAATAGAACAGTGCATCAGTTAGAATAGAACAGTGCATCAGTTAGAATAGAACAGTGCATCAGTTAGAATAGAACAGTGCATCAGTTAGAATAGAACAGTGCATCAGTTAGAATAGAACAGTGCATCAGTTAGAATAGAACAGTGCATCAGTTAGAATAGAACAGTGCATCAGTTAGAATAGGACAGTGCATCAGATAGAATAGAACAGCGCATCAGTTAGAATAGAACAGCGCATCAGTTAGAAAAGAACAGCGAATTAGTTAGAAAAGAACAGCGCATCAGTTAGAATAGAACAGCGCATCAGTTAGAATAGAACAGCGCATAAGTTAGAAGATAACAGCCCATCACTTAGAATAGGACAGCACATCAGTTAGAATATTAGTGTTAGGAATCCTTTCATCTATACAATTTTGTAACTAACAGACCAATTATTTTTGCTTTCCCCAATAACATGCAGAGCAGAACAATGCTCACTACATGTAGTGGTTTATCCTATCTTCTTTTCTCTCTTCCCTTTTCCTGTTTGTCTCTTTTAAGGAGCTCTAGTCTGCATATATCCCCTGCCCTCCCGAACCCACCCTTCCCTGTCCTCTCCCTCACAGCGCTGCTACTGCCTGCTGCACCCTGTGAGCAGTCTGATTCCCTGCCTTCTGCCTTCCCTGTGGGGATTGGGTTTTTGCTTTTTGCTGGAGGGAAATGAGATCAGATAAAGCTCCCTCCGGCTCTGACTCTAGCCCTGGCCCCACAGTATCCTACACTCCAGTCACTCACACAGCCACAGCCTGATACTGCTGTGCTGCACTTGCTGGCCATGGAGGGAGACAAGGCAGACAGGACAGGACAGGACACGGCAAAATCAAATCAAATCAAATCAAATCAAATTTTATTTGTCACATACACATGGTTAGCAGATGTTAATGCGAGTGTAGCGAAATGCTTGTGCTTCTAGTTCCGACAATGCAGTAATAACGAGCAAGTAATCTAACTAACAATTCCAAAAAAAAACTACTGTCTTATACACAGTGTAAGGGGATATAAAGAATATGTACATAAGGATATATGAATGAGTGATGGTACAGAGCATGGCTGGGCCTGAGGTGGGACTGGGACTGGGCTCTGCTGAGGAGATGCTGCCACATGAATACTTAGTCAACGTCATGCTTACTAGCTAAGCTAACGTCCACGGCCATCAGAAATACGGTATCATTCATATCAGGCACAATATATAAGATAAACAGTGTTACTCTTGTGGCCCACGTTACTCTTATACAGCACATTTCCAAATCCTTTTCTTTCCCCAAGATACTCCCAACATGGCCACTTCCACTTGGCTATTTGTGCATGAGATGGATTAAGGCCAGAAGAGGAAGTGGAAAGTGTTACCCACCTGGGACTTCTAGCTCCCATTCTGAGCAACCCTGAGGTCATCATTTACACTGTACACAGTTTTCTGTTTCTGTACACAGTTTAAATGTTTACATTCACGGGTCAATTTTCTCATTCTCCTAACCTTCAACCCCACTCTTTTATGCCCCTCCTAGCCATGAGGATATTGCCTGGCTGTTTTGGGCTGGCTGATGGAGGAAGGGGGAGTCAGGGCTAGGGGTTGGTGCCGGGGCTGCTGGGGAGTAGGTGAGCTTTAGAGTCTGCCTGCTCCAGGGACAGGCACTCCCTGATGATGACTGGAATTGGCTCTGTACAGTACACTATGTACTGCGCTAGGCTAACCCCAGACACTGAGACACAGACTAAGCTATACAGTCTGGCTGTACAAACATGGTCCCCTCCCTTTCCTGCTCCGGTCAGACACTTTCTAGGCTACGTGGTGCTTGTCTCCTGTTTTTCCCCTTCGTGTAGAGCTCAGTCATTGACATACGGTAGGTCTAACTAAAGTCAGTGGGCAGTGCAATATCAGTATTCCATGTGTGATTTTTGTTTGATTTTCTATTGTCAATGAAACGACTTTGTAAAGTTCATGGTTAATGCAGAGAAAATTCAAGTATGCCTTGGAAACGTGCATAATGGGCGAGTTTCCGACTGGCACGATGTCAATGTGTCGTGTAAATGGCCAAAAAGAGTAGAAACAGCTCACCTGCTTTTACACTATGTGCAATGTTTCTTTTGAATAAAACATATGTACACCTTCCTAATATTGAGTTGCACCACCCCCCTCTTTTGCCTCAATTCGTCGAGGCATGGACTCTACAAGGTGTCCAAAGCATTCCACAGGGATGCTGGCCCATGTTTTGGGGTTAACTCTAACGCTTTCCACAGTTGTGGCAAATTGGCTGGATTACCTTTGGGTGGTGGACCTTTCTTGATACACATGGGAGACTGTTGAGTTTGAAAAACCCAGCAGCTTTGAAGTTCTTGGCAAAAACCGGTGCACCCGGGCACCTACTACCATACCCTGTTCAAAAGCACTTAAAACTTTTGTCTTTCCCATTCACCCTATGAATGGCACACATACACAATCCATGTCTCAATTGTATCAAGGTTTAGCCATCCTTCTTTAACTTGTCCCCTCCCCTTCATCTACACTGATTGAAGTGGATTTAATAAGGGATCATCAATAAGGGATCATAGCTTTCACCTGGATTCACCTGGTCAGTCGATGTCATGGAAAGAGCCTGTGTTTTTAATGTTTTGTATACTCAGTGTAGTTTCACCATATTAAAACTAAAGTTCAGTCCACATAACAGGGTTGACCTTAAAAAAGTTTCTTAAAATGTATCACATAATAATAATCTTCAGAGATGTCTTTGTCAAAGCAATAAAATAACTAGGGCTTTACAATGATGGTGAAAACTTGGAGAAATGTTGAGATTAAGTGGGTTAAAATCGTAGAAGTCATAGAGGATGCACAGAGGGACATGTCAAAAAGCAATATTTGTGCACAATTTCTACTTAAAATATCAAAGGTATTCAAAAAGCACTCATTTCGTGGAATGACCCTCTGCTTATTGTTCAAAAATCCTTTGGAGTGTTATTTGTACTGAAAACAAAGTGGCAGAAAAATGAGACAATGCTGGTGGTTGGCTTTGAACTCGGGAGGAGGGGAGTTGGTTGTGGGGTGGGGGAAGATAACGTGTGTGTGCGTGTGTTTGTGCGCTTGTCTGTGTGTGTGCGTGCAGGTACAAGTAAGTACGTACAAAATTGTGCATGTGTGAGTGTGTGCATATAGGCTATAGCATTTGTGTGCTGGCTAGTGAGATTGGGAGGGGAGGCACAGTCAGAGAGTGCCAGCACTTAGCTCCAATGAAGCTCAGTGGCTGGTACTGCCTCCATCTTGTGCAAGAGAGCATAAAGTTCAATGAGAACAAAGGTCACACACAGACAGAATCACACAGAAAAAGTTATCTTTGGTGCTGTATGTTCCCATTGTCATCCTCCATGAAACAACACACATAGCCAAAAATACACAAACGACACAACCTACTGTTCTTCTAAATTGAGTGTGCATTAGAACTTTAGCCAGACAGGATCAACATCTTGATTGCAGTTGTGCAGTTTTACAGCAGGCCATAAAGTGTTAATAAGCTTTGGTACAGGGACTCTGGGTGTAAGGCTGTGAAGGTGCTGTCAGAGTGGGCTGCTGTTAATGGACCGTTGAGGCCCAAAATAACGGGCACGACACAGCACCCTGTGGCCACCCCTGTATGACACACACTGGCTCACACAGTGAATACTAAACACCTCTTTCAAGGGTGAACCCTCAGAAATGGGATAATCACACTCACCGATATGCGCTTCACTCTTCGCTTTTATTCAGTAGCCTTCAGTAGCCTACATCAGTGTGCTTAAGCAAGGTAGGAACGGCTTTGTCGGAACAAAATGGGTTATGTTTGTTGTTGTGTTAATTGACCAAAATAAGCTTCAGACACAGATCATAGCCTACACTCTTAGAAAAAAGGGTTCCAAAAGGTTCTTTGGTTGTCACCCCTTCTGTGGAAAGCAGTGGAGGTTGCTGAGGGGAGGACGGCTAAAAGTATTGTCTGGAATGGACTAAATGGAATGGTATATAACACGCGTTTGATACTATTCCATTCATTCCATTCCAGCCATTATTATGAGACGTCCTCCCACCAGCAGCCCCCACTGGTGGAAAGGGCTCTACATGGAACCAAAAGGGTTCTATCTGAAACCAAAAAGGATTATCATATGGTGACAGCCGAAGAACCCTTTTAGGTTCTAGATAACACACCTTTTCTTCTAAGAATGTAATCATACTTTGTTTCCAGCCGTGTGCATGTGTCAGTGCTACCTACCTCTTCCCCCTTCCCATCATCGTTATTCATTAGGCTAGAAAACCCCCATTGGCTATTAGCCAAGAGAAACGGAGAAGTGTAGAGTCTTTGTGCAGCGCTTCCCGGACAAAATAAAAGGCAGCTGCTGACTCCTCCTGCGCCTGTATCGATAACCAGCAGCCCTCCAATCAGCACTTACTCCCCTCCCCGCATCCAGCAACCAGCCAGCCCAGCCACCCACCCTGCCTCTGCCTGCCCCAGTCTCCCAGAATACAAGTGACAATGCCACAGAGCACTCAGTCCCATCACCATCCCCACCACAGGCCCAC